>NC_140952.1:82218411-82223411 GCF_014529385.1 Adiantum capillus-veneris | reverse complement strand
GGCATTAGGATCCATCTTCATTCAAAAAAAAAAAGTAAATGAAGATCAAAGATTGGTGCTATGTATTTTGGGGAGAGAGAGAGAGAGAGAGAGAGAGAGACCAAAAATACATAGCACAATTATGGAGATCCCCTATCATCTCACTATATAAGGCCTCAATATCTAATATTCCAAAGAAGACACCTCTCTGATATTTATGAGCAAATTGGTAGACTAAAAATGTACGTTTACAAAGCTTATAAATGAGATGGGTGCTTATATATTATATCTACATAGCTACTGCATAATCCAAATCTTGCAAGGCTGAATGGGTCTTTACACTTGCATTTCATTTCATAATGAGGTCAATTGCAACACTTCCTTGTAGACAATGTTAGAAGTGTATGTCCTTTGGTCTTCCCCTTTCCTCACAATTGTGTGGTGACCATCATCAACCACAACCTTGATGGCAGAAGACGATCTCACGCGAGACATTGCCACATACAATTGACCATGGGTGAAAACAGGTGTTGGGAGATACAATCAGCACTTCCAATGTTTGGCCTGGCGCCTTGTTGATCGTCATCCCAAAAGCACATCTCAGGGAGAATTGTCGACGTTTCAACTCAGAAGAGAGGCCTTCTCTAGCTCCCATGAGAAAATCAATCCTTGGAATGAACACTGCATTTCGTGCATGTGACCCTGTAATGATTTTTGCTTCAATCACTTTGTTGTGGAATTGCTTACAAATCAAACGTGTTCCATTACAAAGACCACTTCTTGGATCCAAATTGCGGAGCAACATAACTGGAGCATTTTGTTTCAAATGCAAAACATGCGGTGGAAAACCTCCTCCAAGATCTAAACTATTTAAGAACTTGGTTGTGAATAAAATGCTATCACAATCTGATTCACACACTAAGTCTGCACTGATATATTCCTTATAAGTACCAGGACATTTCTGCAATACCAAATTGTTTATAGCATCCACATCCTTGTTGCGAGGTGCCAAGATTGCCCTGTCCTTGAAAAAGGTTGATGGCAAGAGAGTGTTTCAAGGTCTCCATATATGCAATCAATAAGACCTTGCAAACTATTTTGTGCTGGCATCATCCAGGGTGGCAAAGCTACATTATCATCTCTCTCCCCATCACAAACATTTCCATTCCCAATATCAAGTGTCCATTGCACAAATTCTCTTTCTCTAACATTATTGCAACAATTGACCACTCGCATGTTCTCTGTTAGACGCAGAATTTTTGTACAACACCAAATGTATGAGCGGCACAAAGATACATCAACAATGTCTGCCCTTCCTCCTCTATGTACAACAGGCAAGATCTGTCTAAAATCACCACTAAGGAGGAAAACCTTTCCGCCAAACACTGTGTTATTATGCATCACATCTCTTAGTGTCTTGTCAAGAGCCTCAAAAGCATGTCTATGAGTCATGGGAGCTTCATCCCATATGACCAATGAAGCCATTCGCAACAGCTCAGCAAGCTGGCTATTTACTTTAATATTGCATGTCGAGTCAGAAGTTATATCAATAGGGATCTTGAATCTAGAGTGTGCGTTCCTTCCATTGTCAAGAAGTTGTGCTGCAATACCAGATGATGCGCATGCCAAAGCAACTTTGCTCTCTCCGCGTATGCAAGAGAGCAAGGCATTATAAAGATAGTTCTTTCCTATTCCACCTGGCCCATCCAAGAAGAACACAGTCCCACTATTCATGCCAATGGCTTCTAAAACTCGATTGTAAGCTTCCCTTTGTCCAGCATTCAAAGATGATTCAATTCGAGCAGACATGCCTCTTTGTTTCTCCACATTATACATTAACTCTTCAGCAAGCACTTCATGATCACTCATTACTTGCAATGTGTGATCCACCTAGGGCATTCCAGAGTAATCTGAGGGCCTCTTTCCATATTGTTGAAGCATTGTCTCTAAGTTCGACAATGCTTGGTTTTGTGCCATGCGTTCATAGATACGCTCATTAGTTGTGAAAGTCCTCATATGATATACATGGTCCTCAGAAAGCTCCTTACTGAAGTGATTCCATAATGCACCAGGACATATCGGCTCACAAAACACGAAAATGATTACAAATAGTAGCCGTAATTGTTTTCATGTTTGTTGAAATGAAGCTTCCTCTAAACAAAGAAACCATTCATCATCAACTTGCAATAATCCCCGTGCATTGCATGCTTCTTTAAATGTTTCATATACTCGTCCATTGAAGGTCTGAATATCCTCAAAAGACCTACATCCTTTGCACTTGTTGAGTAACATGTGCAAATAGTATAACTCTCCGGTAGTGGGAACTATGTTGTACATTCTTCCAATCACGTCTCCTTTCTGTCTTGGAGTCCATGTTCTACTTGTTGAATTCCAAACCCACTTTGTTCGGAAGTCTATGTACAACAAATCATTGGCCTCTGGATATCTTTGATTTGCAACAAACCACTCAGTGAGTGTAGTCTTTTTGCTGGCCTCTCTCTCCACCACACTCTGTATAGTCGCTCTGTCATTAAAGAAGACTTGATTTTGATGAGGTAAATGAACATGGAGGCGTTGTATGTCAGGCTTCTCTTGATGCAAGTCAAACACAAATATCCGCCAGATAGCCTCGGATGCTGATACATATCGTGCATTAAGATAGTTTGTAACTTCATCTAAAATCCCTGCAGTGTCTTGTAGAGCAATAGTCGCCCTGTCATGTCCCTTATACACATACTTGTAGAGATATTTCACAGCGGATATAGTGGAGCAAACCTCGACATTGATATGTGCATTGTACCTTACCGACAAAAATGGATTGTATGGAACAATCCATTTATTATTCATTTGCACATTCTTATAAACAGTGTGATTTCCATCATCCCTCCTCATGTATGTTGGGTATCCTTCCCTATCCACATTAGTCGATCCACTGAAGCCTCGAGGGTATTTAAACCTGCACTTTCCCTCTACCATACATGGAGCATTTCTATTCAAGTTTCCACATGGACCATGTACATTACACCGACTAATAATGTCATACAATTGTGGAAACATCACCTTATTAGGAAGCTCCGCACACACCATCTTATCATAATGGGATGTCTCTGTTGGTTTGTGTTCAGGAGAAAGTATCAATAGAATGTGGGCATGGGGAAGGCCTCTCTTTTGGAACTCAATCACAGAAATGTGTCCAATGACCTTACCAAAAATCTCCCCCTTAATCAGCAAGCCCATCCAATCCTTGAACTTATGGTAGAAAACACGTGCAGTAAGGTCAGGACGATCGTTGGATGTTTGTCCAGGCAATAACACGTCCTCTATCTCCTTCCAACCAGGATTGCATGTGAATGTTATGAAGAGATCAGGCTTCCCCCTTTTGCGTACAATTGCCATGGCATCCTGATAAAGTTGGTGCATATAGCGTGGACTACCAACATATGATGAAGGCAATACCACCCTCCTGCCAACATTAGCACCCAATAACTGTTCTCTGTCACCCCTTGTTCCATCTCTTGCTTCGATCATGTCAGCCAAACCTTGATACACCTCACTGCGTAGATGACTTTGATGATTGCGAACCCATAAAAGCCTCAACTCCTCCATACAATTGTATGCATCAACAATATATTGTTGCAGTAGCCTACCACCATGTAGAAGACATTGTGTTGTGTCATCCCTGATTTGCAATCTATACTTGTAGAAATCCATTGTAGAAATATACCTTGTATTCCCTCCCCCTTGCTCTCTGTTTTCCCGTGGCATGTCTAATGCCTGTATGTAGGGATTCCAACCTTCTTCACCACTTGGAAATAGAAACACATATAAGAGAGGCATGTACGACCTGTGGCAATTTGAGATTCTTCTTAGACCACCACCAGAAAGATTCAACACAATATCTCGATGGCCAATGTTGCTCTCATCGCCTTGACCAGGCATGATTGCAGCAACTTTCTCACCTTTTGGAGCAAGGTACTGCCAACCATTAGTACGTTTCTCAGTGATGACCATCCTTATGTCAGGAATATTGGAAGTTTGAACCATTGATGCAAACTGCCTGAAAGCTTGAACGTACGGATTTACGCGATGCATCATTGATTGCAAGATTTCCAAAACATCTGGTCTGAGTTTAGAAACATGTTGCATCCTATTTTGCAACTCATTCTCAGTGTCAAAAAAATACAACTGAGCAAAGCGAGGGATTTGATCTGGCTATTCTTCAGGCATCAATGGACCAATTCTAGGATAGATAGATCCATGCACTTTGAAGGTATAGATTCCTTTTCTTTGACAGAGAGATTCATCTATATGAGCTCCTAAAGAAGAAAATGCCAACACACTATTGTATGCTCTAATATGTTTTAGAAATTTCTTGCTTCAGGTATTACCTCCGTGCATTAATTCTCTTAATTCTAAAGGAGGTTCACATAATGGTGGAAAAGGAACTCCCTGAGTTGCAACAACTTTTCTCCACAGATGTGCGAATGGTATTCGCTTCTATCTTCCAAGCAAAAGCACCACAAAGGGAACATGAAAAATCCAAGCTGCCTATTTTGTGAAGTATAGACTTTTTGTGAAAAAGTGACAACATAGAGATATGCATCAAGGGTGTGTTTTCAGGATATATGTAGGTGATGAATAGGCAATGCCTTTCGACTTTGGAGTAATCTCCCTCTCTAGAGACAACTATGGGCTCCCCATGAACATTTCCATTATTGACTTCCAAATTGCTTCTCACTTCAATCTCCTCTCGATTTTGCAGAAGCATTGGATCAATATCTACATCCATTCCAACCCTTCCCTGAGAGAATTCATTGCATTGATCCACATTTATCAAATGCTGGCAATCTTCCAAGCGAGCTACATTAATCCCCCCTAGAGAGCGCCGAACTCTCTCTCTTGCTGCCTCACGTCGTGTAGCTCGAGAGGCTTGACAGATCCTACTACATCTTGCATGTCCAGGAGACAACACCTTCGGACCAATAGCCATCTGTCCCAAAAAGAACTCTTATAAGTAATCT
>NC_140952.1:81795911-82215911 GCF_014529385.1 Adiantum capillus-veneris | reverse complement strand
AGGTTTGACAATTATAATGTCCTCTTCAAGCTCTATCTACTGATATATAACACGCCATGAGATTCCTCATATTTTAGAAGATTCTTTTTTTGACTCACGTACTTAGATTCCGACAGAGTTGTCACATCATAGGTGAATCAAAAAAAGAATCTTCTAAAATATGAGGAATCTCATGGCGTGCTATATATCAATAGATAGAGCTTGAAGAGGACATTCTAACTATCAAACCTCCACCAACTTTGGAGTTTGTTTGCAAAAATTTATCCATGCGCCCATTTTGGTAGAGAGAGGTAAAGTCAAACTCCTTAAAGGGTCCCTTTGTAAGTCCAAATTTTGCCTAATGTCACACATTGTTGATTTGGTCTCTCTCTGGGGTAGAAAAGACCACCTCCAATGAATCTCCTCCAGAGGCAAGGGCTTGCTCCATTACTCTGAGAAAGTTAGGATAGGTTTTTAGGATAAGTTAGGACAGAGCGTGGAGCAGGATTGGCTCGATACTCTCTCTCCCTCTCTCTCTCTCTCTCTCTCTCTCTCTCTCTCTCTCTCTCTCTCTCTCTCTCTCTCTCTCTCTCTCTCTCTCTACCTATCTCTCGATTTCCGTCTTGCTCTCCATTTCTCTCCCTATCCCTATCTGCGTCGGCTACTTCTCTCTCTATCCGCTATCCCCCTTTTTCTCTCCACCTATCTCTCGATTTGTTTTCACCACCGTTGTAAAGAATTTCCTCCCTCTGTCTCTCTCTAACTCTCTAGTGGGTGCAGTTATTGGGTGCCTCTCTCTCTATCCCTACAAATCTCCACACCGGCTACTTCTCTCTCTATCCCTCTTTCTCTTTCTCTATCCATATCATGATTTTTCATCTCTACCGATCTCTTGATTTCCCTCCTTCTCTCCTTATCCCTATCCACGCCATTCTATAACGTCATTTTGACATTTTGAAGACGTCAATATTTCATTTCATTACATATCTCCCTCTCTCTCTCTCTCTCTAAATATTTTCCTCATCCTCTCTCTCCATCTCTATAAATCTCCGCGTCGGCTACTTCTCTATCTATCCTTCTTTCTCCGACGAAGAGAGAGAGAGAGAGAGAGAGAGAGAGAGAGAGAGAGAGAGAGAGAGAGAGAGAGAGAGAGAGAGAGAGAGAGAGAGAGAGAGGAAGAAGAGAATTTTAACTTCATAGGAAACTATCCCAAGAGACCATCTATATGACGAGGAGAGTTGAAATCTATCAAGACCTGTTATTCAAGAGGGAAATGGCATAACCAATGTACCACACTTGGGTGATAGAAAGGTTATACCATTTTCCTCTTTTTATTAACAGTGAACACCCACCCACCCAGCACACACACCCAAAAGAAGAACTTGGGTGGTAGAAAGGTTATATTAACAAACACCCACATACACACTATAAGAAGAGAATTTTAATGTTGTGGGAAACTATCCCAAGAGACCTTAAAGATCAATCTGACGAGGAGAGTTGAATTCAAGACCTGTTATTCAAGAGGGAAATGGCATAACCAATCTACCACACTTGGGTGTGTGTGTGTGTGTGTGTGTGTGTGTGTGTGAGAGAGAGAGAGAGAGAGAGAGAGAGAGAGAGAGAGAGAGAGAGAGAGAGAGAGAGAGAGAGAGAGAGAGAGAATAGTACGGGTGATACACTAGCTAACTGTACTCTATTATGGAAATCCTTATTCAGGCTTGCCAGTGGCAGCAAATAGGGAGTTGCAGGATGGACCGTGAAGCAAGACAAAGAACTGGCGGGAGAAGATGAAGAGGGGGAGAGAGAGAGAGAGAGAGAGAGAGAGAGAGAGAGAGAGAGAGAGAGAGAGAGAGAGAGAGAGAGGAATAGGGAAGAAAATAGCCTGAGATACGTGGGCACCTCTCTCTCACACAAGTCATAAAGCCTGAGATACAGTCCCCTTTCCCCTCTCTTTCTCAAATTCGCTCAAACTCAACTTGAGCTTTGCAATCTAAACTACATTGATAGTATGTAGATGATAATTTTAACTACCTCTGTATGTATAATCATGCAAGAAGTCGTCTCAATGTAGTTGCTTCAAGACTGCAATTTACTACATTTGTATTGTGTCACCATTAGTGGCACGAAATGAAATTGTAGTAGGCTAGGGTGAATGGAATTAATTGCATATTAGTTAGTAGGTCGCTTAGTATTCTCTCTCTCTCTCTCTCTCTCTCTCACACACACACACACACACACACACATACATAAAGGAGAGTTGGCACACAAGGAAGCTTGGGAGCACATGTGAAAGGTGTTGATGACATGGTGATGTGCTAGCTATAAAGGAAAGGATGACTATTAATGAGGGTTAGGTAGCACTTCAGCCAATGTGTAGCTACACTACAATCTTAGGTGATTGCAAGGGCATTCCTTGATGGTGGAAATTATCTGTAATTATAGGTTGCAGATAATAAAGCATGTGTAGGAGCCATGGATTGAGAGGCTCGCCTCTGGCCCAGAGACATCCATCACATTGAGAAAGTGTTCCATGGATAGCCAAGGATAAGGCTCACAGTGTTGTGGAGACATCAAAAGATAAGGCACATCGCACAATGGAGTCATTCCCTGAGGGACAAGGCCCACAACCAAAGTTGGGCACTAGCATCCTTCTATGCCCATTTAATTATGCTCACTTGAAAAGTATGCCAGTTCGTCAGCCAAGGCTTGAGCCTTGAAGGCCAGGTACGCAACATGCAATACATGGATGTAGTGAAGGAAATATGGCCTTCCCTAGCTAGCAAGGGTATTGAACATGTGTTGTAATAAAAAAAATGTTGAGTTGCGTGGTCTCTCTCTCTCTCTCTCTCTCTCTCTCTCACACACACACACACACACACACACACAAAGGATGCCTCCTTAATATTTTGCAATTTTTTGTTTCATGCTTGAAAAATCATACATACTCTTGACTTTTCAAAACCGTTGGTAAGAGTGAGTGAGACCTAGCTTGTCAATGACTCTACAACTTTTGGTTATGAAAACATAAGCTACCCCATGGAATTCATCTACCTACCCTACCCATTCCAATGCCCAAGTCTGCATGTTGATATGACCGTATTTCTTGCAAGAATCTAAGAGAGATGACAAAGTTTGTATCCCATGTGATAACTCTCATTGTCTTCACCTAGAGCCCAAAAGGATGATGGGCAAGGATGAGGGAATCATGTGCATACATAGAGAGCTTAGGGGCTTCATACCGTCCTTTCTTGGGATATACCTATGGGTGATCTTGTAGAATGCATTAAAGATACCAAGGATTGACCGAGAAGGGTGAAATAGTGCATATTTCGCAAAAGTGACTTGGTATGTGCTCTTTTGATAGGATGTGTGTCACCCATGTTGCCACCATTTGTGGTAGAATTTAGCAAGAGAAATTAATCATTGGTACATCCGTAAGATTTATATATATATATATATATATATATACACACACACACACACACATTTATATACACACGTATATACTCCTTGGTAAGAGCGAACGAGACCCGCCGGAGACGGGTCGCGTGACCTCCTCTATCTATATAACTCTATTATGGGAAAGCGAATTCAGGCATGCCAGGTGGCGGTGAAAGATAATTCAGTGTGGTGAGCACTGTGGGAGATGAACAGCCATGCGAGAAGGCAAACAGGCTACAAAGAGAGAGAGAGAGAGAGAGAGAGAGAGAGAGAGAGAGAGAGAGAGAGAGAGAGAGAGAGAGAGAGAGAGAGAGAGAGAGAGAGAGAGAGAGAGAGAGAGAAGCCTCAAACTGCTGCAGTAGAGAGAGAGAGTAAGAGAGGGCGCTGGAGAGAGAAAGAGAAGTGGACGTTATCTTTGCGCTAGAGTGCAAATCATGATCGATGATTGTGTGTGCCTTTCACTTTTGAAACAGCCACTGCAAGGATAGTGTCCACGAGCCGATTTGTAGAGATAAGTATATTTCCGGCACTTCAATAGAGATAGAGAGAGAGAGACATGGGCGGGCGGATGAGAGAGAGAGAGAGAGAGAGAGAGAGAGAGAGAGAGAGAGAGAGAGAGCAATGTTGGAAAAAAATTAGTTTTACAAACATACAAAATTTTCTTTAGGATAGATTCAAAGAGGAAATATTGAAGAATAACTAACATTTTTTGCAATTTAACTCTTAAATTTTCTAAACTACTCTATTACGGGGGACATTGTGAAGATGTCTCTTTGCTATATCTATACTACTCTAATACGGGGGAGCTGATTCCGACATGCCATGTGGCTTAAAATGTAGTTGATACCATTTTGCAAGGTCCAACGTGAGGAGCCGTGAGGCTTCCGAGTCTAGTGGGAGGCGAAGAGGCAACACGTCTTGCCGAGCGGCCTAGCTATTTGTATTCATGAGGCAGAGGTAGCGATCATTGGTGGGGAGGAAATGACGAGGGGGGAGTAAGGTGGGCCTAGGAGGGTAGAAAAGCTTGACTCTGTGTGTGTGTGTGTGTGTGTGAAAGAGAGAGAGAGAGAGAGAGAGAGAGAGAGAGAGAGAGAGAGAGAGAGAGAGAGAGAGAGAGAGAGAGAGAGAGAGAGAGAGAGATTCGGCTCAACTAGGACAAGGTCAAGGGCCTTGGACGTCCGGCTGAGAGGGGATGGAAGGCAAACAGGCATGGACTACAGTCAAACGGGAAATCAAAGAGGTAGCACGCATGCATGCACACAGAGTTGCACTCGCAACCAGCTACAAACCCCTTTCCTATTGCTTTCCCACCACACACACACACACACACACACACACACACACACATACACACAGAGCTATCCTTTTGTGCATGAATCCATGTATGGCATTGATACCAGCTACCTGTAGATGTGCGACAAGGAAGAGGTTTTGATAATTTTGCAAATTGAATCCACAGAGGCAGTTGACCACATTTCTGATGTTGCTACAGTTGATGGAATGGATTGTCTCATGGTGGGACCCATAAATTTGAGTTTCACAGTTGGCTATTACACAATCTTGGGCATGATAAGGTCATGAAGTTGATGCACATGACGGAAAAGGTAGTGTTGTCGGCTCCAGTTACCACCTACCTTGGATTGTTTTCTATGCCGCACGATCCTCCTGACCAGGAGATGCGCAAGCGTGGCTACCATCCTATTTTTGGAGCTTGCCCTCTTTAGAAATGCAGCTATGGTTGACGTGAAAGCCAACAAAATATCTGCAGCCAACTAAGCTGGCTCATTTCATAGCTATGGCGACTCCGTTCATTGTAGCTGCACGCCCACACCCTCTCAAAGCTCTGCTTGCGTCTCGCAAGCGACAACACATTGTTGTGCCGTGGCACGTACATAGTGTGAAATAAAAACATTCACCTCACTCTTGACACTTCTCGATGTATGCAAATAAAATCAATCATGTACATATTGTAATATATGTTGAAGCATCTACCGCTCTCATTATCATGTACATACCTATCCGGGGAGTCGTGGCCCTGGATGTGGCACATTTGCATGCTTTTCCACTTGATAAGATGCTTAATTTGGTTTTACAATGTATATATTCCAAGTGTTTCATGGTGGCACACTCATCTTGCCTATAAAGATTGATGCGGGCAAAAATTGCCAAAAATAGCAGCTAACAGGCACCGTTGCAAAATTGCATGGAAAGTGACCCAAAATGGTATATTGATGGAAAGTGATGCTTATCTATGCTTTTTATGCTTATACGAGTGATCCCAAAAATTTAGGGATTTTTTTTTACTCCGTTTGGGATTTTTCGCAAAAAAAAAAGGCATTTTTTTTGGGTAAAAAATGAGCTGAAAATGACCTAGTTTTGGTCCAAAGTGGCAAAATGGCCCAAAACATGACACATCAGCTGAAAATGCCATGGGGAAGAGAGAGAAGGGGGCTTTTTACAGAAAAAACCAGCAATTTTGCTATACTGTGTAATTGCTTCCATGGTTGCTCAATCTATGTGTAGGGCAGTCCCGCCTCTTCAAAATCTTGTATCTGAGCTAGTGAGGGAGTGAATTAGGGTTTTCCCTTATCCAAATGGTGTGTGGGATTCACTTTCAAAGCTCTTAAATCTCTGAAAATTCAGAAAATGGTCGCCATGAAGGTGGAAGATCGTGTATTCCTTTTAGTTGTTTGATGTTACGACTATGTAATTGGGGGCGAGGCTACACGATACCATGAAAGAGGTTTGGGTTTTGATTGAGATTTGTTCTTGTATGAGCATCGAGGTTTCATGGCTAAAACTTTGGTGTCTTTAAATGGTCTTTTTAAGTGAAGTTGAATGTGGTTTGGTGATCCTCTCATCATAATCTCGACTACGAAAACAAGCAATTTCCAAGCACGATAGGAAAGAGGGTTTGTGACTTTGCTGTCACGAACTCTCTTAGATTTTTTGTCACCCTTAGAAAGAGGGTTGGTGATTCTCCACAAACTCTTTTTCACAAAGTGTTTGTGACTCTCATCACGAACTCTCACAGCCAGAGGTTTTGCACCTTCCCAGCTAGACCGCACACATTCCGACATTTTCTGGTGAACCCGACCTGAAGCAGCTGGGGTGGGGGTTCAAATACTTGTTTTGAAAGGTTTAATTACAAATAATTAAAGCTATGGATCAACAAGAGCAACAAGGCATGCGTTTTGATCAAGGCACAATGCAAACGTTTCAAGCATTTGCCATGTTTATGCAACAACAATAGGCTGCAAAAAGAAGGGAGGTGTCAGCAACCAAAGCCCTTCAAGATATTGTGAACAAAATGGACCAATTTGAAGGTAAAGATGTCACAAAGTTTCTTCGTGGTTATGTAAAGGAGATGGAGCTACAACGGGTTCCAGAGGTGGACATGATTCGTAGTTTTGAGCTTGTTGTGGTCCCCGAGATTAGAGACCATGTAAGGGGAATCAAGGAGGAGCATGGAGAAGGTTGGGAGCAATTCAAATTATCCCTAAAAGAGGAATACTTCATGGAGGACTCTGAGAGGGTTACAAAAAGGACATTCTTGGAATGGGTTGCAAAGCCAAAAGAAGGACTTTCCATCACCGAATTGTTGAGAGAGTTTGAGCGACGCTATGCTCAACTGTCAGGAACAGAGCGGGATACTTTGGGTAGTGAAAAGACCGAATTGTTCCTTCAAGCTGCAGGTCATGAGCTCCAAGAAAAGCTAGAGCTACTCCTTGAAGACAAGAATACAGAATAGGGTCTAAAGGCTGAGTGGAAAGAGGTTGAAGACGCAGTCTCATTGCTTGCTAAGAGGCAACGTCGTAGGGACAAGATGGTGGTGAATGGTACTACCTCTCCTCCTAGCACGTCGGAGATTCCACCAAAGCCTATTGTTGTGAGTCCAAAAGGTGATAATTCAATGCTTGATGAGCTTCTTAAGGGCATGCGAGAAATGAAGTTAAAGCTAACAAGGCTAGAAGAAAAAGGACAACCTGCTGCTGACTGCAGGACACAAATCCCAAAGCAAAGAAGGATTTGTGCATACATGCATATGGTGTGATGGAACGGACCATGGCAGAAGGGATTGTGATAGCTTTAGTGATGCCTTAAAAAGAGATCTTGTGTTTTTTAAGGATGGCAAGATCCATCTGCAGGAGACAGGTATACCATTAGGAACTAACTTTGGAAAAGGAGGTATGCGGAAGTTAGTGGAGGATATGGCAACTAGTCATGCTATTTCTGCAGTGGAGGTTGCTACCTATGGGGCAAAGATAGAGCTTATTCCAAAGAAAGTGTTAAAGTATACTCCAGATGATTTCAAGGAGGTTGATAGCTTGTGGCCATATGCAGTTGCCTCAGCCGAAAAAGGGAAGGTAACTAAGCAGGTATTACATGAAGCCGGTGATTGCATACACCATACAACAGGTTGGGATGACCCTATGGACTCTTTATCGGTGCATGCCTATCTTGCAAAATGCTATAACAATGAAGAAATTGTGGAAGAGAAGCGCAGACGTGAGAATGGAGATCCAGGTCCTTCTACTTTAAAGAGGGTTACAAGAGCTGGTGGAAGAAAGGATCCAGGACCTTCTTATGAGGCTCCACCACATGTGCCTCCTCCTCTCGAGATTCCTATGGAGGAGGCATCTACAGGAAAGAAGAAAGAGCAAGGAAAAGCTAAAGCAAAAGGCCCTGCATACACACTACAATCTGACATTGAAGCTGCCACAAACTTAAAGCATTGGAGGAAAGGATTTTGAATAGCAAAGTTGAATTTACCTTGGGTGAGATTCTTGGCATTGCTAAATGCGAGTTTCATGAAGAAATTATAGATATCATAAAAAGAAAGAGGCAAACTCTCACTGAGTCTATTCCTCCACAGTCTGAGGGTGAAGGGGAGTCACTTAAGGCACATGGAATACATGTCCAAGAGAGTGATTGTGATGAAAATGTGGGTAGGATGCTACCAGTCTTCTCAAAGAGATGCACATGCTCAATTTGCAGATGATGATGAAGCCTCCTATAAAAGCCACTACTCCAAAAGTCATTGGGCAAGAGCTACAACAGAAACCTTAGTCAAGGTGGGTGATCTTGAGGAGCCATATGTTGCATTGATAGATCATGGCTCTAAGATCAATCTCATGTCCAAGAGTCTTTACATGAAGGGTAAGTGGCCAATAGACACAGACCATGGGTGGATGATTAGAGCTGCAAATAACTCATCAGGAGAGCTGTATGGGGCTTGTCCAAATGTGAAAGTGAAAATTGGTAATATCAAGGATCATCAAAATTTCTTTGTGCAGGACATGTCTACCTATCCTCTTATCCTTGGGCAGCCATACATCACAGCCATTCGCATGGAAACAAAGGTCTTGGATGATGGTTCTGCTTATGCTAGGGTAAAGAGAAGAGATGGGAAGCGAGCTGTGCAATTTTTGAATGTGTGTGTGAATCACGAGAGGAACTGCAATAGTCTTCGTGAGTATCCTCTACCAAAAGCGAACAAAGAGTTCAAAGAGTATAGGAAGACAAGGGGTTTTAGCCATGTACCATTGTGAAGCGGGATTGCAATGGCACAAGAAGAAAAAGATTCTTGCCTGACCCAAAGCAAGAAGAATCTTTTTCTATAGGTTTCCAGGGATTAACAGAGCATGGGTTAGTATGTTTTATGAAGCTTGAGGATATGAAAAGAATTGCGCGACAATATGTATAAAGTGTACAGAAGTACATGAAAGAAAATGGTTTCATAGAGAATAGTGAATACATTTCAGGTTTCTTTGAACAAGTTTCTCACGTAGATACTATGCTTGAGCTTGAAGTTATAATGGATTCTAGCATGCAAGATGGAACCCACATTGTAGAAGTATGCTCTATGGAAATGTATGATGTGATTGAGGCTTTTGAAGATCAGAAAGATTTCAATGCTAATGAAGGACTGGAAGTGCGTGTGGAGACCAAGTACAAAACGGCGGCAAAGAAAGTGAGACCAGTGGCCTTACCTTTACCATCAGATTGCAGGAAAAAGCTAAAGCAAGCTTCTTTGCAGCCGAGTCTCAGGGATCCAAAAAGAACTGGAGACAAATTCACAATGGAATCCCTAAAAAGATAAAAGTTGGCTATGAAGAGTTTTTAATAGAAGAAGAGTTTTAAAGAAATGCTTTCAAGACATGGTAAGACTTTTGCTTTCCAGCCACAGGAGATAGGGTGTGTTGATCCTAATGTTGTTGCACCTATACTGATCTTCACTATCCCTCACGTACCTTGGAATCTACACCCAATTCCGGTTCCAAAAGCACATTTGCCAAAGCTAATAGAACTACTCAATGAAAATATTAGCATGCGTATCTTGGAGCCTTCTTGTGCACCATATTCAAACAGGTGGTTCACTGTGCCTAAGAAGAATGGAGCTTTACGGTTCATACAAGATATGCAACCTGTAAACAAGGTTACCATTAGGAATGTGGGTACAGGACCTGTAGTGGATGAATTTACAGAGGCGTTTGTAGGCAGGTCGATTTACTCAATGGGAGATCTCTATTCAGGGTACGATCAATTTCAACTAGATATTGAGAGTAGAGATCTGACAACTATGAAAACACCTTTGGGACTGCTAAGGATGTGTACCTTACCTCAAGGAGCAACAAATTAAGTTGCACATATGATGAATGGGATGAACAAGGTTCTACGTGACTTCATACCTCAAATCACAATGCCATTTCTTGATGATGTGCCCATGAAAGGATGTGAAGACACAGATAAAGATGAAGCTATGGATTCAAGGGGGTGCCGTAAGTTTGTTCAGACCATATCAAAGATTGTGAGAAGATTTTGTCAAAGCTGGAAGAAGTTAATCTTACCCTGTCAGGGAAAAAATCTGTATTTGGTGTTAATGAAGTGTTGATTGTGGGGCACATGTGTGGTCCTTATGGTAGAAGGCCTTGTCCAAAAAAGATGGATGCAATCAAAAACATGAAAGAAACATGTACAACTCAAGTTCGAAGATTTCTTGGTGCTTGCGTCTTCTATCTTATTTGGATACCACATTATGCACATGTAGCAGATCCCCTTTATAGGTTGTTGAGAAAAAATCAGAAGTTTCGATGGGAAGAAGAGCACACAAAAGCCACGAGAAAGCTAAAGAATCTACTTCTTTCATCGCCAACCTTGAGAAAGGTAGACTATGCATGTGAGAGACTTGTCATTGTGACAGTGGACACGAGTCCTATAGGGATAGGATGGGCAGTAGGGCAAGATGATGATGAAGGAAAAAGGTATGTGGTGAGATTTGGAGCCAAGATTCTGAGTTCTCACCAACGTGATTATGCACAAGTAAAAAGGGAACTATGGGGGGTGGTTACAGCATTAAGGTGTGACAAGGAGTACTTGATAGGGGCATCAGTGGTTGTGGAAACTGATTGTTTGCCTCTTCTTGGAATGATCACAAACTATTCAACTCCTGATATTGCAATGCTGCGATGGATAGCCTACATAAAGTCCTTGAATCCTGAGTTCAAGCATATTGCAGGGAAAGACAATCCAATGGCAGATATGCTATCTAGGGCAAGGTATGGAGATGAATAGGACATGATTATTGAGGGAGATGATGTTGGCACAAAGGTTTACACTATTGATCATGCAAAGAGCTCGGGGGATTCACTCTATATACAAAACGGGATGCCACCTGTGAGCGGACAACTTTGATAAAACCCCTATATATGACTCATATATGGTAATATGACCCCCCTTTCTATGCTTATACAACAATCCATGCAAAAAACTATCATACCCCTATCTTACATATAAAATTTAGGTCTCACATGATCTAACTGAGTAAAACGATTCAAAAAGTGTATAGCATAGTGATTGGCAACATACTAAGAAACCACTTTTGTTGATAACTAAATGAACCCTCAATGTGTCTTAGTTTGACTTTCAGACTATGTGCCCATTCAACCTGCACTCTAGCTACTCGTCCAATTTTGACCCATCTAAATTACTCAAAAAACATGGTTATAAAGTTGTGCTAGGTTCTCCGTGTAAATTTTCATCTATACAAAATCTTTATAGATTTCATCCTTCGACAAATGAACTATAATCACAAAACAAGCAATTGATACAAAGCACTGTTAGTTCTTGTATGTATCTTTGTAGGTATTGACTCACAAGTTTGATGGCAGACTCTTTTGGGAAGCCATGATTGTGAAACACAAAAACTCCCTTTTCTCACTTCTCTAGAGGAGAATTGGATGCTGATGAAGCAAGGGAATTCTTCTCTAGAATGGGCATCAAACTAGCTTTAACTTGTGCTTATAACCCAGAGGGAAATGGCAAAAGTGAAAGAGGACATCCTCCAATAATCAAAGCTTTAGCTAAGGCTTGTGAAGGTAAGCTTAGAGAGTGGCCAAGGTTACTGCCATTTGCATTGTAGGCTGACCATACAACACATAGTTCAGTCACTGGCTATATGCCTGTTGAATTGATGTATGGTCAAAAACCTGTGATGCCAATTGAAGATGTAGTTCTTACCTGGAATGTATTGCCATGGGAAGATGGAATGAGTAGAGAAGACCTTCTTGCATTGCGCATACGGCAACTAGAAAGAAGGCCTGAAGACATTGAGCTTGCAAAAGCTCAATGAAAGAATGCAAGGTTGAAAAACAAAGACAGATTTGACAAGATGCATAGGCTCAGACCAAAAGACATTGAAGAAGGTGATTGGGTGTTGGTGTACGACAGTAGCCTTGAAAACCAGCACTCTACAATAAGGAAGCTTGCAAAGAGATGGTTTGGTCCTTATGTTGTCAAATATGTGCATGGAAATGCAACTTACACCTTGCGTGAACTAGATGGGACAGAACTGAAAATTCCCATTGCAGGAAAAAGAATTAAATTATTCAAAAGAAGAGGGGATTCTGATCCATTTGATGCACAACCAAGTGAAGAGGATGATGAAGCCAACTATATGCAAACTGAGGATGAAAGTGAGAATATGGCGTCTGACCATGAGTTTTAATTAATGCTCTACAAATGTTTTTGTGGCACACACCGAAGGATGTGCACGTTCAGAGGGGTGGATGTTGTGTCATGGCACATACATAGTGTGAAATAAAAACATTCACCTCACTCTTGACACTTCTTGATGTATGCAAATAAAAGCAATCATGTACATATTGTGATATATGTTGAAGCGTCTACTACGGTCATTATCATGTACATACCTATCCGGGGAGTCGTGGCCCTGGATGTGGCGCATTTGCATGCTTTTCCACTTGATAAGATGCTTAATTTGGTTTTACAATGTATATATTCCAAGTGTTTCATGGTGGCACACTCATCTCGCCTATAAAGATTGATGCGGGCAAAAATTGCCAAAAATAACAGCTAATAAGCGCCGTTGCAAAATTGCATGGAAAGTGACCCAAAATGGTATATTGATGGAAAATGATGCTTATCTATACTTTTTATGCTTATGCGAGTGATCCCACAAATTTACGGATTTTTCTGACTCCGTTTGGGATTTTTCGCATAAAAAATGACATTTTTTGGGTAAAAAATGAAAATGACCTAGTTTTGGTCCAAAGTGGCAAAATGGCCCAAAACATGACACATCAGCTGAAAATTCCGTGGGGAAGAGAGAGAAGGGGGCTTTTTACAGAAAAAACCAGCAATTTTGCTCTACTGTGTAATTGCTTCCATGGATGCTCAATCGATGAGTAGGGCAGTCCCGCCTCTTGAAAATCTTGTATCTGAGCTAGTGAGGGAGTGAATTAGGGTTTTCCCTTATCAAAATGGTGTGTGGGCTTCACTTTCAAAGCTCTTAAATCTCTGAAAATTCAGAAAATGGTCTCCATGAAGGTGGAAGCTCGTGTATTCCTTTCACCTGTTTGATGTTACGACTATGTAATTGGGGGCGAGGCTACACGATACCATGAAAGAGGTTTGGGTTTTGATTGAGATTTGTTCTTGTATGAGCATCGAGGTTTCATGGCTAAAACTTTGGTGTCTTTAAATGGTCTTTTTAAGTGAAATTGAATGTGGTTTGGTGATCCTCTCATCATAATCTCGACTATGAAAACAAGCAATTTCCAAGCACTATAGGAAAGAGGGTTTGTGACTTTGCTGTCACGAACGCTCTTAGATTTTCTATCACCCTTAGAAAGAGAGTTGGTGATTCTCCACAAATGCTTTTTCACAAAGTGTTTGTGACTCTCATCAAGAACTCTCACAGTCAGAGGTTTTGCACCTTCCCAGCTAGACTGCACACATTCTAACAATGCCCATACCCTCTCAAAGCTTGGCTGGCGTCTAGCAAGCACCTCTATGGTGCCTTCCTTTGTATCTTCTCTCCAACTCTAGCAAAAATTCTAGGAAAATTACGATTATGTTTGTTATTGACATGGAGCACGGCCCGGGCAACACTTTTGTAGCATTGCCATGCATGCAAGTGGGTAGCGGGGTGGTGAGAGTCACCAGGAAGCCGTATGGGGATCGCAACCTAGGATTCTACTCTATTAGAAACTTTGAAGGCATGGGAGGTGAAATAGGTGGGAATGTTATGCGAACGGGCAAAGAGAGAGAGAGAGAGAGAGAGAGAGAGAGAGAGAGAGAGAGAGAGAGAGAGAGAGAGAGAGAGAGAGAGAGAGAGAGAGAGAGAGAGAGAGAGAGAGATCTCCTTTCCCAAGAAACCACAATCGAGACATCTCTACATGTGATCTGTGATGAGTTGCATTTTCACTACAGGTGCAACGTCAACAAGTTGTGACGAGAGTTGCTAGGTAATCTGCCTTGTGTGTGTGTGTGTGTGTGTGTGTGTGTGTGTGTGTGTGTGTGTGTGTGTGTTGTGGGTCGGTCAGCGTACAAGTACCAGAAGGTGCACCTTACGTCTCCCATTGCCAACCTTTGCTCCACCCTTGGCTGCACGAACAGACAATGACAAAGAGGATGAATAGAGAAGGATTGTAGCAACAAGGATGGTGATTGAAGAACTTATAGAGAGCAATGATGATCACACAGATAGATACAATGGATATGTTGGCAATGAAGACAATATTCTGGTTGAATACTTAGCATTGTAGGTTGCTGATTGCTACCAGCCATATAACCCATGGCCACATGCACACCTTTTCTTCTCGCAGGTTTGCACAGCCTTTTGGGCATGTCATCTGGCTTCATAGTCATGATGGTGGGCCCCTTTCTCCGAGTCTCCCTTTCTCCGTGTCTCCCTCACCTTGCAAGTCACCTACATATTTGCACTCTCTCTCTCCTCTCTCTCTCTCTCTCTCTCTCTCTCTCTCTCTCCTCATCATCTCTCTCTCTCTCTCTCTCTCTCTCTCTCTCTCACTCTCTCTCTCTCTACTCTCTCTCTCTCTCTCTCTCTCTCTCTCCTCTCTCTCTCTCTCTCTCTCCCTCCCTCCTCCCCCTCCTCTCTCCTCTCTCTCTCTCTCTCTCTCTCTCTCTCTCTCTCTCTCTCTCTTCTCTCTCTCTCTCTCTCTCTCTCTCTCACTCTCTCTCTCTCTCTCTCACTCTCTCTCTCATCACACACACCTCACACACACACACACAACACACACACACACACACAACAACAACAACAACAAAAACAACATATAAAAAAAGCGCGCGCCGCACACACACACACACATCCTTTGCCATATTGCAGTTGAGCGAGAGAGACCTCCGCTTGCATAAGCAGGATGAGTAATTTTGATGGACACACACACACACACACACACACACACACACACACACACACAACACACACACACACACACACACACACACACACACACACACAAACACGTGCTAAGGTTTTGAAGCTATGGCATACTACAGTTGAGTGAGAGGGACCTCAACATTTGTGAGCAACCTGAGCAGTTGCAGACGACAACGTTGACTAGCTATTGCCAAGGAAATCCCCTAGCTATACTTGCCAAGGAAACCCCCCCCCCCCCCCCCCCCCCCCCCCCCCCCCCCCCCCCCTTCTCTCTCTATCCATTGGGCAGGTAACCCCCAACATGGTTGCAGCAAGTGGCTCGCCTCAATTGTCTCTCAGAGTGCATGACATCAAAAACATGTACTTCTAATTAGTAAGTGGGGGTCCTGATTGAGTCTTCAAGGCGGGCATCATTCCTAGCAGCAATAGCAATGACAATTGATTCCTGTATTCACATGGTGTATTGGCAGAGCAGCATATAGGCAAGCCACCTAAGGTGACAACAGACAACATGTTGGTGATTGAGGTTTTCTCACATTGAGAGGCACATTTTGCTCAGGATAGTACATTGCAGATTGAGAGCTATGACCTTTTTCCATCACGAGTGCCTCTTCCAAATAGTGGTGTGTTGCATTGGAGAGAGGCTATCCAACTGTAATAAGGTGGTTATGTGAGGGTCGTCATTAATGAAGAGGACACTTGCTCCATCCCCTCCTTAACGCTCACACTCAACCTGCTTGCACCAATGGTAGTGTTGGACATCAATGTAGAAGTTCCATTTTGTATTATTCTAAGTGTATTGTGAGGTGCAGCCTACCTATAATTTCTTTCTGCCGCGGAAGGCGGCCACTCCATCGGAGGCGGAGTTAGTCTCACTCGTAGAATACAATAGGACATATGCAAATTGGCACTTAGTTTCTAGAACTAAAGGAAACAAGAGCCTGACTAATTTGGCAAGGGCGGCACTACTTGAAAGGGATATACATTTGAAATAATGTTTATGAGAGGAGACAAATTAGTTACGTGCATCAATTATTCGAGATTATAGGGATAATTACAGTTGAGATTATATCCAAGCGAGGTTGTCTACTAATGAATATTTTTTTCTAGTACATATGCTACACGTAAATTCTTGCAAACAGAAAGTATTTCAAAAAGAATTTTTTCATTGAGTGGTTGCTAGAATAGAAGGTGGATGTTGAGTGTGTTTTGCCACATCAATTGTCAAGTCGGTGTTTTCAGTGATCATGCAGCACATGCCAATTGCAATCAAATCTAGCTCGTTGAACTTAAGGTCTAGGAGCCACTTCTGAAGGACATATATGTTACCCCCGTTTGTCTTTATTTCAGCTTTTGTAATGCCAGTTTGATTGTACAACTTATTCAAGGCCAAGTTGTTATAGTATTGGAAGTCTCATCTATGAGTACAAATTATCGGAGTAGAGTTGTTGATGTAGTCATGCATATGTGCTCCATCTATAATATATGCACCCAAGGTACAATTGATCTCATCTACATCTGGTTTTCTTTCATGAATAATGTTCAAGAACTGAAGCAATTCAAGGTCCGTTGCATGTCGTACAGAGCATGACATCCTTGTCACGTGACACATCCAACCCTATGTGTCCGTGGACAAGCTACTTCATAACAAGGGTTCCATCAGTCCAGTCAGTCTAGATTAGAACTGTTTTGGCACTTTTGTGAGTCTGCTCGCAGACTGTGCATGCCCAGGCACTTAGTGTAGATGCATATCTTTTGGTTGCACACAGCATGATCATAAGCATTCCCATCAGAATCCATCAAAATCCTTCAGGGGAATTTTCCAGTGTATTTTACCTATTTTTCCTATTTTTGACATTTTTCACTTATTTTAAGTGACTTTTGTTGGGAACTGAGTAGGGAAAATTGGGTAAGATAATATATGAGCAAACCAAGGTTAGCACTATTTGGCAGATGAGCAAGGAGAACACAGGCCTTCGGCGACACTTTTCTCCTCTCCCTCAACAAGACTCCCCCACCTTGGGCAATTTTCCTCCAACAAGCTCTCTAGCATTTCTGGTCATCATCCCCATAGCTTCCAGTGATTGGTGTTTTCAGCAAGGCAACATCGCCCTACACTTCCAGTGATTGGTGTTTTTAGCAAGGCAACATCGCCCTACACTTCCAGTGCTTTGCGTTTTCAGCAGCAGATACCTAGATCGCCAAGCGTCATCCAGGCCAGCGTTTTTCATCCAGGCTTTGGTAACCATCAATCTCAAGCCTTGGGCGATTTTCCGCAAGTGATTTTCAGCCTCTTTCCATAGCCAATTCAGCCCCACAACAGTAGCAGATTTTCAGCCATAAAGACCAGCAAAGGCAGCGTTTTCTCTTGCGTTTTCAGCCGCAGCAAAAATCAACCTATCAACATTTTTGGAACATAGATAGAAAGCGTCAGATTTTATCCATTTGGGTCTCTGGACAGCAATACAAAGGCGTCAGTATTTAGCCCTTAGATCGGTCTCGCCATCCTCGTCGTCGTCATCGATCTAGCCTAGACTTGCATCAGCCACATGCATCCACTTTGTACCAGTTTGTGCAATCAATCGTAGACCACTCTCGCCAACGAGAGTGGGGCCTTCGGAGGAGGGTTTTACAACGGCTTGGTGTCATATTTCTCTTCTCTCTGTATCTCTCAGTCTCATATACTTGTACGCACAGTGTCCATTCACTTTGTTTATGATCATTGCACTCTCTCATTAAGAACGGAAGGCTCTCCCTTCCAGAAGAACAAAAAGGAACCTTGAGCACATTATGGAGCACTCATCTTGAGAAAGAACAACATTTATTCCGCTACACCTTACATTGGTATCAGAGCTTTGGCAGTGTTTTGTATCACTCAAGGAAAGAACCACAAGATTGTTGCGATCGCACGAACCCAAGTTGGCTTGGGCCTGTCGATTCCTAATCATGTTTTTGAAGAGTGACGAGAATCCCAAGAAAGAAGGGCTTGTCCAGCCTCCCCTTGTGCCTCTTTTCACTCATTGGGAGCGGACCATGCACTTAGCGGCCAGCCAATCGACGTGAGGTGGGAAAAAGAAACCTTGGTGTGAGCGCAAGGCCGCCAAGGGGTGCCCGCGAAAAAGAGTAGAACTCGGGTGAAGAGAAGATCCTTCTCAAACACAGATTGCAAGCGAAAGAAAACCCTCAAGGACCTCAAGAACCTCAAGACCCTCAAGAACCCAAGAACCCAAGACCCTCAAGAACCCAAGTTCCTCGTGAACTTAAGAACCAAATATCATAGTGCATGGTCATCACCCGAAGCGGAATGGATACTTCGCATATAGGTGATGAGCATGAGAGAGGCGACGAAGAATTTTTCCCACCAGGAGGTTTTTCCGACCCTCCCCCTTCACCATCTACGCCACAAATTGTACCAAATCCTATGGAGGTGATGGTCAAGTCGATGATGGACATGATGACCAAACAAGAAGCGACTCGCATTGCCTTGGAATGTGAGCGCGATGAACCAAAAGAAAGAAAATCACAAAGAAAGGAGGAAGCCGAAGCAAGACGAGCGGCCTTTGAGGCCGATCTTGAGGTTCAAAGAGACCTCCGCACTCACAAATTGGTTCGACAAGTTCTTGCCTCGAAGTCTGAACCAACCAAAGAGGTTGGTAGTTCCTCAAGTGGCGCAAGCCGGGATGTGGACTCCAACAATACAGTCACAGAGAAGTTGACTTTCAGTAAGTATGATGGTAAGATGGATGCTACGGTTATTCATTCTTGGTTGCATCAATTTAATGCTTATTTTGTGACAACTAAGAAGACAAGGAATAGCAAGGTTTTGACGGTAGGTATGTACCTTGCCGGTGATGCCATCAATTGGTACCATGCATGGCAAGAGGCACAATTAGCCGTGCACCTAGAAGAAGCCGAGGAACTCACGCCCCTTTCCTTCAATTGGATGATTTCCAAGACAAGCTCAAGGCGCGGTTTATGCTACCTCAGTACCTCGCACGATTGAAGGACGATTGGCGCGCTCTCAAGAAAAATGGTATGCCGGTTATGTCTTTCTCTAATCGTGTGTTGCAGCTCGGCAGTCAATTATGCAAATCGGATGCCAAGCGTAAGGAGGCATTCCTTTATGGATTGGACGAGTATATCAAGTATGATGTCGAGGTACTTGATCCAATCGATCTCAACAAGGCGGTAGCAATTGCTCTCACACACGACATGAAGGACAACAAGGAAAAGCCTAAGGAAAACAAGACTTCTCAAGGAACCCCTTAGAATTATCAGAACACGCAGAATGGTAAGAATGGTAAGAATGGTAACTCTTCTAGCCCTTCTTCCTCTAATTCCTTGGAAAATAACTCTAATAATGAATCTAAGGGTAAATCTAAAGCACCTGCAAAACCTAAGCTAACCCTCGATGAAAAAGCTGCACAAGGAATTATAGGAGGATACATCACGGCTGAAGAACAAGTGATTTATGCTAAGGAAGGTAGATGTTATCAATGTCACATCAAGGGTCACATTAAGAAGTCTTGTCCTAAGACAGCCCCACCTAAAGAACCAAAGGCACCCACAGCAACCACAAGCACTATAATGAACCAAGCTCAATCTTCTCATGACTCTGACACACACATTGATGAGTCTCTCATGAAGTGCTATGGTCATGTAAAGGGTCAGCATTTTATCATATTGTTTGATCCAGGCAGTATGCATGATGTGATTAGTGCCTCTCTTGTTGAGAGAGCCCGCCTAGAGGTTAGTTAGAAATCTCCTCGCGAGATTTCTGGCTTCGCTCCTGGTATGGACTCTCTCATCACAAAAGAGTGCCTTGATGTGATGTTTACCGTTCAACAAGCTGCTTTCCGTCAGAAATTTCTTATGTCTCCTCTCTCAGGATGTGATATGATTTTGGACATAAAATGGTTTCGTGAGCTTAACCCTCTCATATTTGGGAGGCTAACACTCTCACTTTGCATGGCAATACTGACTCCCCCCTCATCATTCGTGTTGAGGAGGGATTGCATTCTTTTCCTCTCATCTCTCATGTGTAGGTAAAGCGTGAATTACGACAAGGAGCACGAGCGGCATTCATCTATGCTGCTTTAATTTCCCAGAGCATTCAGGCTCCAGCTAAGTATTTAGATTTGTTTACCAAGTTTAAACATATCTTTTTGCAGGATGATCTTCTACCTCGTCTCTCACCCGAGCAACTGGAGGACCATCACATCGAGCTTATGGAGGGAGCACAGCCTGTAAGGCTCCCTATCGTTTGAACAAGACAGAGGAGGAAGAGTTAGAGTGACAACTCACGGAGTTGGTAGCTAGAGGATTCATACGTCCTAGTGTAAGTCCTTTTGTTGCTCCTATTTTGTTCGCAAGAAGGATGGTTCGTCTCGTTTGTGTGTTGATTACAGGGCATTAAAATAGATGACCGTCAAGGACAAGTTTGAACATGTGTCGTATTGAGTATTTGGCTCAATGGGGTTAAGGTTTTCAGCAAGGTCGATCTCAAGAGTGGATACCATTAGGTACGGGTATTCAAAGGCGACATTTTCAAGACCGCTTTTTGCACCGAGCAAGGGCAATAGAAGTATATTGTTATGTCTTTTGGATTGATAGGTGCCGTGGGTACATTTAATCGTCTCATGGTAGTTTGTTTCGGCAATATGGTTGATGTATGTTTGTTCATCTTTTTGGATGATATTCTCATTTTTTCTGCACCGTGGGAACAACATGAAAGAGATGTCGAAAGGGTACTAACCCGTTTGGATGAGTGTCAATTGTACATTGCAGCTGAGAAGTCTGAATTTTTTCTTATTGAAGTCACTTATCTGGGTTATATCATTTCTGTAGAAGGCGTCAAGCTAGAGCCCGCGAAGGTGGAACGGGTCTGTAATTGGAATTTGCCCAAAATTGCATATAATGTGCGTTCTTTTCTTGGGTTATGTCAAGCATATAGTTCGCATATAGAGAATTTTGCACGCATTGTTGCACCTATGACTGATGTTTTAAAAGGGGTAAAGACTCGCCTTCAGCACGTAGACTTGCCCGAGGTAGCCATTGAGGCTTTTGCAGCTCTCAAGGTTGCGGTGACAGAAGCAGTGTGTCTTATCCTTGCCTCTTGGGATGATCCTTTGAGGTATGGACGGATGCGAGCAATGTTGCCATAGGCGTTGTGCTTCAGCAGCATGGTCGTCCTGTATCTTTCCTTAGCCGGAAGCTCAATAGTGCGAAAAAGAATTATTCAGTTTATGATAAATAACTTTTGTCTGTTATTCACTCTCTTAAGCATTGGAAGCATTTTCTTTATGGTAGAGAGTTTACAGTTTGCATAGATCATCAAGCCCTCAAGTGGCTCCAGTCTATGCCTAGTGCACGTTGGAGTGATTGCCAAGCATGGTGGTTACAATTGTTTGAGCAATTTGGAGGTTTGATTAAGTATGTGCGTGGAAAAGCTAACCCTGTTGTAGATGCGTTGAGTCGCAAAGGACAAATTTTGGCTCTTGAGTCAAGATCCACATTTTCTATTTAGGGTGAGTCTTTCGACAGCATGAAGAATCAGTATGCGGATTCCGAGTTTGGTAAGCATTGGTTGCAGGCTCTTGCTTCCCAAGGGCCAAGCAACTATCTCATCCGTGATGGTTTGTTGTATTTGCGTCAACGTTTATGTGTGTTGCCCTCTCTCAGGCCAACCATATTGCATGATGCACATGATTCTCTCACGGGTGGGCACAGGGGAATGAACACCACTTTGGAAAAAATAGAAAGATTTTTTTATTGGCCTAAAATGCGAAAAGATGTGTTTTGTTATGTCACACAATGCACTATATGTCAAAAGGTAAAAGCTCCTCAGATAAGCATCAAGGCCTCTTGCTTTCGCTGCCTATTCCCGATGGACCTTTTCAAGATATTTCCATGGATTTTGTGAATAACCTACCAAGTTTGCATTCAAGGAACACTCAATATTTGACAATTGTTGATCGTTTCAGCAAGTTTTGCATGTTGATTCATTGTAAAGCCACAGTTACTGCACAAGATGTAGCACGGTTGTTCATTAAGCATTGGTACCCCCTCTGTGGTTTGCCAAAATCAATTGTTTCAGATAGGGATGTTAAGTTCACGTCCAATTTTTGGCGCGCTCTCTTTGAAAGTTTTGGCACTAAGTTCAATTTTTCATCGGCTTTTCATCCACAGTCAGATGGTCAAATAGAAATTTACAATCAATTGGCTTTTGATGTTTTAAAGTCATATGTACATGATCAACAGCCTTAGTGGGATCTCTATCTCCCATTGGTTCATGCTATTTTGAATGACTCTTTTTCTTCTGCCATTGTTCGGACTCCATACGAGGCAGCTTTTGGCCATCTGTTCCAATCACTTTTGACTCGCTCGGTCAGTCAAATGCCTAATGCCAATGCTGAAAGTCAATCATTGGATGAGGTTTCTGAGAATGTGAAGCTTCGGCTAAGCAAGGCTCAGGAATCTTATTCACGGCAGGCTAATAAGCATCGTCAGGATGTTTCGATCAAGGAAGGAGATTGGGTGTATTTAAGAATCATGAAGCAACCTCTTAATCAAGTTGGAAAGAAGTGTCCCAAGTTGTCTTTTCGTATGTATGGTCCATTTCCAGTCATTAAAAAGATAAATGAGGTTTCAATGAAATTGCAGTTGCCTAACTCATGGTCAATGCACAATGTTTTCCATGTTTCTTGGTTGAAAGTGTTTTAGGGAACACCTCGAAAGGACATTTTGGAAGAAGAAGAATCGGGGATCATCGATGAAGCTGAAGTCATGGAGCCGGAGCAAGTGTTGTTGCATCGGTTTTGACATGGTTCAAAGAAGCAAGTGAGACAATTTTTTTTGAAGTTCAAGGATGGAGGAACCCACAAAGCGGTGTGGGTCGACGAAGAGTTTTTCAAGGATTATCCAGAGTTGTTGGTAGACTACAAGGAAGCCATGTAGCTCGATACCAGTACCTCACTTTAAAAAGGAGGGGATGTCACGTGACACATCCAACCCTTTGTGTCCGTGGACAAGCTACTTCATAACAAGGGTTCCGTCAGTCGAGTCAGTCTAGATTAGAAGTGTTTTGGCACTTTTGTGAGTATGTTCGCAGATTGTGCATTCCTAGGCACTTAGCGTAGATGCATATCCTCTACTTGCACACAGCATGATCATAAGCATTCCCATCAGAATCCATCAAAATCCTTCAGGGGAATTTTCCACTGTATTTTACCTATTTTCCCTATTTTTGACATTTTTCACTTATTATTTTAATGACTTTTGTTGGGAACTGAGTAGGGAAAATTGGGTAAGATAATATATAAGCAAACCAAGGTTAGCACTATTTGGCAGATGAGCAAGGAGAACACGAGCCTTCGGCGACAGGTTTCCCCTCTCTCTCAGCAAGACTCCCCCACCTTGGGCGATTTTCCTCCAACAAGCTCCCTAGCGTTTTTGGTCGTCATTGCCATAGCTTCCAGTGATTGGCGTTTTCAGCAAGGCAACATCACCCTACACTTCTAGTGCTTTGCATTTTCAACAGATACCTAGATCGCCAAGCATCATCCATGCCAGCATTTTTCATCCAAGCTTTGGTCACCACCGATCTTAAGCCTTGGGCGATTTTCATCAAGTGCTTTTCAGCCTCTTTCCACAGCCAATTCAACCCCACAATAGTAGCAAATTTTCAGCCATAAAGACCAGCAAAGGTAGCATTTTCTCTTGCGTTTTCAGCCGCAACAGAAATCAGCCTATCAGCGTTTTTGGAACACAGATAGAAAGCGTCCGATTTCAGCCATTTGTGTCTTTGGATAGATGTACAAAGGCGTCAGTATTCAGCCCTTAGATTGGTCTCTCCATCCATGTCGTCATCACCATCGATCTAGCCTAGACTTGCATCAGTCACATGCATCCACTTTGTACCAGTTTGTGCAATCAATCGTAGACCACTCTCGCCAACAAGAGTGGGGCCTTCGGAGGAGGGTTTTACAATGTCTTGGTGTCGTATTTCTCTTCTCTCTCTATCTCTCAGTCTCATACACTTGTATGCACAGTGTCCATTCACTTTGTTTATGATCATTGCACTCTCTCATTAAGAACGGAAGGCTCTCCCTTCCATAAGAACAAAAAGCAACCTTGAGCACATTATGGAGCACTCATCTTGAGAAAGAACAACATTCATTCTGCTGCACCTTACAATCCTATACAAAGTTGTATGTAGACAGTGGACCGAGCTTGTGATATGGCATGTGTTACAAAGCTCCCGTGCGTGCCTTCAAACTGGGGGTAGTTGGGCAAGATCACCAAGCGAGAGAACACATTTGTTGTTGAAGGGATCTGCCAATGTATTGCTTGTCACATTCACATTTTGTCTTACGATAAGGAAAAAACTCGTTTGGATTAACATGGATAGCTCCTCTATAATTATAATATCGATATCTACCTTTATAACATGGATAGCTCCTCTATAATTATAATATTTGCCCCTTTTCTGTCTAAATATCACTCATCGGTGTCATGAATAGAGAGGGGTTACTGTTGATTCGTGGTTGGTATCTTGAACTGGTAATGTATTTTAGATGCAATGCTGCTAAGTCTTGTTGTTCCCACTCCGATGGTAAAGCGCCCAACAATAATACAGAAGTGAGGGTAGTAGGAGTGTCTATTTCATTTGTCTGTCGACCTTGTTTATCGCTGTATATGTGAGTTATGTTGCCGTGCTGCAAGAGGGACATATTTCTAGATTGTGAGCAAAGATGTCAAATTGCATCCTCCAATCTTTATACAATGTAGTAATTTTAAACCATGACCTAGCATACGGACGGTAAGCTGGTTTCAAGTTGGTTGCTTATTGACACTTGGACTCTAATCTTCTAGGTCTTGAGAACTTCATATTGACACCTATTACGAGAGAAACGAGGACATATATAGTATGATATCAATTACTTTGACACCTAGTATGGTATCAATTTATTAGAGCTAAAGTAAAAATGCACAAGGTAAATTCACTATATGATACACCATACACATTCACTACTGTAATACATCACATGCATTGGCTAGCAACCGCATGTAAAGAGTTGCATTGTAGCTAACATGTGCAGAGTTTGACATCAAGTGTATAGTCTTGAAACCAAGATCCAAATAAACCGAAGCAAAGGAAGCAATGCAAAAAATTCTAAAACAAGAAAATAGATAAAGTGTCACAAAAATACGGAAGCGTAGATTGACTTTTAGTTGTACTTCAAATACTCAATAGAATTAGAGAGAGAGAGAGAGAGAGAAGAGAGAGAAAGCTTGACACTTCCTTGGGGACCAGAAGATGGGTTGTCCCCCCCCCCCCCCAATAAAGAGATTATCTTTATTACTAAGGGAGAATCTTTACAAGCACAGGAACGGGGCAATAGCCCGTCCTCTATTCTTTATTTTCTCCTTCTGACTGAGAGAGTGCGAAATCTACTCTCTAAATACTGAGATGATTTTCCCTCTGCTATGAGATTTTGGGAAGCTCTCAAAAATGAGAGTCTATCTTCCACAAAACATAACGGAAGCTCTCGAAAATGTCAGTCTACCTTCCGCTAACTGTGTCTCTTTATGAATAATCATTCATGTAATTAAAAAAGGGAGAAACACGCAAAATGTATGCACACATACTTGCTGTAATTTATTGCACATAACCTGAAAATGTTACCTGAGCACCTTTCAATGCCACAATAGAGAACTTTTTTGCAACGGAATCGCACCAAACTTTCTGTATATGTAGTGTAGGTAGAGAAGAACTAGATTCTATGTGTACTTTGCTGAAATCCATCCTAAAAGAGATGATTAAGGGTTGAAAACAGAGAATTTACAGCCATCACACTCTACGAAGAGAGTGCCTGCTGCAACTTCTTGCTATGGAACTATACCGAAAGCTGGCTATGGCTATTAGAACCCTTGTTCTAGACAATGGGAGCACAAAGCCACCACATATGTCTCAAGGGACTGCTCTCAAGCTTCCACAGAGGGCTCCAATGCGTAGAGCATACTCGTAATAGGGGAGGTAGGAGCACTGCCAACACTGAGAAATGGAGGAGGGGGTGCTCCTAAATAGCTAGCAGGAAGAGGGGGCACTAGGAAAAGAGAGAGGATGAGAGCGAGAGTGAAAGAGTCACTTTGCATTGGTAAGTGTGCCAAGTGGCACACTTACTCAAAAACTTAAAAACCATTCAACTTTCACATTTTAAAAGTCCCTAAGCTATTAATAAAATGTGCAAATTGACTCACAACTGCACACACAGATGCTACTAGTGAAATGTTAGTTGCTCCCAGCACAATGTCGTACCAACACTGCTCTGGCATTACCTATTCGCACTTGTCTGACCATTTGATCAGCACAAACCATTTAACATAATTTAATTGAATTATCCTAAGGCCGTAAAAATAATTCAAGCCTTAGGGTTACTGTGGTTCTAAGGACCCCATCTCATCCTTGTGCTCTGACTGACGTGCGTATCTTTTTGAGCCTAAAATCTAAGGCTACTATTTACCCCTTCATTGAAAATCTGATTTCCCAATCACTAGGGTTTCATGGTATTTTTTGCTAGGGTCTCCGTGAGGTGCTCTGGCCCAAACTTGGGTGCACATGAGGCCCCAGAACTGCTAGATCTATTCTGATGCACATAACTAATTAGATAATTATTTTCTCACAAATAAATTAATTATTTACGAAGTTTGATGTCATAAAATCTAATATCTAACCAACCCAAATGATTTTCTCATATTAAACTGATCACTTAATGTGGGAGAATAAACGGGAACAAGGGTTAAGATATAGATATGTGCTTATAGATCTATTTCAGCACGGGACCAATGGTAAAGGGGCCCAAATGAGAAATGGTCTATCAAAGAGCAAGTCTAACCAACGGAGCGTAAGACCTTAGGGTTAGCTTCATTAAAGACCTCCAATAATGTGTGTAAAAGTCCTTTGAACTTAGGTAAGCTAGGGCTCAGCTTGAGGTGGAAACCCGACCCAGCTCGAGGTTCTTGTCTTCCTTGAGGTGCTTGTCATGCTTGAGGTACTTGTCGTGCTTGATTAAGGTGCTTGAGTTGCTTGTCCTGAAGACCTCCAAATAATGTGGGAAAATCCTTAGGGAACTTAGGTAAGCTAGGGCTCAGCTTGAGGTGGAAACCCGACCCAGCTCGAGGTTCTTGTCTTCCTTGAGGTGCTTGTCATGCTTGAGGTACTTGTCGTGCTTGATTAAGGTGCTTGAGTTGCTTGTCCTACTGGATGATTAAGGTGCTTGAAGTGCTTGTCTTGTTGGATGACTAAGGTGCTTGAGGTGCTTTGTTATGCTTGGTTGAGAATTTTGTGGGAACACCCCAAGCTAGAAGTTCTTTGTCGTGCTTGATGAGTAAGGTGCTTGAGCACCTAGAGTCAAAAGGATCCCTACATAAGAGGGAGCGAACCCATATTATAGGGGCTAGTGAGAGAACACACACATTCACACTGAAGGAACCCCAAGCCTTAAGAGGCAGAAAGGACACATGTCAAGCTCCTACCCATGCTACCTTCATGAGGTGCTTTAATTCTATTGGCCAGGATTAAAAGGGATCCAATGATAAATAAATTGAGTTATCTAATTGTTTTTGCTTATCAAGTCATCTCTGTCAAAGGGGAAAGGGGGACACTTGTCCCAAGGCTACCCTTGTTGCTTGTAATGCTTCCTGCTTGTGATTGGCTAGGCTTGGAGGGGTCCAGTGAGCTTCAAGCATGAGCTACAAGGGGTTGCTTAGGGGGTATACTCTCCCACACACACTCACACACACTCTCATTATGCAATGTGCAAAGTGCAAGAGCTCCCTCTCCTTCTCCAAGAAAGTAGAGGTTGAGAGCCTACACCAACACTCTTGGGTATGGAGTGCAAATCCAACCAAGAGCCATGCTTCAATGCTTAAGCTTTCCATCTTATCCTTATTCATTAATATGCTATTATGTATGCTAGCAAGAAGAGTTATGATAAGTGAGGAGTTATTTCTTTCTCCTATGAACTGTTTCTTCTTCCTCTCCCCTACCCTCATTCCCTGCTAGCTCTCTTCAAATTCAAAGGTGTCTAAGGTCTTGGGATTGAGGCTTGGGATAGTTAAATATTTCTTCAAAGTTTATGTTATGCTTGTGATGCATGAAGCTTTCCATCTTCATTGCATCACCTAGGCCACAAGGAACACAAATATTGTATTGTAACAAGTCTCTCTTCATGGGAGAAATCATAATACAAATGCTTATTGGAGGGGGGACCGGCTCCACATAAATCCGGTCCTCAACTGTTGTCATGTTCTTTAAATTCTCTCTCCTGCAAAAGTATTTTTCATGCCAAGTTAACTAATTACTATGCCTATGTTGTTATCTTTAATTATGTTCACCGACTATGCTCACAAAGTAATTTCTCAAAAGTACTCTCATTAATTTCCGCTAATCTCAAGTTAATAGGCCAATTCCATTACATTGGTATCAGAGCATTTGGTTTCTCTTTTCTTGATTAAGAAGAGAGGTCCTTAAGTAGCCTATAAATGGTTGATGTTGTTAATTATATTAGGGTAAGTGGAACTGGGATCTATTATCGATTTTGTTGAGCCCACTATGTGGGATATGGTGCACACCCCGGGAGCTTTGGACTTAATAATGGAGTCTTTTTAGACTTGCCTACGGCTTTACCATTATTGAGCCATAAGAAGTCTACAAGGAGCTAGACTTCAGCAAATCTGCTATGTTAGACCTACCCACTACTCTCTATAATTAACCACTTTGAGCCGTGTGTGTAGATACTTAAGAGCCAATTTTCAAAGACTAAGAGGAGTGGAAACTAAGGTTTTGAATTACCAAAGCATACACTAAGTACATACATAAATTTTGTTACCATGGCTGACAATAATCAAGAGAGTAGAATGAACAATGATAGCTTTGATTTTGCACATGAAGGTGCTAATGATGATGCCCCCATGTTTGTCAATTATCTCGTTACTAGGTTGCAGCAAGCTAAGGGCAACCCTGCTTTGCAAGCTGAAGTTACTCAACAACTTCGTGCTTATGGAATTTCCCTTCCTGAGCTTAGGAGGCCTATTGAAGAGGGCCCCAAAAGAAGACTCTCTCCCATTTGAGAGGAGGAATCCAAAGAGCAAGAAAGCAATGAAACATTAAGTTCCTCTGAAGATGTGCCTCCACGAAGACGGTGGTCTAGACGATTGCCCACTCCTTCCAAGAGAAAAAGGTCAACACATAGTCCCTCTCCTCATCATTCCGAAAGAGAAGAGAGGAAACAAAGGAAGAAAAGGGCTAGGAAGAGGTCACCCTCTTCTCTTTCTTCTTCACCTTCCTCCTCTTCCGATGAAAGCTATGGCTATTCTCCTAGAGAATACAGGAGGGGAGGACATCCCAAATCATACCCCGCATGCGAAGGTCACAAAAAGCTAAAGAAGTTCAAGGAGGGAGGAAAGAGTATCTCTTTTCTCACCTATGATGGCACCTTTGGTGCTACCAACAAAGTGTTTGTTGGCCTTCATCCAGTAATTCAATGCGGCCTTTGGAGACAAGGGCTTCATGGAGTCTTCTCAACTACACCACGTAGCTATGCACTTCCAAAAATCAGCTCGTCAATGGTGGGCTAGCCTTCGTGGCAATGGCGGTGAAGCCCAGAGACATGGAAAACTCTACGAGTTTCCATCATGAAGCAATTCCTTGCAAGCGATGCAAAGGACAAAGTGCTTACCGAATGGTGTAGTCTAAAGCTTCTCTCTCATGAGTCTATCCACAAGTATGTAGAGAAGTTTTGGGATTTACATCTCAAGGATATTGTCTTTCACAAGATAGATTTTGCCGAGCAAAGACAACAATTCTGTGTGGGATTACCTGAAGAGATGGTAGAATAGATCAACTCTCAACGGCTTGGTACTATTAGCGAAGTAATCCATCACACCATGGTTGCTTCACGCATCAATTTCCATCAATGGGCTAGATGGAATGTCAAGCCCATGGAAAAAAAAGACAAAAATGATGCAAAGGGGAAAACTAATGCTCAAAATTCTTCCCAAGGCACTACCAACAACAACAACAACAATCAGTCCAAGGAGAAGGGAGTTTACAAAGGAAAAAACAAAGTCTCTTTTGAAGAGCTTGAAGCTTTTTGCAAGGACCATAAGTGTTTCAAGTGTGGAAGGACATGGCTATTGTTCTTGCCCCAAAAATAATGCTCGCAATGAGACTCATAGGGCTTCCACCATCGAAGCTCCAAAAGAGGATGCTCATTGCAAAGGATCATCACTTTCCTATGCTTAGGGAAAGGTAAGAGAGCATGATGCCTTCATCTTGTTTGACCCTGGCTCTACTCACAACTTTATATCAACGGAGTTGGCTACCAGGTTGGGAATTCAAGCTTTTGAGATGGGAGATATGATAACGGCTGACACAACTTTCAAGGGACAACAAGCATCTTTTACTCCCTTGATTGGGAAGTTGAGGCTTCATGTCCAAAGCTATGTCGACAAAGAAGACTTTTGCATCTCTCCTCTCCAACATAAGGATTCTATCCTCATGTTGGGAATTCAAGCTTTTGAGATGGGAGATATGATAACGGCTGACACAACTTTCAAGGGACAACAAGCATCTTTTACTCCCTTGATTGGGAAGTTGAGGCTTCATGTCCAAAGCTATGTCGACAAAGAAGACTTTGCATCTCTCCTCTCCAACATGAGGATTCTATCCTAGGGCCGCCATGGTTTGATCGCATGGCTACCAATATGAAGTTCCCTGAAAGGAGAATCTGCTTCACCTACATGGGAAAAAACATGCATATAGATGCTAGTGAGTGTGGTCGCACTATTCCACTTGTAAATCCTCCTGCTTTTGATAAGTCAATGAAGAGCTCAGTTTCTGCGTACATAATTTTTGTCAAAGAGTCTCTAAAAGTTCTAATGTTTTATCAAATGTAAATGGTAGTAATCAATAAGAGTTAGACTTGTCTAATTTTCTAAAAGGATTCCAAGATGTGTTCATCGATGATATCCCTATGGACTTACCTCCAAAACGAGGGGATGATGACCATCGCATTAAGCTCCTTCCAGGAAGCTCACCACCTAACAAGCCTCCTTATCGAGTCTCACGAGCTCAACAAGAGGAGATCATGAATAGGGCAATCACCCTTCATATGTCCAATTTGTCCACACTTGAAGTATCTTCCTTCGCTGATGTAGGTTCTCAATTCAGCAGGAGAGAGATATTTCCCTTTCTTGGGCTGATTTGGCTTTGCTTTTGCATCGGAGGTGTCTCTTTTCTTCTTTTGAGAAGAAGAAGTAGAGATAGATTGTTCATGGAGAGCCTTCCACTTGGCATGATAGGTGCTTTGCTCCATCTTCCTAGGAGTACCCTTGTCCTATATTCCATCAAGTATGTGAGTTGATTCCATAAGTATCTGCAAGTTACCTCGAGGGTAAAGCTTCATAGCCTTTTGCAAGGCTTCATGAAATCCTGCTTCAAACTTGCGCATGTTCTCCGAATCTTCAATCTTCTTGAATGGAGTGACTTTCAAGAGAGCGTCCCAAAACCTATCCACATAGCGTGGAGCAGTTTTGTTCTCTGACTGTGAGAGTTGATCCCATTCTTTCTTTACTTCTTCCTCATAATTTGGAGGAAGGAACTGTGTGTAGAACTCCTTCTTGAAAGTAGTCCAATCTTGGGGTTTGCATTTTTATAGGATCAGGGTTAACCACCAACTTCTGGTAGTGCCTTTCAGGTACATGCTAACATGGTGAAGCTTGGATCTTTCTTTAAAGTTCCCTTCTGCAAATGCAACTTCAAATTGGCGGATGAAAACCAAAGCTTTGTCAGTATCACGTCGTCCATTGTAAGTGTCAAATTTTACGTCTTTGTCACCTGACTTGACTGTTTTCTGCTTGTGGTGCTTCCTCTTATGGTGATCCTTCTTTTTATGCTTTGACTTCTTGTGGGCAGCAGTCCTTTCCCTTGAATGCACTTCCTGCTGCGACGGATCGTCAAGAAACATGTCTTCTGGAGCAACTATGTCATCCAGATCCTCTACCTCTTGTGCATGCGAGAGGTTCCAATTAAAGGATCTTTCTTTGGCTTTTGCGTCTTTGGGTTTTGCGAGATTTCTCCCGACCCCATATGCACTTTCTCCTTCCCTTTCTCAAGGGTATGGAGAATCTTTTGGACTTCTCGATGGAAGAGAACTTTTTGCAACTCTTCCACCTATTGTTGAAGAATAGAGAACTCTATCTTGCGTCCTTCCATTTCTGTAGTCGGCCAAGAGTTGCCAATCCCTTAAGAAAGAGAGAGATGACATTGCTCTGATACCACTGTCACAAAAATACGGAAGCGTAAACTAAATTTTAGTTGTACTTCAGATACTCAATAGAATTAGAGAGAGAGAGAGAGAGAGAGAGAGAGAGAGAGAGAGAGAGAGAGAGAGAGAGAGAGAGAGAGAGAGAGAGAGAGCTTGACACTTCATTGAGGACCAGAAGATGGGTTGGTGCCTCCCCCCCATAAAGAGATTATTTTCTTACTAAGGGAGAATCTTTACAAGCATAGGAACACGGCAATAGCCCGTCCTCTAGTCTTTCTTTTTTTCTCCCGACTGAGAAAGTGCGAAAGATACTCTCTGAATACTGAGAGGATTTTCCCTCGGCTATGAGATTTTGGGAAGCTCTTGAAAATGAGAGTCTATCTTCCACAAAACTCAACGGAAGCTCTCGAAAATGAGAGTCTACCTTCTGCTAATTGTGTCCCTTTATGCATAATCATTCCTGCAATAAAAACAAGGGAGAAACACGCAAAATGCATGCACACATGCTTGCTATAATTTTTTGCACATAACCTGAAAATGTTACCTGAGCACCTTTCAATGCCAAAATAGAGACCTTTTTCGCGATGGAATCGCACCAAACTTTGTGTGTGCGTAGTGTAGCTAGAGAAGAACTAGATTTTGTGTACTTTGTTGAAATCCACCCTAAAAGAGATGATTAAGGGCTGAAAACAAAGAATTTACAGCCACCACACTCTACGAAGAGAGTGTCTACTGCAACTTCTCATGATGAAACTTCACCAAAAGCTGGTTATGGCTATGAGAATCCGTGTTCTAGACAATGGGAGCACAAGGCCACCATATATGTCGGAAGGGCCTGCTCTCAAGCTTCCATGGAGGGCTCCAATGCGTAGAGCATACTGACACAATGGGGGGTAGGAGCACTGCCAACACTGAGAAATGGGGGAGGGGGTGCTCCTAAATAGCCAGCAGGAAGAGGGGGCACTAGGAGAAGAAAGAGGATGAGAGTGAGAGTGAAAGGGTCACTTTGCATTGGTAAGTGTGCCAAGTGGCACACTTACTTAAAAACTTAAAAACCATTCAACTTTCACAATTTAAAAGTCCCTAAGCTATTAATAAAATGTGCAAATTGACTCACAACTGCACACAAAGATGCTACTAGTGAAATGTTAGCTGCTCTCAGCACAATGCCGTGCCGACACTACTCTGGCATTATCTATTCGCACTTGTCTAGCCACTTGGTCCAACACAAATCATTTAAAATAATTTAATTGACTTATCCTAAGGCCGTAAAAATATTTCAGGCCTTAGGAGGGTTATTGCGGTTCTAAAGACCCCATCTCATCCCTGTGCTTGCACTGACGCACGTATTTTTCTGAGCCTGAAATATGAGGCTACTATTAACCCCTTCATTGAAAACCCGATTTCCCATTCACTAGGGCTTCACGGTATTTTCTGCTAGGGTCTCCTTGAGGTGCTGTGGCCCAAACTTGGGCACACGTGAGGCCCCAAAACTGCTAGATCTATTTTGATGTGCACACAACTAATTAGATAATTATTTTCTCATAAATAAATTAATTATTTACAAAGTTTGACATTGTTACATGAAGCATAAATGACCTGCAACAATAAACGAGGTGCTTTACGGACCTGCAATGTTTTATTGCTACTTTTCGATTGTCCAATCTACATGCCAATTTTTGAGTCTAGCTACAAAAAGGCAATGTGACTAGTTAAACATATCATGTTGCAATGAAACATCATAGATTGAAAGTGCAAAGTATACAATGCACATCATAGAGAGGTGCCATACAAAATTATGGTGGAGAGTTGGCACTGTGGTCTCTCCAAAAAATTATAAGAGACGGAAGTTGTACCCTGCTCCGTAGCATTTATGTGTTGTGCCAAGGAAACACATCTGCATGGGAAATTGGATGCGGATAACGAACCTTGCAGTGTTGCTGAGCTGGAGGCACGCTTGTGCAATTGGATCGTGTAGTGTTGTGAATATATTTCCTCCCTGCCATACAAAAAAATGCAGATGTAACTTTATGTTCTATTTCCTCTGATCAGTATTACCTTATGTGTGTGTGTGTGTGTGTGTGTGTGTATGTAAGCTTCTTTGGTCAGCAATAATATCTTCTAGCTTGCCATAGAGACGGTATACTCAAACTTGTCACCAACAACTCTAAAAGATCTATTGATTCCTTTGACAACGATCTCATTTTCAAGAGCAATAGATTTGTCTCTAGTCAAAACATGCAACTTGAAGGATCTCAAGGTGCAATCCCTCAAAAATATGCAAAAGTCAGTGCTTACAACAATGGTACTAGTAGTTCTATTAATGATACAATTGAGGTGGCGTAATGAAGGCAGCGAGAAATCTAGCCCTTTTTTGCATACAACCAGACTCCATATGTTCAGTCCGATCAATGTCGCCGCCACCACCCCATGCAACCAATTCTCCTTCTCAAGTCCTGGTGGCCCTCCAATCCATAGCACCCCAGTCAACCCCTCTGTCCAGACAACCCTCCTCGAATTTTTGCCGATGTAATGGATCTTATATGCCAAGCTAGTAAGAGATGCAAAGAAAGATGACTCATCTCTATAAGAAAACCGAGATAAGATGTAGCACCATGAGGAATGTATTTGCACAATAGGACGCTTGGCACCCAACATAGATGATATATTGAGTGTATAACTAAATAAAATAATTTATGAATCTTTAGGTTGCAAATGAATTTGATAGTAGACAAACTCTATACAATCCTCTCGATGTTGAAATTGGTTCCGCACTCAAAAAATATATTAACAAAAGTATGGATTTGCGCTATGGAATGTTAAGGAGATAATTGCACCCGATCTGTTTGAAATACTATACTTTCTATATGGGGTTTCTACCTCAACCGCCTGTTGCACAAAAGACCTTTGAGAAGATGTGAATAGATTATCATTGCCCGCCCTAGAGTACCTTTCCTCCAAGGGAAATGAGGGCTTGTGTTGGCTACAATACCAAACTGATGTCTGTCATCTGCAGCCATCTGAACTTGATCCACAGATAGCTGCTACGTACATGGACCTTTGCTCATAGGAACCACCACCAAAGCATGGTTATTAGCAAGAGAAGCTCTTTATAGGCCGCAATATTGGCCATATTGTCTATAGAGTTTCTGCTATCCAACCCAGTTGTTGAATGGGCAGCAGTGAACTGCTCCTAGAGGCTAATAGGTGCTGACATATTGGTATGCTTGTCTCCAGAAATGCCATTACTCCACAGGCTGTGTTCGTCATCTTCTCCAACATCAAATCTCTTTGTGTGGAAAAAAGAATTACCTTCTGCTTCTGCTCTTTGACTATTATTCTGATCTTGATAAGCAGCATAGGCACCTACATGATTTACTACTTGACTTCCATTGCAATGTTGTTGCATCTCCTTGGAGCTACACATTAACCAACTCCCGCGGCCACCATATTCTCCGTTGAATTGGTCATGAGAGGTGTTTCTGTTTTTCTACAGATCGTTCAAAAATGCTTGCCTCATCAAATTTTCAGATAGGCTATTAGCAGAGTTGGACAAGGAGTGCGACTGAAGCCAATGGCTCATCAGACCATGAATTGCACTAGTGGAAATATTCCCCAATGCCTTTCCCTCAACATTGAGCTGTCTGCCACTAATCCCCTCGCACACTCTGCTAAAAGCACAAGCAGCTAGCATTGAAGCGGCTTGCTTGATAACTTGAGGATAACCATCATAAGCTTTGGTGTGATCGATCCTGCTAAGATTTTCTGTCCTCATGTCCACTTTGACGTTTACTCATTCCATTTCTTCTACCTTTGCCATCTGCATCGCCACACAACCTGATAGAATTAGTAGAAAAATGTGTTGAACGGGCTTGGGAAGACAATGAGTGTTGGTGATTCGACTGCGGATTAGGCCAATTGATCATCGATTGAAATCTGATATCTTCTGTTCAGTAGCACTAGAACAGACCTCTGCCATGGGTTGATCGCACGAAATATCTGAGTGCTCATCATGTTGGTTGGCATCCGAAGTACCCTTCAGCTTGATGATCTGCGATTGCAACACAAGCAATGCAGAGTGCTTTTTTTATTTTATTCACCTAGTAGCTTTTCATGGCAGTGATGCTTTTTTTATTTAAAAAATCCTAATGCCATGTGGTGGCTTCTACATTCCTTGGGCTCACCAAGTAGAAACTTTTTATTTTTAAAATATCCTCTCTCTCTCTCTCTCTCTCTCTCTCTCTCTCTCTCTCTCTCTCTGTGTGTGTGTGTGTGTGACTTAGCGCTCTTCTCTCCATCACTGACTTTGAAAGATGCCTACGAGCGCACCATGGGGCATAGGCTAGTGCTCGAGGGGGCATGGGCCTCTCTCTCTCTCTCTCTCTCTCTCTCTCTCTCTCTCTCTCTCTCTCTCTCTCTCTCTCTGTGCAGCCGTTTTTTGACCTAGTAGACAGCAGTCCACTCTTTTGATCATAACTTCTTCATCCGAACTCCGATTTGGGTGATCTATAGCCTCAATCGAAGAGCACAAAGTCCTCTACGCATTGATGTAAAGACAGAAATTTTCAGAGTTATGGAAGGCGTTTCTGTAGTAGCATTTCCGAAGTGAACAGGTTCAACAAAATTGATTCTCATCTCCTATTTTACATACAATGTCTTCCAGCACTCGCAAGGGTTCTTCTTCTTCAACAAGGTCCACAACCATTGTGGAAAATGATCCAAAATCTCCTAAGTATGGAGATAGCAACACAACCACCCAACCAACGACATCGGAAACCATGATCATGGCGTAATTGGTATCATTGCAAGAGACCATAAACAAACAAGGCGAAGACTTACGAGCACTTGCAATGGAGAATGGCACACTAAGGGTACTTGTGGTTGAGAATGAGAATCTCAAGAGGACACTTGAGATGCAAACAACACGTTTGATGCAACTTAAAGAGGAAGTCAAGGAATGTAAACGCTCTCTTGTGGACTTGAATGCTTTGAAGGAGCGGATGAGCAAAGTAGAGCATGACTATGTATTGAAAGAGGAGAAATTTGACACTATGAGCCGGGATGTATGCGACATGAAAAATGTATGCACAAACAAGTCTTGGGCTGATGTATGTGGTAGCAATGTGGTTTCTAATTCCTCACTCATGCAAGCTATGGTTCAAACAAAGAATGTTGAGAATGTGGATGTGGAGGAGTTGAAGGAACGGGAGCGACGTTCCAAGAACATTGTTATTCGTGGAATTCCCGAAGAGAAGTTAGAGACACCTCCTTCTCTTGCCATTGTTATTGAAGATTTCTTCAAAACCCACTTTGGCATGTCCGGAGTTATGGTCTATGGAGCACATAGAGTGGGGAAGCAAGGAGCTCCTCGCTCGGGAGAACGGCCAATTGTATGCACCATGCCGGATGAGACCAAGCGAAAGATTATCCTTGATAATAGTTGGATCTATTTGAGGGATACAAAATGTTTTGTATATGAAGATCAAACTATTAAGCAACAAAATATGCGTCGCAAGGCATATGAGGAAAAGAATAATAAAAACAAGGAGATCTCTCATGAAGAAAATGTGCCCAAGGAGGAGGCAAGTCTCTCAAGCAAATAGGGATGCCTAACCTATGAGACCGAGTTACAATTGAAAATATGCTTTTGGAATTGTAATGGATACCCATGGAATGCGGGGGTTGGCATTGATGAACTAACAAGCAAAGACGATGTTGTACTTCTTGTTGAAACTTGGGAGCATGATACACAAAGGATTAACGGCTTGGAGGATTACAATGTACATTCATTGATGTGGTCAAAGAATCTCAAGCAACGAAGAGGACAAGGAGGGTTAGCATGTATGGTTAAGAAAGGATTCGAAGATTTTGTATCAATTGTGAAAGATGACAAGTACAAACGTTATGTATGGCTGAAAATTATGACACTAAAAAGAGCACCCATTTTTGTAGCCGGTTGCTACATTCCTCATCATGATTCTCCCTTTTATGCTTGCATGGATAGATATCAACCATTTTCTGATTTGGAAGAGGACATTGCTTATTTCAAAGGTGAAGGTGATGTTATTGTATTTGGGGATATGAATGCTCGCACAAAAACATTGCAACATGATACTCAACAATTTGATATGCCATACATTTCAAGGGAGTTGGAGGAAGTTCACTTGTATGATCGTACTTCAATGGATGAGAAAGATCCGGATCACTATGGAAAGGTACTTTTACACATGTGTAATAGCACGGGTATGCTCATTGCCAATGGTGTATCTTTGTGGAGTGGAACCAATGGATTTACATGTAGAAGACATAATGGGGATAGTGTGATTGATTATATGCTACTCTCTGAAGCCATCATGTATCGCATAAAGAGTTTTATGTTTGGTCAATGGACCCCGGAATCCGACCATCGCACCTTATGTATTGACCTTTCATGTGGAGAAGCAACTAAGCATGATAATCTCAGCCAAAGGAAAGAGAAGTTATCACTATGTATGGATTTCAAACGGGTACCAATGTACATTGAAATGGTTGAGCAAAAATTATGGATGACAAAGCTTCAATGTGATGCACCATTGGAAACTAAATGGGAAGCTTTCAAGAAAGCTATTTGTTCTTGTGCGGAAGAATGCTTTGCCATAAAGCATCTCCATGGTATCCACAAAGATAGATCACGCAAAAGGTGGTTTGATAAAGAATGTCAAGATGCTCGAAAGTCCTTGATAAAGCTTGATGCAACTATGGACAAAGAAAACTATCAAAGTCATTTGCGTACATACAAGGCATTGATTCAAAAGAAGAGAAGAAGATGGGAAGTAAAGAAACAAGAATTTCAAGTCCAAGAAAAGGCACATGCATGTGGAAGATTTTGGAGAAACTTGAGAGGCAAGCGGGTTGAGAATTTTGGTAACTTGAGTCTAGTGGATATGTACACACATTGTAGGCAATTATATGAGCAAGAAAATATTGAAAAAATGCCATTTTATGGTTCACTCCCATGTATGCCATCATTTTTTACTATTGAGGATGTATGCGGTGGGCTTGAAAAGTTGGCCACTCGCAAAGCGGGAGATCTTCAAGGTATCAAGCCGGAGATGATCAAATGGACGGGAGATTTTACCCATGAGTGGATGTGTGATATGTTCAACCTTGCACTTCAACATGGCATGCCTTATGATTGGAGTAGTAATTGGGTTAAGCCTTTGCATAAAGGAGGGGATGTAAAGAATGTAAGCAACTACCGGACTATAATGATTGGGTCTCTTATGGCAAAGTTGTTTGGGTGCATAATGGAGATGAAATTGAGTGATTGGGCTGAAGAGAACGACAAGTGTGCAAAGGGACAAGCGGGTTTTCGTCGATGCCATAGCACCATTGATCATCTTGTCACTCTTCGTGTTCTCATGCAGGAAAGTTGGTTGAAAGGCAAGCAATTGTATTGTTGTTTTGTGGACTTTAAGAAAGCCTTTGATATGATTCCATGTAACAATTTGTGGAGAAGGATGGAAGAACTCCAAGTGCCAAGTGAGTTTATGCTTGCGGTTTCTCGAATCTATGAGAAGGTGATTTGTCAATTGCGCATGGGAAGAGAAATTTCAGAAATTTTTGTAAGCACTATTGGGGTTAAACAAGGATGTCCATTGTCACCAACTCTCTTTAGTCTATGCATCGATCAATTGGAACAAATGGTACTTGACTTTATGCAAGAAGAAGGCATTGAAGAGGTCACTATTTGCAATGCGGTAATCATGCTTTTGTTGTATGCGGATGATGTAGTGCTTCTAGCACACACTTTAGAAGATGCACAAAAGCTTATGGTTGTCCTTGAGAACTTTTGCTTGCATAGTGGGCTGATTGTAAATGAATCCAAAACAAAGGTTATGCTTGTGAAAACCAACCATAAGGAGAAGCCATGCATTGTTTACAACAACGAGACACTTGAAGTTGTTGAGAGCTTTAAGTACCTTGGCCTTGAGGTTCCATCCAATCACAAGTGGCATGAATGTGCTATGCGTCGTTTGGAAGCGGGAAAGAGAGCATATTATGCATTTGAGAACATGTGTAATGCGGGAAACATCAAGTGTTGGGTTCTCAAGAAGTATCTTTTTGATGCATTGGTGACACCGGTTCTTCTTTATGGAGTTGAAGTGTGGGGCGGGAGCATCTCAAAGTCTACTTGGAAAGAGTTTGAGAATGTCCAAAAGCGTTTTCTTACAAACTTTCTCCAAGTTAAGACACAAACACCATATATGCTCTTACTTCTTGAGTCGGGATCTCTTCCAATTGAGGTTATGGGCATGGAAAGGGTTGTGGAGTACATGATAAAGATGCGTCAAAACCCCTCACATCGACTTCCTACAATTGCATGGGAAGCAAGCAAAAAAGTTCAAAAGACGCATAAAAGCAAGATCTTGAGCACGGGATGGATGCAAGACATAAAGAAGTGGTTTGGGAGATGGGATGCATTACACTTGCTACATGATGCTTCAATTGACTCTCAAGTGAATGAAGCTTTTCTACAATGCCAATGTATTACGGCTTGGGAGAAATCCGGTGGGTCACGCTTCATACATTACACCACCTATATTGCCCCCAACTACAAAACCATGTTCTTCGCTGAGAGAGGAAATCGTACTCACACTTACATGCTTGAGCCTATTCCCTTGTCCGCGATACGCACTATCGCAGCAATTCGGCTTAGCTCCCATTTCCTTCGATGCGAGATAGGGCGTTGGGGCGATGGAGAAGAGTCAAATCGATTGTGCACATTATGCTCACTGCAAGTTCGAGAGTCTGAGTACCACACACTACTAGAGTGCTCAGCTTTTGATCACATCCGAACTTGCTTCTCTCACATTTTCAGCCATAACTTAGACCTACACACTTTCCTCTCCCAGCCAAAGTGTGGGCTCTCCATTGCGACTCTCATCACTACAATTTTTGAGCATCGAGAGTCACTCATCAGCCATACACATACTACATCACATGTAACTTTGGTCCCATAGGTCATATTTGACCTCCGAGGACGATAATAAAATCTATCTCTCTCTCTCTCTCTCTCTCTCTCTCTCTCTCTCTCTTCTCTCTCTCTCTCTCTCTCTCTCTCTCTCTCTCTCTCTCTCTCTCTCTCTCTCTCTCTCTCTCTCTCTCTCTCTCTCGTGGGAGCGGGAGCGGGCTATGGCTCATTGTGCTCGTTCACGCTGGACGACCCCAACCTTCTTTCTAAATAACAGGTCTTCTCCTTTTCGGATAGATCTTTAAGGCCTCTTGGGATAGTTTCCTACGACTTTAAAATACTACTCTTCTTCTTCTTATTCTTCTTCATCTGATGTCACTGGCGCTACCCGTGTTTGACATGCCACGCCAGTGGCATTTCCAAAAACTATAACTATAAACCCAGTAGTACAATGGTATCGTCTCGCCGCCTTTGATGTCGACATGGGTGATGATAAATTTGGAGCGCTTTTGCCTATGTGGCAGCAGCTCTCGTCATTAATGAAGTTGAAGATTAAGAAATAAACCACACTCGCTAGTGCCATGTAGGCACTAGCGCTTAGAATTTAACCGCATGGCGACGACACCGCCCTATATTGTGGATTTTTAAAGCTATGTGTATAAAGGCACTACCTTCGATAGCGGCCTCGCCAAATGTAGAGAGTGAGTGAGTGAGCGTGAGCGTGAGAGAGAGAGAGAGAGAGAGAGAGAGAGAGAGAGAGAGAGAGAGAGAGAGAGAGAGAGAGAGAGAGAGAGAGAGAGAGAGAGAGAGAGAGAGAGAAGAGAGAGAGAGAGAGGAGGGGGAGAGGGGGGGGGGGGGGGGGGGGGGGGGGGAGGGAAGTAGACACCATGAAAGAGTGAGAAATAGTTATAGACTCTCTCTCTCTCTCTCTCTCCTTCCTTTTTACTCATGAGTGGACTAAACAGTTTGGATTGCATTGCATCTTTTCAAACCTATAAGACTTCTAATGGGAAAGGACTTAGGTCCAAGGTGCTGTCAGATGTGGCATTTGCTACCATGTGCCAGCTCTTTTTCCGGAATCCCTTCTTCTTTTATAGATAGTATAGCTAGAATAGATTCTATCTATATTTTGGTCTATTTTCTTATTTGTTGGCATTGTCTGCTTATAGAGAGTGATATAGGCATGGTGCCTATCAAATGTTGTATACATTTTAAAGCTTTTAGAATCTATTTTAATCTGCTTGGAATAAAAATATTGTTTTAAGGCTATTTTAAGCTCTTATCCCTCTCACAATTTTCTCAACATATATTTTCTCCATATTCTGTGCCTACAAATCCCTCTATTCCTGCTATGTGCTGTACTCTATGTTTCTTTTCACCTCCTTACCTTCCTTCAGTGTGCACACTCTCTACTTTCACACTCTCAATTATTCTCTGCACTGCCCTCTCTGCAATTGTAGTTTCCTCCTAATACTTTCCTTCTTTGTGAGAAAATCATCATGGCAGGTAGAGCATCTATGAAGGCACCGATCACCCCTACAACCACTCACATAGTGGATGAAACTATGGTGGAGTAGCAATGTAGACTATCAATTGCAGGCAGAACGGATAAAGCTATGTTGGAGAAAATGTCACACTCTCTTATTCTCTACACGGCTCTCTCTGCTATTGCACTCTCTTCCCGATTTCCACCTATATTTTGTCCTTCTCTACTACCAAATCATCATGGCAGGCAACTTACATCTATGAAGGCACTTTCCCCTCTCAAGAACTAGCTCATGGAGCAGATGAAGCTACGGTGGAGCAGGGATGATGCATGTAGACTGTCGTCTGCAAGTGTCACAAGAGTGTCCAAAAAGAGTACAGCAGCAGACATGCAGGCCCTACATGGTCTAGCAGCCTCTAATGAGTTCAAATTGAGCAGCTATCGCAACTCAGAACGGTCAGGAGTATTTGCTACGAACACTAGAAAGGGTCTTGCTCATGACAAAGACCTACAACATAAGCACGATCGCCCATGTAGTGCTATTAGAAGCCAAACAATTGGGGGATTTGAGCTGGAAGTGATTTGTCAACTGCAACTGGAGGTAGGCTCGGTGATGACCGCGCTAAATGGCAATTAGCCTGTGAATACCAAGGCCGGCCAGATTCTGTGGCTCGATAATCCGACAATGCCCAACTCAATGTGACCATATATCCCTGTGCTAATCTACTTTCCAATGCCTACCCATGTTGAAATCCCAACTCTATTAATTGGGGGATTGCAGAGCAAGACCTCCCAACAAGCACTATGACTCAGCAACAAACACTACGATGACGGTGACAACTGTAGGTTATAAATTCTGGAAATTTTCATGAATTACAAGGATATTCTGGTAATTTTTCCTATTAAATAAGACTTTCTCTCTCTTTTTGAGTGTTTTTAAGCATCTCTCTCTCTCTCTCTCTCTCTCTCTCTCTCTCTCTCTCTCTCTCTCTCTCTCTCTCTCTCTCTCTCTCTCGTAGTGTTGTCATTGGAAGTTAGTGACGACTTTGTTTATTCTTATTTGCATGACTATTGAAATCTTTTAGGTGGGTTCAGACTAGGCGGCGGAAGAAACCTGCGAAGGGGCGTCAATGCTCCATGGTGAAAGTTGATTGGTCGAAGTTGAGACACTCTTCCGCTGGGCCCTCCATTTTTCTTCCGACCCCCCCCCCGGAAGAGTTGATGGCCTCTCTCAACCCCCTTTGCTTTTTCATTGTTCCGCATCCACATTGTTCACACTAGGCGACGACAGATTTGCGACCACAATTTTCTTCTACCGCCTCAGTTTGAACCCAGCCTTAGAATTATTCATTTTCATTACTATTTGAACTTAATGGGAATCAAAAGATGATTAGAACATGATTGACCGGAAGACAATCGGATAACACTTGCAGTGGCTAGTGCATGTCGTTTGCATGAGTGCAACAGAATTAATTTTATTGTGGACAAAACAATAGATCACCTTCTTGGGTTCTCTGTCCCAGATGGTCAAGGAAGAATTAAAGATCTCCATAAGGAGCTTAAGTGTGAGGCTTTATTTATAATTAAAAGAAGAGAAATAGCTTGGAAACATAAGTGAAGCACCAGTGAATGTGATGGCAAACTCACACAAGAGATGGCGATGGAGATTGAAGTAGCATTTAAGGGAAGGTATGAAAATGAAGAGACCATGACACAAGAAGTAGAAGCGTACTTAAGGCACATCTTACTACCGGAGAGAGAGAGAGAGGGAGAGAGAGAGAGATCAATGCTCTTACCTTGGTGGATCCCTTCACACAGTGCTATGTGCATGAAAACGCCAGCTCTTGGATTGAGCCCGTGAAAAGACTATCACAGCCCACTGCTAGTCTTCTATATTATATAAAAAGAGAATGGGTGATCATGCCGCTTGAGGGTTTGCTTCCTTAGATCGAGGCACCTGCACAAGGAGTTTTAGCAACTTTCTTAGTTGAAAATCCTAGCTTAGACTTTTATCCAAGTTTTTTTCACACATGAGAGAAAGTATCCTTTATGAGAAAAGTGGTGAGATTCTTTTTTCCAATCATTAGAAAAACAAAGCTCATATGAGAATGATTTTCTCACGTAGTCATCAACACATGAATTATTCTCACATTTGGATTCACAACTACACCAGATTCCAACATGAGAAAACTCACATGAATTTTTCCAATGTGGGAAAATTTTCACATGTGAGACTTTTGTCATTATCACTCGAGAGTTAGGTCATGCCAGAGATTACCAACAGTTGTAGCGGGAAGGGAAAAGGTGATCACACTCAAGACATAAAGGGAGAATGCATTGAATTGCGTTACTTACATCTTGATTTATCTATAACTTAATCTACTCATACATATTAGAGAGCTCTAAAAGCCATATTAATAAGATTGATTCCCTACTTTGCTACCTCTGAACGCAATAGTTCTCTTGTACAAAATAAAATTAGTTCCATTATAGTATTCAATCTAGCATACCATAAATCAAATATTGCTTGCCATATTGAAATTTTAACTCTCAAGCATGCTCACAAAACATACATTTAGCGAAATCTATGTTCACAACATCTACATTCATGCCCAAATTTTGGATCTTTCACTTCTCAAGATAAGCATACACGTAGTCAACCCATATTCAGTTGCATTCACATTTACAAAACCACCAACTTCCAAATCCAGGTCTTAGCATGATTTATGCGCCTCATACGATTAAACCACTTCTTGCACCCAACTGTAAGAGTAAACTCCCCTTCACATCTTTAACTTATGAAGACAATAAATCATGGCAACCCAAAACAAGCACAATGTTCTTAGAACATGAGTATTCTAGAATAATGATAAAGATTCACAAACTCAAAAACTTGAACTTACAATCACTACAAGAGGTTGTGTGCTCTTGTGACGCTGTTAGCGACGGAAATACACTGGGTTTTTATAACCCCCGGCGTCGCTAAAACCGTCGCTAATAGCGTCGCTACGAGAGCGTCGCTATTTGCGTCGCTATATAGAGACGCTCATAGCGACGGTCATAACGACGGTTATAGCGACGTTTACACAGAAGTCTATAGCGACGCTCATAGCGACGCTACAGAGCCATAAATAGCAACGGTTATAGCGATGCCCGAGAGAAAAATTTTTTGGTGACCGGGCATTGAATGCCCTGCCACCCATCAACCATATTGTACTTGATTCACTTTTTTAAAAAAGTGCAAGGGTAGATAATAGACCCAAAATAGTCACCCACAAGACGCATTGTTTGCAAAATTGACAAGCGTAAAATTGACAATTGTACACATCATAGGAAAAATGAATTGATTGGCAAATGTAATAATGACAATTGTACAACATCATAGGCATAAAGAATTGATTGGCAAAATGAACTGCGGTGACAAATGTAATAATATACATGGTTCAAAAAGACGTATAAAATCCGTCTCATGATACATAAGCTATGAGAAACCCTAAACTAATGCTATCTAGCTACGGCTAAACTGACGTTGTCTAGTCAGACGTCTCATCGCATCCAAGCGGCGTATCTGTCGGATTCTGCAAAAAAAGACAATAAGACAGCTTTCAGTAAGTATAAACATATAACGACATTTATAAAACAATACAAAAAATAGAAAAGAGTAAACCCTAATACTAACCATGCCGCCGTGAGAACTGAGAATGTCCATCAGGGCGTTTAAGCCCTTCCTGCCTGCGTACTCGCGCTCGTACGGTGTGGGATCACACCCTGTCATCGACCACTGTCAAAACATACAAAGAATTCATTATGTTAGAATTAAAAAACTCATAAACCCTAAACTATCGAACATAAAGAGCAATGCGAAAACACTTACAAAATCGGCCTCAAATGATGCCCATCCACCGCTCCCCAAGTGGTGCGAGCTCCCTGCCTCTACTCGCGCTCTAGCTGCATCCTTTTGTTGCTTCCACTTGTCGGGATTCTCGCGCACTGCTTTCTTCGCATTCTTCCAATCTTCTTTGGCCAGCCAATCTGGCCTGTTCCACCCATGCTTGATTGCTTTTTGCACTTCGGAACGCTTGTGTTTGCAGTATTCGCGCATTCGAATCTTCATCAGGTCTTCATTGAAGCGCTGATCCCGTGTTGGAACGGGAAACTCATCATGAAGTATGCTGATGACTCTGTTTTTTAAATCACTTGGTACTTCACTCCATTTGTTTAGTATGTAGTGTCTAAACAGCTGAGAGCAAAGACCACGCATGCGCGAGATCACCTTCTTGCCGTCATCATCCATGATGATGCCGCCGCTGAAGTCGACGGAGTAAGGCAAGCCCTCTGGCCGGTGACGCGTGAACCTGGGTGTCCCGGCAGGGGTCTCTAGCGGCGTGTCGATGGGGGTACGGACGTCAGGTGTCTCCACCGGCGTCTGGGCCCCGAAGCGAGGAGTGTCGAGTGGGGTGGCCCTGGCGGAGTAGGTAGAGGTGTGTAGCTGCTAGGAACAGTCAGCCGTGCAAAACCTGGCATAGATGGCGATGCTGTGGATGGTGTGGGGGCGGGCAAAGAAGGGGAGGGTAAAGAGCCTCGTCGAACACGAGGCGGTGTGGAGGCATCGGTGGCGGAATCCCCACAACAACCGCCACCGCCACCACTAGAGCGCCGGTGTCTAGACGAGTGTGAAGCTCGTCTCGTCGACGCCGAAGCTTCGGAGCGCGCCGAATGCTTCGAAATAGAGGGAGATGCAGATGGAGTAGGAACGCGCGATGATGCGCCAGAGCGATGACGCTCCACGTACCGTTGTCTCTGCTGCGGTGACAAAGAAGAAAGAAACTCATCATCCATACCTGCATTAAACACACGAATATTTAAACTTAATATTGAATGAATAGAGTAGACAATGACCCAAAGACCATTAAATACAATGACGTAATGACGCATATAAATACAATGACGCAATGAATTGAGTGATAGAAGAGGCAAGTCGAAAACTCAGAATTTTCAATCAAAAGATGTGAGCGCCATGGAAGGTACTTAGAGAGCCAGAGCTTTTACAACACGGAGCAAAATTGTTCAAATACAATATTTGTGGCTTTAAGAGATCTCTCTCTCATCCTCGCATAACTCAGCATAACTTCCTATATCTATATAGAGCTCTCCGTTTAAACACATATCCTCTGTTTCATTTTGTAGCTCCTCTGCATGCACCCCATATAGAGTAGTAGCATCTTGATGCTCGTCTGGCACCACCGCAGCGGCTTCTGATTGAGCATCTTCTCTGATCTCCTCCATTGATGCCGTTGTGATTGGCACATGGTAGCCTTCATACGTCCTTGCACTACGAGGGGCTACCTCTATGACGTACCACCAGTTTGATGTAGACTTTGTAGGATGAAATATTACCTGCCAGAGCCACATAACTTACATGAGAGCTTTCAAGCACATAACTTGTAAAAGGGGGATGTTAACTATTTACATACTTACTTGTTCACAATGCTCGGGTAGTACGAAAGTGTCTCTTAGGTCAGTCCATTTCTTAGTAGAATCCACCTCAAGAAAACCAGACTCTCCTCTACGCACAGTAGCGTTGCGACCCTCCATGATTATCTTGAACCATTGCACGTCGAACAAGTCGACAAAAAATCCTCTGTAATCGATCCTCAAAATCTCTTGCAGCGTGCCGAAGTAAGTGAGTTCCGCCACCACAGGATCTGCATCAGAGGAACGTCGTCGACTAGACTGTTCAAATTTTGCCATGATTCCACAATCTTGAGTAAAACGCTTTTTGTCGATTCGTTCCACCCTAAAATGTCGACCTTTACACCATGCTGCTGTGTATGACTTATACTACAACGAACAAAGATTATGAGTGGCCGTTCAAACGTTTAGAAATAAAGTCACTAGCTAGTCGTACATTGCAAACTTACCTTGGTCGCGCAACCCCGAGAGTACTCCCACTCTTCCTCAGTCACTTCGTCACCGCATTGTTGTGCGCTTTTCAATTGGTTGTGCAACCATCTTAAGCTCATGAAGGTTGGTAGGCTCTCCAGAACCGTCGGATAGTGCATCGGTGGTCGTCTTCCCCGTCTCCACTCGATTCGTGCCCTTTGTCGCTCTTGCTTTGCATCCTCATATTGTGAAATCCACTTTTGCATCACTGGATTGTGAAGCATGCAAAATCGGTTGATTTTAGCCTCTAGATCTTCCGTCATCTTCTTCTCAACACCGAGATTGCACATGACAATCCCAGATATGCGCTCATCATCTATGGTTCGCCATAGCGTGTCCCGGGCTTTATCAAATCCGTCTAGCCACTCTCCAATGTACACTAGGGACTCTGATACCAACCAACCTTCTGCCATGCTACCCTCCGGACGTGCCTTTTGACGCACATATCCCTTAAGCGTTTTCATGAAACGTTCTAAGAAGAACATCCATCTGGAATGAACTGTGCCAGCTATTTCCACCTCATCAACTATGTGAACAAGAAGATGCACCTGAATGGTTAGCATGGTAGTAGGAAAATGTTTCTCAAACATGCACACAAGCTCCGCAGCATTTAGTTTGGCGAATGGTATGGAGTCTACGTTGATCTCCTTTTGTGAGATCCATTGCACCACTTTGCAAGTTTGTAGATTGTGTTACGGATGTCGAGAGACAAACATCCCTCAATGGCAACGGTAAAATAAACTGTAAACATGTGCAACAATGATATTAAAGTCCACATTTTATGCAATGATATTAAAGTCCACTATGAACGTACCTGACACATTTTATGCCAATCGTGTGACTTCAAACCGGTAAGCTTTCCTTCTTTAGTAAAACACGTTCGGAGCGAGTGCATTACGCCAGTGGGGGTCCGCAAAGATCGAATGGTCTCTTTTACTTTGCGTTCTTGGGCTCCTGTGAAAATCCATGGTGCTTTAGGGAGTTTTATCGATCCATCAGACGCTGTTTGCGGCCAATATTGCTCCATACGATCCACATTTCTAAGGTCAACTCTGGCTCCCAAAGTATCTTTCTTACCGGTCAGATGGTCCCATAGTAGATTACCCACATTCTTGAATATGTGCATTGGATCGAGCAAGTGATTGATCATGAGTCGGGGCCAGTATGGTAACTCGTACCATAGAGATAGTCTCTTCATCCCTGGAGGCAATCCGTCATCGCACATCTCCTTCTGCTCTAACCATGCTTGTGCAGACATCCTTGGTGGCTCTCTTCCCAAAAAGCCGTCGCGTAACACATGATTCTCTGGAAGATACGCTTGATGAACTTCGTAGATTTGCTTCTTCAGTGAGGAAGCCCTACGTGCATTCAATCTAGGTCCACATGTGACACATGCTCTGTATCCGCTTGTTTGAAGCCCTGCATGTATACACATGATAATAGATCAACTATGGAAAAAAACAAGATTTACAGTGTCTGAGTGAGGAGTGTCAATAGATCACTTGAGAATTCTGTTAGCCCGGGATAGTCATGCATGGTCCACATTAGAATGCCTCTGATCAAAGCATTCCGTCGTTCTGTGTGTCCGCTCATATCCACCACCTCTATGCCAATCCACAATTGTTGTAGCTCTTCCAATAGTGGACGAAGATACACATCCATATTCCCCACTTTATATCGCCCTGGCACAATCAAGCTTAGCCATAGGTGCCCCTTCTTCGTAGTCAACCACGGGGGAATGTTGTAGTTGACGATGACAACGGGCCATACACTGTAAGATGTTGATCTTTGACCAAATGGATTTACGCCATCCATAGCCAGGCCTAAGCGCAAATTTCGAGCTTCCCTGGCAAAATCCGACCATGTTCCATCTATATGTTTCCAGGCTGCGCAATCTGCAGGAATTCGTAGCACACCATCCGAAGATTTATTCTCCTCATGCCATGATGCTAGGGCGGCCATGGACTTACATTCGAAGAAATGCTTGATGCGAGGAAGCAGAGAAAAATGTCGCAAAACCTTTTGTGGAATTTTTGTCCCGTGGAGATCTACTCGATATCTTTCGGAATCACATTTCGGACACTTCTCCATGTCTATGTATTCCCCTCTGAAAAGAATGCAGTCATTAGGACAAGCGTGGATAGAATTGTAATCCATCCCCAAGTTTCGCAAAATCTTTCTTGCTTCATCTCGGGAATCTGGCATCACATTGTCAGCTGGTAGTATGTGCTCTTTAAGCAATCTACACAACATAAAAATACGATACAGTCGTGTAAAAATCTATCAGATCATTATACATTTAGAGTTTTATTAAAGTAAACTAATTGTAATAGATCACCTGAAAAGCGCTGTGACGCTAGTGTCACTCCATCCAAACTTTGCCTGCATGTTGAGAAGAACCAGGAGTGCTTTCAATCTAGACATACGTGCTCCATTATACAATGGCGTATCGGCTTCACTTTTCATATCATCATAGATAAGCCTTTCTGAATCCATGATCGTCTCGATCATTTCATCAATCTCGGGCTCAAACATTGCCTCGTTGGGAATGTGCTCTGCATGATCATCCCCGAGCTGTCAGAGGCTACATCTTGTGGCCTCACATATGCTGCTTGACCAAAGCGCCTGCGAACACGTCTATTGGGTTGCAAGATTGCTGCTTGTTGGCCAGCGTCAGAGTTCGACGAGTTATAATTGGCAACAACTCGATCTATAATAGATGGATCGAATCGCCAAATTCGCGAACGTGTGCAAAGAAACACGTCTTGTCCGTCGCACAGCATGCTTGCATTGATTACAAGGACATAAGACCCTCGTTGAGAGATAGGTGTTTCGGTTGGACGGTCCCACATCCTCGTCACTACTCATAATGAGGATAAAAATCTTATAACCTGGACAACAAATTTAATATTCTATTGGCATTCTTCGTCTCTCTCTCTCTCTCTCTCTCTCTCTCTCTCTCTCTCTCTCTCTCTCTCTCTCTCTCTCTCTCTCTCTCTTTACCTCACATTCTCTAGTCATGTCCAATCCCCGCACACCTCGGTTTAGAGGTGCACGGAGATCAGAACCACCGGGTTATAATCTCGTCTTTATTGGTCAATACCTATATTTGTGGGTACAAGAAATCTACAGACCCACGTCTACATGATACTGCATGTAGTGGACAAAACCCCTTTGCCTCTTCTCTAGCTGTAGCACTTCACAGCATCTTAACATCTTTTCACAGTAGATCTTTTCACTGTTCGTCTAACTCTAAACCCTAAACCGTAAGTAATTCTTGCGTGGACTCGATCTAACGTAAATAAGCGTAAATCTAAATAAACGTAAATCTAACTAAAAATAAACCTAAATCTAATTTAACGTAAGTCTACATCTAACCTAATCTTTAACGTCTTTTGGGATAGTTTCCTACGACGTTAAAACTCTCTTCTTCTTGTGTGTGTGTGTGTGGGGGGGGGGGGGGGGGGTAAACCTAAATAAACCTAAGTCTAATCTAATATAACATAAATCTAAATCTAACGTAAATTATGTTATATTAAAAACAAAGAACTAAACTAACAGGGATTATAAGAACCTTAAAACTGATTTAACAAATAATTTTTCACGTAACTCGGCAAGAGTTGGCATTCTCATCACTAAAGATGTGAGAGTTAACTTCCGGCGGTGACGCTGCCTCATCTCCATCCACATCTGACGACAGCAATTGGCCCTTTAGACCGTTCTTGCTCTTGTTACTAACTTTGAAGTTGCTGTTGAATGACTGGAGGTTGTCTAGATGGTCATTGTGTCGGGGATGTAGTGACTCTTGCCGCCCTGAAGATCCACCTTCTTCCCTATCTTCTGAAGACATTTCACCAGTACTTCTGGATCGACGGAGCCCACCATGAGTGAAGGCAGCAATACCCTATATTCCATTGAGGGCTTTCTTCACCCGCTTCATGCAGGCATCGCAGTCTATGGAGACCTAAATCTAATCTAATATAACGTAAATCTAAATCTAGCGTAAATAAACGTAAATATAATTAAAAATAAACCTAAATCTAATCTAATTTAACTTAAATAAACCTAAATCTAATTTAACGTAAGTCTACATCTAACCTAATCTTTAACGTCTTTTAGGATAGTTTCCTACGACGTTATAACTCTCTTCTTCTTGTGTGTGTGCGCGTGTGTGGATGTGTGTGCCAATAAAAAGAGATAAATGGTATAACCTTTCTATCACCCATGCCAAGTATGATAGATTGGTTATGCCATTTCCCTCTTGAATAATAGGTCTTGAGTTCAACTCCTCGTCGGCTAGATCTTTAGGTCTTTTAATTTTAATTAGTTTCCTACGACGTTAAATTAGTTTCTCTCTCTTTCTCTCTCAATGTGTGTGCGTTTTTTTGGATCGTATGCATGTTTTCTCTCTCTTTTCCTCTCTCAATGTGTGCATTTTTCATTTATGCATGTTCTCTCTATCTTTTCCTCTCTCTATGCGTGCGTTTTTTGTTTATGCATGCTCTCTCTCTCTTTTCCTCTCTCAATGTGTGTGTGCATTCTTTGTTTATGTATGTGTGTGTGCGTTTTTGTTTATGTTTGTACTCTCTCTCTCTCTCTCTCTCTCTCTCTCTCTCTCTCTCTCTCTCTCTCTCAAAAACACTATGTGTGTGTGTATGTGTGTGTGTGAGAGAAAGAGAGAGGGAGAGAGAAAGAGGGGAAGGGAACATGAGAGTGAGGAGAGGGAAGGAGCATACCTGGCTCTCCTTCCTCTCCTCGTGTGTGTGTGTGTGTGTGTGTGGAGAAGAAAAAGAGAGAGAGAGAGAGAGAGAGAGAGAGAGAGAGAGGGAGAGCGTTACCTGCTCCTTGCTTGAGGGCGCCGAAAAACTCAGATCTGAGATCTGAGTTTTTGAGCGCGCTCTGTTATTTTTTTAGCCCAGTCGGCGTCGCTATGAGCGTCACAAATTTACAAAGAAATTTGCGACGCTCATAGCGACGCCGGGATTTTTTTTTTTGAGCATCGCTGTGTGAGCGTCGCTAATATGAATAGCCTCTTGTAGTGAATAACATGAAGGAGAATTCTTGTCCCATAGTACTTTTAATGTTGAAAGAAAAAGAAGCACTAAACATTAAAGATTTGATTGGTTTGAATAAAATGATGATTGTCAAACATACAAGCTCACATCAATGATAACATTAAAGCCATCATCAATTAAAAAAACATCAGTACGTAGCCCAAAGAGACATATGTCAACAAAGAGCAATTACATCAACACTCTCTACATAGACAATAGTTCATTAGATAATCCTCACTATCACTTCGAAGGTCCCAATGCGACTTGCACCAATGATTCAACTCTCAACACCTCCGACTCCTGCCAAAACAAAAACCGTTACCTTACATAGGAAATGATGATAACAATTAATAGTACATATCATCGTAGTTATAATGGGAAAACAAAAACAAAGTTGCATATCATTAAAGATTGTCCTTGTAAGAAAGCAAGCCACTTAACCCCTCATGCAAATTCTCTCTAATTCTACAAAAGATGGTAACCAAACTTATTACACGACGTCAAAACAACTAGAGAAAATGATCCCCGGCCTAAAATTGATGCACATTTGCAGACAAAAAGATTATGCAAACTAGCCTTAAATTTGACAAACAATAATATCTCAAACTAGTTACAAATTTGAAATACCTTACCCACCCAAGTGTTCAAAAAACCCTTCGGCACAACAAGACTTCTAAACTGTTGAATCTTGCTTTCAATACAAAATTGCATCCACATAGTACATACTAGAAATGTGTAAGATATCTTCTTAGATATGCTATATGTCCAAGCAACCTGCAAGGGAAAAACAATAAAGTACTAGTTAGGACACTAAGATTGATATACTTATAACAACAATATGCTATATGTTGTAAACCTTGCAAAAGGAAAAACAATGACACACCTTCTTGCACAACTAGATATACATGTTTCCAATCCACCCAAGCTTCTCCATGGTGCTCATCCACCCAAGCTAGAAGAGCCCTTTTGTGATTTGTGTCCACATCCCTTACAAAGGCATTACAATTTGATGTTTCTGATAGCTTGGCAAGAACAAGGTCACCTTTCTCCAGCCATGGGGGAATGCAACCAATCTTTCCAGGAAGTAGAAGTCTTTTGCGAACTTCCAAACCACTTGTCTCATACAGAAAATCTTTGTCATCACTAGATGTAGATAGCCAAAAGAACTTATGTTTTATGCAATTGATAGGCTCAATGATGAGACCACAATTACTCCTTTGACTTTTCTGAATAGCATGCATCCCCGATATCTCATCAATACTATAGTTGATGTCAAGTAGACACTCTATAACTGCAAAGATGTTGATATCTCCTCGTTTCTCATGGATGAATATTTTCTTCAACCGGCCTCTAGAGATTAGTTCCTCCTCTTGGCTTATAGAAGACCTTTGAAAGACAACAAACTCACCAGTGGTAAATTTTACATTATTAAGAAAGACCTTAGAGTAAAATTGCCCACTTGGTTGAATTTCATCAAGAAGAAAAGTATGTGCATCTTTTCTTGCCCAAAAGTCTATCATCCCCTTTTTCTCCATGATACTGAGATCAAGTAACTTTGGTCTCTTTGGCCCCACAAGTACTCCTTTTCTCTCAATCATGATTTGGCATGGGCAAGGACTCAAGCGTAGACAAGCATCCCATACATCATTAGCCTTCTTCTCGGATGATGTGTGAAATACGCATTTCTTATTCATATCATAGCATAAGTCTCTCGATCCATTTCGTAAACCTTCTGGAAAAACCAAACATGAATGCACATATTGCATATCCCTTGAGGCACTTGTGAGGCCATCCTTTTCAATCTGTAGTTGCTTATAGACTTGGGTGCATAAGATGCGACTGTGAAATTTGCTATAAGAAAGTTCATTTGACTTGTTATTTGTATGAATACTTAGGTATCCTGAAACATTAAGTTCATGAGAAAAGCACCATGTAACATCATGATATCCATGGCGAATAATGTCATCCAAGATCTCACCATTTCCTACATGAAAAACATAGCACTTCACATACTTTGTGACAACAAATTAGATACAAACCACAACCTTAAGAAGCCATACTTGCTACATGCTCCAAGGGGGAGGAGTTTGCTCCATAATACTCCTCAAATAAAATACGCCATGATAATAATAAGGAGCGACAAATTTCAATATATTCCTTTGTCCATCCTTTTTGCCTACTGCAGTCAAAGAACATGTGTGATATGTCTACCAAGAGAATTCCTATTTGAATGTCCTCCTCGCAAATCCCTTCCACAACATTTAAGATATGTGGAAGACACCACTGCACAAACTTTTGACACTCCTCGGCTTTGAACATCTTAAAATGAAGAGAAGCATTTTTTGGCCATCTTCCTCCATGGATTATGGGCTTTGGAATTGTCCTAGCCACTTCATTGATTGCAATGTCTATACGTCTCTTCACTTGTCTTGATGCTGATGACATTAATCGCTTGATATACTTCTGAAACAAGTTGAGGGATAGTATATGCATTACATCATATACAAGGTCTTTGGATATATCAAATGCATAGAGACGATAGAGCCTCCAAAGTATAGATTCACCTGCCAAACCTCCATCTCTGAGTGTCTCTTCAGCCTTCTCTTTGGTTGGACATCTTTTAGCCATCCTGACAGCTTCCCACATATCATCTACATCTCTTTTCAAAGGTGTATATCTGCCTTGTAACCTATTATCATTGTAGACATACCGCTAAAACCATTGGTGTCACGTACTAACTCTGCCTCTGCCCTGTCTCTTCTGCAAAATGACATGCCTCCATCCTTGACTTGTCCTAGCTTGCACTGGGCTGGATGGTCTCCCGTGCAGGCCATAAGTAAGCACCATATCCTTGTTGATTCTCTTTGAAGATTATCACAAATAATATCATTTCCAACAGCATAATTGACCTCAAATCCACTCAAGAAAGATCTTTCAAGCTCACTTATCAAGGGATGAAGAAACGAAGACAGTACATCATCATGTTTCTTTTTCAAATCTTTATGTGACAAAGGTAAGAATAGTACTGGAATGGATCCAAGAATAGATCTTTTTCCACCATTCAAGATGACAATCTCTACAACGGCACTATCTTTTTGAGTTGTAGAAGCCGCTTGAAATCCATCCCAATGCATCATTAAACCTAAATTCCTCGGATCGCCCTAACATTAAGATTAGCATTAAATCACAAGTACTCTTTAGATATTAAGAGCAATATTGGTAAAATAACTAGCCTTACCTTGGTCATTTTTTTTTCTGCACGTTGCTCTGTTCCACACTTGGAGCATCTAAAAATGTACTCTCTTGTCTCGGAGTTCCAACCCTTCTGCAAAGACTTGCACATAAGCTCTTTGGGAAAAGCTCTGTGGGCACGCAAGCACTTCGAATTTTCACATATAACAGGTGCTTCCCACTCGTGAGATGGGTTCCAAAAATCTTGAAAAATTCGTGTCTTCTCTCCATCCCAAAACTGATTTATGAACTCGGGTTGTGTGGAAGGAGATTTGTTCAGGCACCTATCCCTAGCTCTCCACATTCTAAGAAAGTCCCAGCACATTGTCTCACTCTTACATAAGAGCTGTAACTGACCAATCAATGAGATAAAGTGAAAGGACATCACTGTTTTTCTTTGCTTGTTACATGTAGGACACCTTGCACAACATCTTTCACAGTCGCGGCGAAAAATCCTTGGAAGACGCATATCTGTACAACAACACTTCAATGCGTCCATCTCCTCTTGCGAGTCCTCCAAACTTGGCTCCATGATATGAGGTGCATGAGGGTGGTCATCACTCCCGAGACAAAGTTTCCACTCTTGCAAAGGTACCATTCCTAGCTCCTTATAGAACTCCATCAATTGCGACCATTTAGATGGGATTCGTCGACCATTGAGCTGCCCATCCCAATCCCTTGACTTTTGAACTAAAAGTGCAGCCAAGGACTTCTTTGAAGAACCACCAACTGCATGTTTTCCTTTTGATGGACCCAATCCACCATACAGTACTCTCAAGAGCTCATCTTGCATCTCGACAGAAGCACGATGCTTATCACATATTGATTGAACATGTATTAAACAATTTTCAATATCATCATTCAATTCCCATTCATGCATATCAGCTTGCCTTGAAGTCCCTCCCAACATAGGGTTTGCTTCTCCCATAGTACCTAGAAGACCATGATAACTTGAAATGAGAGTGCATTTAAATATATTAGAATGCATTTTAAAGTCTATCTAGAGATCTTTTTTAATGAAAGATGACTATGATTTATTCTAAAAATCGGGAGTCCTAAAGGATTCGCAAATTATAAGGCTGAAGTAAAAAGTCCGTTGATTGAAAATTCTGCAAATTAGACTGCAGCGAGTGGGGGATTTGCAAATTAGGGGATTTGCAAATTATAAGGCTAAAGTAAAAGTCCTCTGATTGAAAAACCTAAACATTATACTACAGCGAGTGGGTTTGGTGGATTGGGTCAAGAAAAACAAACTAGCTAATTCTAAAAAGTCAAGCATAGTATTATTAAAAAATCCGCTTTCATAACGGATTTACAATTTTGCTGAAGCATTTTTTAAATTTTTGTTGTCCTAAAGTATTTTATGAAGAGGTTGATGCTAATCAGCAGTAAATGGATTCGTAGGAGAAGAAGAAGCCGCCAGAGAACGGGGTTGAAGAGAGAGTAGTTGGCCCCTATGCAAAGGGCTCCGATAGTTGAGCGAGATCTGTCCTGTATGGGAACGCCATATCAAAGATGGCCATCAGTTCCATACGAAGGGCTGCTGGGTTGCAAGACCGGCTACATATGCGTTGGGCTCTCTCCACGCCTTGTAGGCATATTTGACTCCACTAGAAGCCACCATTGGAGAGCATGCAACACGACACACACACACACACACAGAGAGAGAGAGAGAGAGAGAGAGAGAGAGAGAGAGAGAGGGAGAGAGAGCTGTTCAAATGTTTATGTTCTTCTAGCTACTGGTTATATGCCCTCCAAATGGAGAAGGAGCCACAGAATGTAGAAACGGAGGTATGTGGTAACGGCCAAGAACGGTGAGAGGGCCAGTGGTGACGGCCTCTACGCCTGATCTTCATTATCCGCTGCTTCATGGGCGAGACTGGATGTCGATAGCATTGTAGACTGACTTCAACTCACAATGTAATCCAAAAATACATTCAAACAAAATAGATACACTAAAGTGCACCTGATAATTAGCTGTCAACTCTTGCGTGTAGAAGCAAATTGGGACCCACAGTCTGGTGTACGGTTTTTTAGGCTGAAAACCTCCCGCCAAAGGGATAGAATTAAAATAGTGTAAAGAGAGAGAGAGAGAGAGGGCCTGAGACGGAGTAACTAGCTGAGCAAATGCCCTTGCAGGCATGGTGTGCATGGATTTGTCGTAGTCGTTGAGGCGGGCCAGCTGAACGGCGTGAGCTCGAGACAGAAACCGGGCCTCCAATTAGGCATGTGCACGTTGCAGCTAGCTAAAGGTGCAACGATTTTTTTATATTATTATACTTGATATTCACTTTTCAGGAATCGGCAGTGGGAATTTCATTTCAAAGGTCCACCACTCTATGGGGGTATTTCATTCCAAAGGTCCACCACTCTCCACAAAGGCAGTATTTGGGAAAAATCAAGGGAAAATTACCAAAACACTCTTCTAATTTGTGGAAATTCCCAAAATACCCTCGTGTTTGGTTCGATTGTTCAAGATTTTCTATTCTTTATTCTTTTTTGACAATTGAGATCCGTTTTTGCATGCTTAACATGTAATTTGTCACTAATTACCTCTCAAAAAAGGCAATTATGTCTAAAGATAATGAATCAATCCATCTCCAAAGCCTACATAATCAACACAAATTCTAGATTTAGCATCTTGTATTGATAAACAATGAGTCTTCTTATGAAAAGCTACAAATATTTTAATCTTTGGAGAAATCTAATTTCACAACCAGGGGTATTTTGGGAATTTTCAAAAATTTGAAGGGCATTTTGGGAATTTAGGACAAAATATTGGGGGTATTCTGGAAATTTTGGAAATTTGAGGGGTATTTCGGGAATTTCCACAAATTAGAGGGGTATTTTGGTAATTTTTCCAAAAATCAATATCACAAACATGCAAAACTCCCTTACAACATGATTATGGAACAATTAAGTAGGACGAACAACAATTGGCAGCATTCAAGCAGAAGGCATCAAGGCAGTCTGAAGCATCATAAGGCAACATTCGAAAGTTGTGCAACGAAAGCCAACACATCTGACATTAAAAGACAACAAAGAGTCCATTATGGTGGCTATATACGTGAGAGCTATGATGATATAATTATTACGTAAGTTGACATTTTGGCACGATCATGATGGAACCTCTATTTTAGCCTTCATCATAACCTCCAAAATTTTGATGTTTACAACATTATTGACCAATTAATTCCTCCAACTTAGATAAGATATGGGATATGATAATATAGATTCTAGTATTATATTTCCAACTATATGTTCCTCGACATTTCTAAATTGATCAACTACAACGAGCTAACTTGCAGTTAATATTCCATTGTAAGACCTATGTAGTTATCGAGTTAGGGTTCGCTAGGAATATATAATTGAAAAAATAATACTAGAATTTGTAATATCAGTTATAATATGCTTATATACAAATTGGATAACTGGCCCCAAGGTTATGATTATATATGATTTATAATATGAATGTATAATTGGAAACCAATTGGATAACTGGCTCCAAGGTTATGCTTATAAGCTTTGATAGCCTTCATCACCTACAACAATCCAAACTTTGGTAGCCTTCATCGCAACCTCCACTAACTTAATTGTCTTACATTGTTGTATATGTCATAAACTTGTGTCTATATCATTGTATTGTTATGATAATCTAATAATATTGATGGAGGTGTAGCTAATATCTCTACCAATCTAAAATTTGATAGCCTAAATCATAACCTCCAAGCTTATGATATTTACAACATTACGGAACAATTAAGTAGGACAACCAACTTAGATGACATGCCTAATTGGATCATACAAGACGATGAAAAATTGGCCAAAGAGTCCATTATGGTGGCTATGTATATGAGAGATATGATGATATAATTATTATGTAGGTTGACATTTTGGCTATCTGTAGTTACTGACGACATACAATATAGGCAAAGAGACACATCTCTTCGCTCCTTACATCCGTCGTCCTACTCTACATGTAATTTATATCCAGTTATATTATTCATGTCGAGTTAGATGTATTTATTTATATCAATTGCAAGTTATTCATATTTATTCATACCCATAAATTGCACGATCATGGTCAACGCTCTGTTTTAGCCTTCATCATAACTTCCAAAGTTTTTATATTTAGGACATTATTGAGCAATTAATTCTTCCAACTTAGATATATGTAGTTGTTGACGACATACAATATAGGCAAAGAGAAACATCTCTTAGCTCGTTACATCCGTTGTCCTACTCTACATGTAATTTATATCGAGTTATATGATTCATGTGAGTTATATAAATTTATTCATATATATCCAGTTATTCATATTTATTCATACCCATAAATTGCATGATCATGATGGATGCTCTAATTTAGCCTTCATCATAACCTCCAAAGTTTTGATATTTACAACATTACTGAGCAATTAATGCCTCAGAATTAGATAAGATACCTAATTGGACCATACAAGATAATGTCAAATCGACAAAAGATTCCATTATGGTGCCTATATATATGATATATGAGAGCTATGAGGATATAATTATTACGTAAGTGATAGTTTTATTCACTCAGCTTTTTTCAAATAATGCATCCCGCAACCACGTGAAGTGGCCCCAAAAATTGGTCCTCATGATGACCTTTCTGCATAAGTATCACAAGAAAACAGCCACGTCGTGTCCATACTTCTCCGCGTGCAAGTATTGACCCCGTTCGACCTCCTGACGCCACTCGATGCCATCTGAGGCACCTGCTTACCTCATGTCATCGGCCCGCGGATATCTTGCTTGAGAAGTTTTACGTGCTACCAACTCCTCCTTATTGTAGAAAAAACACAGTGGTACTGGTAATAGTGAAAATCGATGCACTATGTACACCCTGTCCTACCTGTACACATGTAGGCCCCACGTAACCACCTGGCTATGGAAAATGGGCAATTCTTTATTCAATGCACCATGCATGGGTATGTACATATGCGCAATCCCTTGCTCCAAAAAACTCCTGACATAATTTTCCCATCCCCTAGCCTGCTAGATCATTCATGATCAGCAACAGCAAAGAGAGATATGAGACTCGCCGCATCACAGTTCTCCTCATCTCTCACCAACATTGCTTGATCCACATACAGCTCATCTTGCTCGACCATCATCAACCTGGCATGATACAATTTAAGACGCAATCCATTTACCCTTGACTTATGTAGAAACCCATCCAGGTTAGCCAACTGATATGTACCATTCGGGAAACACTCCACTACCTTGAAAGGGCCTTCCCACTTAATTTGAAACTTCTTTTGGAAGGTGTTGTCCAGCTTACTGTTGTAGCGCAAAACCAAGTCACGCTTCTTGATACCCTTACTTTTGACCTTTTCATTTATCTTTGCCAAAGCCTTATCCTGCATCTGCCCATAATGCTCCAATGCGCTTATCCTATCCAATTGAACCTCTTGTAATTGCAAGATCCTCTCTTTAAATGCATCACTAGGCGGCCCACGCAACTTCTCTAACATATTTACCGCAGGCAACTCTACCTCCACAGGTAATAGTGATTCCTTTCCATACACCAAATGAAATGGAGTAAACCTTGTACCTATCTTCACCGAAGTACGGTAAGCCCATAATGCACTAGGCAGTTCCAAATCCCAATTCTTTCCTTGGTGCTCTGTCACTTTAGAAAGAATTTGTACCAACTCACCATTGAATCTTTCATTTAAGCCATTACACTGCGGTAATAAGGAGTGGTATGCTGGTGCCTAATTTTCATCTTTGTGCATAAGAAGTCTAGCAGTTTAGCTCTAAATCCTAGCCCCTTATCTGAAAGTATCTCTAATGGCACCCCAAACTTGCAACATATTTCATCATACACAAATTTTGCCACATCCTTTGCAGTGATCTGTTTTACTGCTGAGGCAAGCTTTTCCATGCATGGGAACCCCCCATATATCTTTGCCCTTTTACCAAAATATTTCCTATTATATAAGTTACTTTAGATTTTTCTTCCCTTTTTCACAAAATTTTTAGCCTTTATTAAATAAATAAGATTTATGCTAATCAATCACGATGTAGCATAAATAAGTAAGCTTTCTTTGTTGATCTCTCTTTTGACCTTTAATATTAAATATATATATTCTAAATTACATTATATAGTTTAGTATTTTCTAATATATTTTTCATGTATTATTCCACCCTACCAAATATTTTATTCACTATTTTTCATTTTCAAACCTCAACCCCACTTTCAAATTTCAATAATACCTCCATCTAGATGATTGCCAATATTTTCAAAACTCTAGGTCATGTTTTCATACACATGAAGGAGCTTACACTTGAAGGCAAGAGGGAAGTCCACTCAAAGGGGACCACCAAAAGACTTTTGCAGCCAAAAATAATACATTATTTGGCTGAATTTTTTAAGTAAAGAAGAACCCCGAATCTGAAGGAGCGTTCAACATGAAAGATGTAGCTTGTGATCTCAACTTTTAGCTCAATTTTTTTCAAAATTTTTGGAGTTATGAACGCGGATGTGTAATGGTGACACGGGCCATCCCCAATTTTCTTCCCTCTAGAATGGCTATGGTTCTACAAGTCTTCAAGCATGATTACAAGAGACAAGGCTCTTTTAATGAGGTCTTGGTAAGTCTAGAGTGATTCTATCACCATTTTTGGAGGATCCATCCTCATCAACAACTATCCACCTTCGACAACCTCTCTTGTAAATTTCTTACCTCTCTCTTCTCTCCCTAATAAGCTTATGTCTAGCCAAAGCTAGACTATTGTAAATATTTCCTATCCTCTACATCCTACCCACGTTCTCTCTTCTTCTCTCTCTATTGACTCTGGTATTTTAAATAATGAGGAGACAAGATGGGAGCCATAGTCACATGCACCCCATTTTCCTAGTCACCAGAGTGGGACACTCACTTCAATTAGAAATATTGCTAAATCCTCTCCTCCTTCCCTATATAAGGAGGCCATGAGAGGTCACTTGGGACACACACACACACCTATCCATACACACTCTTGTGCTACATGCTTGTAGCATGAACCCTAATCACATAATCACAACACCATCATCATCACCATCACCATGCACAAAAGATGAGCACCACACCTCCACACCACTTGTAATTAAGGGTTGAAGGCACAATTTCAAGAAGAAGAAGGGTGGACACACTCATGATATTCCTCGCCATCAACCCCCATCTCTCCATTATGCCTCCTACGATCTTGTTCCCTTCTCATTTTCCTGCCATACGCTACATATTGTATTCATCTTTTGCAAGCAATCAACACACTCCATCTTGGTGCCATATTTTGTGTCGCTTTGGATACGTCTCATTGTGAGTATGGTATATGCTTGTTCCTTGCCATTTTTTTTTCTGTTTATGTTAAGGTGTGCGGATTCTCCACCATACACACACACTCTCTCTCCCTCTCATATTCCTATCATCTTGCTACTTCCATCTTGAGGTGTGCGGATTCGCCACCTCTTGTATGAGAAGTGAGCATACTTGCATGTATCCATGACCTCGTTATCTTCCTTACTACATGCATGGCTAGCGAGCCCATTCTCACTCACTCACCACTCCTCTCACCTTATTCTCTGACTACCCCATTCCACATTTGGGCGTGGATCTTGAAATTGTTTTCCATGGCATGTTTCATTGTGTATATGTATGCGTCCTAGCCGCATATCTTGCTAGGTGGTGCCCTATTGCGTATTCCCCATTATGAGGCCATTGTGCATAGTCTTGGTGTAGAGGCCATCGGGTCTATATTTTTCACTTCCGCCTCTCATTCGGTGCCCCCACGGAGGAGGGCTCTTGAAACCTTCAGTTTACAAGGCTGACATGTTTACTTCTCTTCATGGACGAGTGGCTTCTTGAATTCTCTAGTTGGACCACTGAAGAGGAGGAGCTTCAAGAAGGTTTGACTCAAGTCATCAAGACACTCTTGCCAGGGTGTTGTATTGTAATCATAGAAGAGGTGGTAAGACCATCTTTCCCTACTCAAATTGTTTACATTTCTCATCATCCCCGCAAGCGTAAAAGCAAGGCACAAGTTGCATCATGCTCACATTGTAGCCAAAAACCGCACCTTCGACATGAGTGCAATCCAAAGTGAAGAAAAGGCCATCATTTTCTCCCTCGACATTCGCACAGGCGTTCTTACATCAGTAGGCTTTCAAGTAGCGCCAGGCTTCTCTACATCTACGTCCACATCTTTGCCGCCTATTCCACCTACGCCCACAACAAGCCTTCACAACTTGAGGAAGCTACTACGAACACGTGGTCCCTCCCTCTCCCTTGCACCAAAATATTCAAGGGTTTTCCAGTGCCGACAATCACCCTGTTTCCAAAACAAAAGGGTAAATCCTCCAAAGTCTTTCTATACCTCACTCTCGTCTCATGAGCCAGGAACTAGAAACAGCAGCATGGATTCTACGTCGTCTACCGAGTGAAGTGGCGGAGCTTGTCATCGACAAGGTCTTTGACACTGGTTTTGCTTGGTAGAAAGACAAGACCCTCCACCTTCAAGGGGTGTTGCTTGTGAATCAAGGCTATGATGACGTCTTTACAGGTTGCTATGTATCCATCCAACTTGGATTAATACAAGTGGTAAGACTCACCACCTACCTCATCACACCTGTGTATACACTAGATGGCACTCTATCTTGCAGGAAAGTGAAGTTTCTCAAAGAGAGAGAGTTCAAACTTTTCCAAGAGCTTGCTAGAGGGACAATCCTAGAGCTAGAAGACGAAGACAACCTTGTCATGTGGTACTATAAATTTGACCTCGACTACCAAGAGCTCTACACCTCCGACTATAACCTTCCACCACAAAGGAGAGAGCGTTTTTGAATTATCATGTGATGGACCCAGCACCTCAACCTTTTACAAGGAACCAAACTTATGCACCACAACGAATTCAATCAATCAAAGTAATCTTGGACCGCAAGATGTTTTATCAGCAGATCATTACAACCATGTTTGGTAGAGAACGACTGCAAGAGATAAACACCTCTTCTCTACCCTTTATCCTCCCTATGATTAATCATGAAGTGTCTTTTGATGTAGTTATTTTCATCCTTGTACAGTATGTTTTCCATCCACCGAGCACCCATGTATTGAATCTCTATAAAATAAAAAATAAAAAAAATCTCTATAAAATAAAAAAATAAATAAGAAAAACCTATCGACCACCGAGGATGCTGCAGACTTTCTAGACAACTTGGAAATAGCATGTGTCATCTCTGCGAGAGATGATGATGCTTCGCGCTTGTGCATCTTCCCACTTCTAATGAAGGTGGAGGCAAGATCATGGTACAATGCCTTGGCACAAGAAACCAAAGAACGGTGGGACTTATTAAGAGCAGCCTTTGTCAAGCATTTTGGAGAGGGCACAACATCAGAGAAGCTATGGCAATTGTTGACAGAATTCAAGCAGGGTAGTATGCTGGAATACGCATCATATGAGTCAAAGTTTGTAGATTTATGGGGGCGATGGGTTGCATCGCTAAGAGAGGATGAGGGGGCACCTGATTTCCTAAAAAAAGATCGGTTTGTGGCTGGGTTATGGCCAACTCTTAAAGAGAAGGTGAAGGGAAGGTTTCCTGCTACGTATGAGCTAGCAGTTGAAGTGGCCCGCCTTAAAGACAAGAAGTTGCATCTACAAGCCAGGAATATCGATGAAGAGGAAGCCGTTAGGACCCGACCACCTCTAGCACCACCTACAACAGCCGCCCAGAGGATTCAACCACAAGAACCAATTGAAGATCAGCAAGACCTGCTCAATCGAATCACCAATCAACTTGAGAATCTCTCAGTCCATTTGATACAACAAGGGCATGCACACAATCGCAACCAAGAGCAAGGGAGGGGACAACGAAGGAAAAACCAAGAATACCACTGCTACAATTGTGGGGAGGATGGTCTGGCATGTACTACTGTCCACACCCAAGGAGGCAGAATTTCCATAGAGGAGCCAGGCAAAACCGGGTTTCACCACCGAGAGCAAGACCACCACCACCGAGGGCACCACAACAAGCACCACCCGTGCAAATCCTACAACCACCCATTCAACCACAACCACCACCACCACCACAACCTCTCATTCCACCCTTACCCCCACCACCAGTTGGCAATCAAACAGTAAGCGTCATCAGTCTTGAAGGTAAAGGAAAGGAAAAAGTGGAGGAGGATAAGACCAAGGTTAAAGGAGTAGATGCCATAGGGGTAAAACGTGCTAGGCATGGTGAATCTTCCCAAAAGGAAGAAAAGATGAAGACTAAAAGAGAATCTAGCAAAAATCCATCCAAGTCATGACGTAAAATTGACATTGTAGATTTCTCTTTGGGTGAATGTTCTAAACCATATGATTTGGTTCAAGATGTTTCTGTGCAGGGCCCAAAAATCACCTGGACCCAGCTACTCCACCTAGCACCTAGGGTGAGGAGACAATGGACAAAGATGGTTAGCACTAGAGGACCAAAGCCAAAGATAGCTGGGGCTATCTCTGGGAGGAATCTAGATGACATACTACCAGTGATGGATGCTTACATCAAAGGGCAACACATCTCCAATATCTACATCGATGGTGGCGCACAAATATGCGTCATGAGTGAAAAAATGATGCACCGTTTGGGTTTAGAGGTGAGTCGGCCGGCACCATGCCGAGCCAAAATGGCAAATAATTTAAACGTTTAATGTGTTGGTGTTATAAATGCAGTTAGGATAAAGGCATTCAACACCGAGGTAGATGTGGACATCTTTGTAATTCCACACAAAGGGGAGGGCTACCCTATCATTCTAGGGGGGCCTTGGCTTATGGCTATGAGAGCTAAGTAGGACTGGGACACCGGCATAATCCAGATGAAGGATGCAAAAGGGAGGCCAATACTTTACGACATGAAGATAGGTCGGCAATGCGACATGGATCTAGAAACCTCTATAGATGAGTTTTCTAGTGGTGACTCTTCAACCACTTTAGAGGAGGAGTCAACAATGAGTGAAGAAAGTGACAGTAGCATTGAGGTGATGGGAACCATTCTCAAGGACCCTAAGAAGATGGAGCAACCTGATGCCTCATCATCAAACCAAGGGGAGACACCAGGTATACAACCTCTAGTAGAAGAAAGTAAGCTACATCAAATGCTCTCTAGTGAGTTGTGTGGGAAGGAGCGTGAAGATTATATTTTGATGCTAAGTAATTTTACCACATTGTTCATTGATGAATATGATAAAATCACTGGCATCACAGTAGTTCAACATCACATTAAGCTCAAGGAGGGAAGTAAACCTGTAGTGCAGAAGCTCAGGCGGCTAGGAGTAATTCAACAAGACGCCCTACTCAAAGAGGTGAGGAAATTGCTAGAAGCCGGTTTTATCTATCCTGTTGAAGACTCAGAGTGGGTTTCTCCAGTGGTAGTCACACCAAAGAAGAATGGTAAGTGGAGGGTTTGTGTTGATTACAAGCCTCTTAATGCAGCCACAAAGAGGGACCATTTTCCTCTTTCTTTTCAAGACGAAATACTCAATGAGGTAGTAGGACATGAGCGCTACACGGTATGTGATGGCTACTCATGCTACTTCCAAATTAGCATCGCTGAAGAAGATCAAAAGAAGACAACCTTCATCACACCATGGGGATGTTTTGCTTAAAGAGTTATGCCTTTTGGTCTCACTAATGCTCCAGCCACTTTTCAGCGATATGTGACATTTGTTTTTCAGCCATTCTTTGGAAAATCAATCCGTGTTTTAGTTGATGACTTTTGTATCTATAGCTCTCGCTCTCTTCATTTGGAGAAAGTTTATGAAGGTCTAGCTAGGCTACAAGCTTTGGGGGGGCAACTCAATGTGGAAAAATGCCACATTGGTGAAAGCAAGGTTACTCTTCTTGGCCATGTGATCTCGGCCAATGGCATTGAAGCTGACCCAAGCAAGATTCAAGCCTTGGTGGCTTTGACCTCTCCCACCACAACAAAGCAGTTGGTCTCTTTTCTTCAAAAGGTGAGGTATTTGAGTAGGTTCATTCACTTGATCTCCCAAGTGGTTCTCCCTTTACAACAAGTTACCCATCAAGAGATCTTCACTTGGAGTGAAGAAAATGAACAACAATTCAATGAGGTAAAACAAATTCTAGCTTCACTTCCCACCATAGCACCTCCAAAGTGGGACGAGCCATTTTATGTAAACCCTAGTGTGGGCAATGACACACTTGGGGCTGTATTGATGCAAAAGGATCCTCAAACTTCTTTCATGCGTCCTATCTACTTCTCTAGTCGAATGATGACTCCATCAGAAAAGGGATACACGACAGTGGAGCACATGGTGCTTGCATTAATGTTTGCTACCACCAAATTTCGCTCTTATTTATTGTCTAGACCATTCATAATCTTAACAATGGAAGAAGTATTTCCTTATGTAATGCAGCACATGGATGTTTCTTCTAGGATTTCCAAATGGCTCACAAGGCTGCAAGAGTCTACACAATGCAAGTGGAGAACTCCACAAGGGCCAGTCTAGGAGGTATTCTCACTCATCGCCACTATGAAAAGAAGCTAAAGATAAAGCCAAATGATCAAGATATTACACCTGTACTGGAAGTCCCTAAGGTAGAGGAGGCTCACTCTCTTTTCTTTGATGGAGCCTACAAGAGGAAAGTGGACAAAGCTGCAGCAGGCATTGTCATCTTCAACGAGCAAGGGGATAAAGTTTTCTCCATTGGGAATCTCTTGGATTCTCACTCTAACAATGAGGCAGAATATGCAGCCGTAACTCTTGGGTTAGAGTGGTGTGTGACACAGGGCATTCAACGGTTAAATTTATTTGGTGATGCCATGCTTTTAATAAAACAAATACAAGGAACTTGGGCTTGTAAAAATCATAGCTTGCTAGGCCATTTGCGCAAAGTCAAGGAACTTTTAGGGAAATTTCAAGTTGTACAATTACATCATGTCCCTCGAGAAGAAAATCAAGAAGCAGATGCTCTAGCTAGAGAGAAGTTGCAAGATGTTTCAGTCGTGGGTTCTATCAAGTTGAAGCTGCCTCTCTTCCAAGGTAGCGATGCTATGCCTGACATCATGAGTTTCTTGGACGCAGGAGAGTGTCCTAAGGATCTTACTAAGGGCCAAAAGCAATGGCTTGTGCGCAAGGCAACAAAATACCGCCTTATCAATGACGGCCTCTACTACAAGGGTAAGGATCAAATTCTTAGGCGTGTACCTCTCTCTAGAGAGATCATTGAAATCATTTCAAGTTGCCATGATGGTGTTTGTGGAGGACACTTTGCACTTGACATCACTAGTAGAAAGATTCTACAAGCCGGGTTTGTATGGTCTAGTCTACATAGGGATGTGCATCATTGGTGTAAAACATGCAAGGAATGTCAAAAGGCAGGGGATAGGAGGCTCACATATGAGCCACAGACTCCTATAATCTCATATGGACCATTTGAGAAATGGGGAATTGATGCTATTGGGACTTTGCCAAGGAGCCAATCAGGTAAATTTTATATCATCATGTGTGTGGACTACATGACCAGGTGGGCTGAAGCAGTTGCCACCACCCAGATTACAGCTAAGGAAGTGGCTAAGTTCGTATTTGAAAACATTTGTTGCCGTTTTGACACTCCTCTTGAAATAATTTTTGACAGGGGACCAGGTTTTAGAGGAGACCTTGTAGGAGAGCTAATGGAGAAGTTAGGTATCTCACGACGACACTCAACTCCCTACTACCCACAATGCAATGGTTTGGTGGAAAAGGTAAATGGTATGATCTGCAAGATCATCACTAAACATGTAAAAAATCACAAAAGTGATTGGGACAAGCATCTTATGGCTGCACTTTGGGCTTATCGCACTTCATTCCGCACATCCCTTGGGTTCACACCATATCACTTGGTGTTTGGTAAGGAAGCCATTTTACCCATTGAAGTACAATTGGCTAGTCTCAAGGTGCTAGCTGGGCAGGTGGAACGTCCTAATGCTCATCTCCACAACCACATTCTTGATCAAGAGAGGCTTCAACTAGACATAGAAGATGCTATCAACTATTATGCAGCACAGGCAGAGCAACGTCGACTTACCTTCAACAAGGGACTTAGGGAAAAAAGTCTCAAGAAAGGTATGTTGGTCCTACGGTATGATAACAGGTTTGACACTAGGAAGGATAAAACGTTTTCACCCTGATGGGAGGGGCCATTTGTCATTAGAAAGCACTACGCCAATGGCAATTACCGATTGATGGATGTAGATGGTAGGCTCCACAAAACACGTGTCAATGGATGGAGGTTGAAGCAGTACTTTTTGAGGTTTGATCAAGCACCTATGATGGAAATCCCTGAGGAGGGAGACTCTCCACCTCAATTGAAGAAGAATCAAGTACAACGCTACAGGCATGAACACCTCTAGCCTTAGGGGGAGGGCTAATGAGGCAAGCTTTTCCATGCATGGGAACCCCCCATATATCTTTGCCCTTTTACCAAAATATTTCCTATTACATAAGTTACTGTTGATTTTTCTTCCCTTTTTCACAAAACTTCTAGCCTTTATTAAATAAATCAGACTTATTCTAATCAATCACGATGTAGCATAGATAAGTAAGCTTTCTTTGTTGATCTCTCTTTTGACCTTAAATATTAAATATATATATTCTAAATTACATTATATATTTTAGTATTTTCTAATATATTTTTCATGTATTATTCCACCGTACCAAATATTTTATTCACTAGTTTTCATTTTCAAACCTCAACCCCACTTTCAAATTTCAATAATACCTCCATCTAGATGATTGCCAATATTTTCAAAACTCTAGGTCATGTTTTCATACACATGAAGGAGCTTACACTTGAACGCATAAGGGAAGTCCACTCAAAGGGGACCACCAAAAGACTTTTGCAGCCACAAATAATACATTATTTGGCTGAATTTTTTAAGTAAAGAAGAACCCCGAATCTGAAGGAACGTTCAACATGAAAGATGTAGCTCGTGATTGCAAATTTTAGCTCAATTTTTTTCAGAATTTTTGGAGTCATGAACGCGGAGCTATGATTTTTGTAGTGGACCCCATTTTTCTCGTGTAATGGTGACACAGGCCATCCCCAATTTTCTTCCCTCTAGAATGACTATGGTTCTATAAGTCTTCAAGCATGATTACAAGAGACAAGGCTCTTTTAATGAGGTCTGGGTAAGTCTAGAGTGATTCTATCACCATTTTTGGAGGATCCATCCTCATCAACAACTATCCACCTTCGACAACCTCTCTTGTAAATTTCTTACCTCTCTCTTCTCTCCCTAATAAGCTTATGTCTAGCCAAAGCTAGACTATTGTAAATATTTCCTATCCTCTACATCCTTCCCACATTCTCTCTTCTTCTCTCTCTATTGACTCTGGTATTTTAAATAATGAGGAGACAAAATGGGAGCCACAGTCACATGCACCCCATTTTCCTAGTCACCAGAGTGGGACACTCACTTCAATTAGAAATATTGCTAAATCCTCTCCTCATTCCCTATATAAAGAGGCCATGAGAGGTCACTTGGGACACACACACACACACACACACACACACCTATCCATACACACTCTTGTGCTACATGCTTGTAGCATGAACCCTAATCACATAATCACAACACCATCATCATCACCATCACCATGCACAAAAGATGAGCACCACACCTCCACACCACTTGTAATTAAGGGTTGAAGGCACAATTTCAAGAAGAAGAAGGGTGGACACACTCATGATATTCCTCGCCATCAACCCCCATCTCTCCATTATGCCTCCTACGATCTTGTTCCCTTCTCATTTTCCTGCCATACGCTACATATTGTATTCATCTTTTGCAAGAAATCAACACACTCCATCTTGGTGCCATACTTTGTGTCGCTTTGGATACATCTCATTGTGAGTATGGTATATGCTTGTTCCTTGCCAAAAAAAATTTCTGTTTATGTTAAGGTGTGCGGATTCTCCACCATACACACACACTCTCTCTCCCTCTCATATTCCTATCATCTTGCTACTTCCATCTTGAGGTGTGCGGATTCGCCACCTCTTGTATGAGAAGTGAGCATACTTGCATGTATCCGTGACCTCGTTATCTTCCTTACTACATGCACGAGTAGCGAGCCCATTCTCACTCACTCACCACTCCTCTCACCTTATTCTCTGACTACCCCATTCCACATTTGGGCGTGGATCTTGAAATTGTTTTCCATGGCATGTTTCATTGTGTATATGTATGCATCCTAGCCGCATATCTTGCTAGGTGGTGCCCTATTGCGTATTCCCCATGATGAGGCCATTGTGCATAGTCTTGGTGTAGAGGCCATCGGGTCTATATTTTTCACTTTCGCCTCTCACTGCTATAGCCTCTGCCCATCTAGAGAGATAGTCCACTGCAGTCAAAATATAGCTTTTTCCCGTGCTTGTGATAGGTAACGGGCCTATTGCATCAATCCCCCACTTTTCAAACACATCAAACGCCATAATGGTTTTTCGTAGCTCTGACTTCAACACTCTCTTCCAAAATGCTTGACACCTATCGCAAGACCTACACCAATGGTGAACATCCTTGTGCAAACTAGGCCATACATACCCCTCTTGCAAAATCTTATGCAAGGTGATCTTTAGAGCAAAATGGCCACCACATGCGCCTTCATGATTCTCTTCCAACACTCTGTAAAGCTCCTCCCACCAAGGTACACGTCTCAACACGAGATCAGCCCCTTTCATGTATAAGACATCACCAATCAATTTGTACCTGTATGCTCTACGCACAAAGCCATAATTCTTAGACTTCTGAATCTCCTTTGGAATGATTCCTGTTAGCAAAAACTCCTCTTCTTGAGCCAAACTTTCCCGGCCATGATAAAGAGGTAAAGTGGTCCTCAACACAAATAGCTCCCCAATCATGCCTTGAGCTGCTTCATGTGCCTCTCCATTTAGAGCACGTTCAATGTGTCTGATGATCCATGATTTGAACTTTTTTAATAGGCCTTTAATTCTGAAGCACATTTCCTTCAATGAGGTGTTCTTGCTCTTCCACACACCCAGCACTTGTTTCACCACTAACAAGGCATCACCTTTTATGCTCAACCTTTGAACCCCATGCTTCAAACAAATCTGTAATCCGGCTTCCAGAGTAGCATATTTAGCCTCATTGTTACTATGAGCATCCAATTTGAACCCTCTATTGCATACTAGCTTCCCCTCTGGATCATAAAGTGCTATACCCCCTGAAGCTGCATCATGGCTCTTTCTGTATGAACCATCAAAGAACAACACATGTGCATTGTTGATCTATGGCACTTCTTCAACTACCTTTCTCACCACCTCTTCCTTAACAATAAGGGGATTCTCCTTGTAGGTCAACAAATCAGCTAGGGTAGCCCTTGTACTATCTTCCACTAGAAAAGAGAACTCAAACTCTTGCAGCTCAATTACCCATTTCTTTACCACATTTGACATGTTAGTACCATTAATTAACTGTGGCAAAAATGCATAACTCGTCAAGAAAACAAAAGGCCGTGATAGCAAGTAATGACGAAATCGTCGACAAGCAAATATTACACTGGCCATCACTAGATCTACTTCCGAGAACTTTCTCTTCGCTACCAACTTCACTCGGCTTGCACAATACACTGGCCTCATATAATGGCTGCCCTTCCCCTTTTGCAATAGCATGGCTCCAATGGCATCATCCCCTACTGATGGATTTACATAAAAAACTTTCTCCCAATCAGGAGCCTGCATGGCTGACAACCCCCCTAACACCTCTTTCACCTCTTGAAACACTTCTTCACACTTGTCATCCCATTGCAATGGATCATGCTTTTCCACTTGCTGTAATGGATAAAGAAGCTGCGAAGACAATGGAATAAACCGTGCCATGTACTTCACTTTGTGTATAAAAGTTGCCAATTGCTTCGTACTCGTAGGTGATGGAAGAAGAATAATAGACTTAACCTTGTCTGGATCAGCCTCAATGCCATTTTCTGACACCATGTGGCCCAATAACTTCACCCTTGGCTATGCTAGATGACATTTCTTTGGATTTAGTTGTCCTCCACATTCATCATATCGAGCCAATACCATCTGCAGCTTCTCATGGTGTTTAGCCCTACTGCTGTAGACACAGAAGTCATCCATGAAAGCTTTAACACAACTACCAATGAATGGTTCCAATACCCAATTTGCTCTCTCTTGATAGAAAGATGGTCCATTTGACAACCCAAATGGCAATACTGTGTAGCAATAGCAGCCCCATGGCGTAATAAAAGTGGTCTTTGTGCGGTCTTTAAGAGCAATCTTCAATTGAAAATAGCCTGAAAAACCATCACACACTGTACCTCTCATAACCTGCCACTGAATCCAAGATCTGATCGATGAATGGAAGAGGATATGGGTTCTTCTTAGTGGCTGCATTTAAGGGTTTAAAATCTACACAAATTCTCCACTTCCCATCCTTCTTTGGACTGACTACAACTGGACTCACCCATTCTGTGGTCTCCACATGGACTATGAACCCTGCCTTCAACAACTTGTCCACCTCTTCTCGCAAGGATTCCATTTGCTCTTGACCCATCCTTCTTAGCCTTTGCCGCACTGGCTTAGCACCTTCTTTCAGCTCTATATGCATCTCTTCTCCCTTGAACCCTCGGATTTCTTCATATGAAGTAATAAACAAATCAGGAAAACTAGCCAGCATGTGCAAATATATATCCTTCTCCATAGCTGAGAGGTCTCCACTGATCATTTGTGTCATCAATTCCTGCTTCTTTGACAACTCAACCTTGGTTTGCATCAGCCCTTCAATCACTTCATAAGGCCCTTCACTTTCATCTTCAACCTCATTCGCAAATGCAACTAAACCAGACTCCTGGATTTCTTTGTCCATCAAAAGAAATGCAACATCAGCATCCTCATCACTGCTGGTAGTGCTATCACTGTCCTCATCTGTCACCGTGGAAGATTCTTCATCACTAGACTCATCCTCATCTTCATAAAGCTCCTCTAATCGTTTCCTTGTGTCCATATTATAAAGCTTCTTGGTACCTGTCTTTCCATAGAGGCTAATCATACCATGTCGCCAATCTTGAACATCTCCCACTGCACGTAACCATTGTCTGCCCAATACAATAGGATATGATCCCAACCCTGCTGGCATCACATGAAAATCAACCACTGCCTTTGCATCATATACCTCCACTTCTAAGCTCTTTACAACACCCAAGCATTTTACTTTTTGATGGTTTGCCAATCTGATCCGAAAACCTGACACCCCAGTCACTGTGAAACCCATCTTCTCAACGCATGAGTGTGTTATGACGCATATTTGGGCTCCACCATCCACATAACCTTGTCCCAAATTTTTCCTTTTATGCCACACATCTACTATTGTACAAATGTCTGGTAGCTCATCCATTGCCAAAACCTTTACTGAACCTCTCTCTGGCTCTTTCTCCATTGGGTTAACCATCCTCTTCCACTGTCGCTTTAGCTTAGGAACCATCTCTATAAGCTGCCCAAAAGTAACATCTGCCTTCCTGCTCGTCAGATCCTCCTTCAAGTCATAGCTTAATTGCCCATCCCCTAGTGGAAAATCTGAAACATGAAACTTTCAACGAGCTCTCCTTTTCCTCTTGGCCTTGACATCCTCGCCTTCATGGCTCTTTCCTTTCTTCTTACTAGGACCTGGGGCACTTCTTCCTTCCTTATCCTCTGTGGTCCTCTTCCCAATAGGCATCACTAATGTATCCTCTAGCTTTGATGCCTTCTCCAAGGTGACTACACTTAGCAGTTTTGTCTTTCCCTTTTCCTCTTGGGTTAATCCACTAGTTCCTTCGTCTCCCTTAATTTCGATGCCATAATCATTGACCTAGTTAGCACCTGTCTTGGCAATGGATACATCTCTCCCCCCATCCTTGGTGGCTTATCACATTGCGGGCTGATGTGACCCAACTCTCCACAATTATAACATGTGGGAGTATGCCTCCAAAACCTACCATTGCTTTGTCCAACACCATTCCTAGGCCTTTCTTCACCTCCTGGCTGATTTGCAAACCTCCCTCGGCCTCGATTATTTCCCACTTGACCTCGCATGTTTAGGCTGAGATTCTTCATCAAATCTACCACTTGCCTCATGTCTTGCCTTAGCCCATCATCTTGCACCGATGTAGTGACCACTGCTGGCATAACCTGAGTAGTAACAGGAACCACTGGTTCATGATGAACCCCTGACATGCGACCTTGTAAAGACCCTATAGGCTGAAATTCAGACCTCATGGGCAAAGACTCCACCCCTAACTGGATCATTTTCCTCAACTTCCACTCTTTGTTCCTTGCTACCTCTAGTGCATCTTCATATGTCCTAGGCTTCTTTAGCTCCACTCTCCAACGTATATTCTCCCAAAGACCAGCCAAGAACCTGTCCTTCTTCATCATGTCAGGCGGGGGTACCTATGGTGCTAAGGCCTTGCACATCCGCTTCCATGCAAATGAGAACTTACGTATGTACGCATCTACTGGCTCACCTTCCTTTTGCACCAAACCTTGTACTTCTTGCCACACTTTGTCAGGATCTTCTATCTTCACAAACTCCACTTCCAACCCATGCCTTAGATTGTCCCAACTCAATCTTACAGGTGGATCCACTGCACGCAACTCCTCTTCAAATGTTTTGGACCAGACTCGTACATCACTCTTCAAACAAATTTGGAGAAGAAGTAACATCTACGCAAGGTCATGAATCTAGTTGCTAATGCAGGCAACCTCCATCTTTTCCAAAAAATCTTCCACATCTTCATCACTTCTTCCATGAAACTCAGGATAAGAGAAAGCCATGGCTACCCAAGTTACAATGCTTTGAGAACCCCTTTGAACACACGTGCAAGAACCCAAAACTTTTGACTACCCAATCCCCAGAAACTTCAATGGAGCTCAACTTTAGATAAGGACAAACAAATGAACATCAAATGAGTTTTCATAGTTGATCATCGGAATTACAACAGGCAAAGGACATTCCAAGATCTCTCGTAATCTTCTTGGCCCGAACATAAAGACTATGCGCTGTTGGAAAAAAAATCTTCCTGGACACATGAACATTTATCTAGATTCTTTGAGTTAAATGAAATGGAGTGAATCGAGGGCCATTTTAATCATCCATTAAAGCCAACCATGAAGCTCCCAAGAAGGCACACCTTACTTAACCTCTGATTTTTTTGCCAAAATTTCAGCAGCATCACAGCATAAATGGCTCAAAAGGCCAAAAAACCAGCCATCACAACTCGAAAAAATTTTGGCAGAGTTTCCCCAGAAGTAGAGTAATAGGAACCCAAAATATAGACTGTATATGTATGCATAAACTGTCAACAATAGAACCCGAGCATCAAGTAGGACTCACTAGTACATAGCCTATGGCGAGGTCACAAAAAGGGTGCTCCAGCTACCTGTATCACCGAAAGAATCTCCACATTTGAGAATCCCCCAGCTCAATAAAAACCTCACGCTATCGACCCTCACACGAAGGCTAATGCAAATCGTGTATAGTCAAGTCTCAGAAATGACTATCTTCCAGACCAAGTCTCAGAGATGGCTGGAACTGCCAAATACAACCAAGTATGGCTCCACAAATGCGTACAATGGCAGTTTCCACAAGCAACGTACAATCCAGCAGACAATGCGCTCAAATAGGCGCCAAGTGATGCATACCCACAACAACTGCAAGTGACATCACTGCTAGTATATCACTGTACTCCAGCTACTTGTACCTGTGTAAATCACCTGTATCTGTACCTGTACCTGTAACATGTAACCTGTAGTCTGCAACCTGCAACTTGTAATCCCGAATCTCGAAGCTTGAAGCTCGAAGCAGAAGGTACTCGAAGAAGATCCTCCGTGGGGGCACCAAAAGAATGTGAGCGGGATAGAAACACACACAATGCCTCTATAATGACGCGATACACACTCTTGGAATGATACACACACACACACACACTACGGGGCACCACTCGGCTTACGCAACACACCAGGCCGAGACCGGGAACACACCTATGGAGTGAGAGGAGAGAAACTATCCACTTGCCCACTCCACACAGACACACACACACACTCACACACCCAAAAAAATCAGCTCAAAAGAGGAGAATATCTGATGTTTAGATACAAATGAGCTTGGGCCAACACCAATGGGGCAAATAGCTCACACAATATGGGTAAAATAAACCAGATACAATCACAAACTGGAGCAAAAACTTCGCTCATAGGAGAAACCTACACAGCCAAAACAGAAAAAAAAGAAGGAGGAATTTGGCAAAATGGACAACGCCATCGCGTCCGGAACGGCCCAAAACCCCAGTCTACAATGTCAAAGTGCTCAAATCTGACCTCGGATGAGCAGTTTAAGGCCAAAACAGGCTCCAAAAACCCCAAAAACACACATGCAACTGTTCCTCATCTCTTCTCCACGTTTTTTCTCGTCTTCTCTCTTGGTTTTTTAGTTCCCACACTTAGATTTATTAGTTGGGCACCCAGGACAAAACACATAGAGGTCCATTACCACTACGTTCGAGAGCGAGTGTTGGCGGGCGACATCGACTTGGTCTACGTCAGCACAGAGGAGCAGATAGCGGATATCTTTACCAAGGCCCTCGGAGCTGAGAAGCTTCGACGTTTCCACACTATGCTTGGACTCTGCGACATGCAGAGCTCGAGGGGGAGTGTTGAGATGTCGAGCTCTACACCTTGAGCTGGCATCCACTACGGGTCTTGGCCGCTTACGACATTTACTCACTGGCGCGTTAGGTGACCGACACGGAGGATCTCTGCCAGTGATTCTAAAGCTGGACTACACTTATAGTGCCAGCCTAGTACGCTTCTAGCGAGTTCACACTTAGTGACCGCATGTACATATGTGCTACTTTTCAGCTTTAGCACTTAGTCATTTTGTACTCTCTTTTCTGTGAAGAAGAAGAAGAAGCTTTCCATCTCTGTGTGCTTTGTGCTTGTCTTGTGTAGCTCTCTTGCATCCTCATTCTTTACATGGTATCAGAGCCTGGTGCAGGCAAGAGAGGCTAAGAGAGCAAGAGCATCACAATCCCTTCGTTCGCAATCCACGACCAGATGCCAAGTTTCTGAATAGGTCTCCAAAGTGCAGTATACAAAGATTTACTGTACAAGTACAGTGGTTGTGAAACGCTTGATTGTGGACACTCGTTGAGTGTAGAAAGCATTACAAGAACCACGATAGCAGGTTCAGCAGATTTGCAGGTTTTTGCAGATTGCAGCTATTTTGTCTTGGTGCTTCAAGATGTCTGACGGTTTCAATCAGATTGTTACTGAGAAGCTTGAGAAAAATAACTACCCTGCATGGAAGTTCAGAATAACAAATTTCCTAAAAGGAAAAGGTTATTGGGACTATGTAGAAGGAGACAATGAAAAGGAACCAGAGATTCCCGAGGCAAATGCTACAGCAGAACAAAGGAAAGCTTTGAGGGACTGGCAACAAGGCCAGAGCAAAGTGATATATTGGCTTTCTATGAGCATCACAGATGGCATGATGGGCTATCTACAGGATGCTGAAACCCCCGCCATTGCATGGAGAAACTTAGGCAGAGTGTTCGAGGTGAACACCAAGGCCAGGAAGCTTCAACTAAAGTCGGAGCTAAATCAGGTTAAGAGGAACACCCTCTCAATCAATGATTATACCTTGAAGATCAAGAGTATCATTGAGGCTCTTGGATCTATTAAAGTCTCAGTGGAAGACGATGACATTGTCCGTGCATGCTTGGATGGTCTAGGAGATGAGTATGTACATTTTAGGTCTTCCATGAATACAAGAGACGACATCCCCGTGTTCCAAGATTTGATTTCTATGCTTATTCTTGAGGAGAAGAACCTTGACACATCTTCTTCTCATGGCAGAAATAATTCTGAACAGGCCTTCTATTCTAACTCCAACAGAGGTAGAGGTAGAGGTCGTGGTCGAGGCCCAAGGGGTTGCAGGGGCCAATTTCTGGAAGGTCAATCAAATCAAAACAATATAGGTGGCAGGGGAAACCAGTCTCAAGGTAGGGAGATTCAAAGAGGTCGTGGTGCAGGATCAAGCAGGCGGCAACATACTCCAGATAGTAGAGAATGTTGGACTTGTGGTGAAAGAGGTCACATGTCACGTGACTGTCCAAAGGGAAAAGCAAGTAGAAAGAGAGAACAGGGCAACTATGCATCTACTAGCAGAGATGCAGATGACAGCAAAAACGAGCGCATGTTTGTTATGCAGCATGTAATGAATACAATGACTGCAGAGAATTCCACCCAAGATGATGTTTGGTATGTGGATTCAGGTGCCTCTAATCACATGACGTCTCGTGGAGAGTGGTTTAGAGATATGCGCAAACCAGATGTGTCAGGCTATGTGCAGACAGGAGATGACACAGCTCACCCCATTGCTCATGTAGGGGACATACCTCTTAATACGAAGAGTGGGAAATCAAAGTACTTAGCAGATGTACTTCATGTCCCAAACATTACAAAGAATCTTGTTTCTGTTGGACAAATGGTTGAGCAGGGTTTGCAGGTTCGCTTCAATCCAAATGGCTGTTATGTAGAAGATTTCCAGAATGGCTGTAAGCTGATCACAGAGGGCAAATGTGTGGGCAGAATGTTTACGCTGAATGTAGACATGCCTGAGGTAAAAGCTGCATTATTTGCACAGGGCACAGGTGTTGTGGCTGATGTTGACATTTGGCACAAACGCATTGGCCATGTCAATGAGCAGAGATTGCGCAGCATGCAATCAAAACAGATTGTAAAAGGTTTGCCCAAATTCAAGGTGGATGGTATGCATAAAGTGTGTGCAGCATGCCAGTTTGGAAAACAGTCAAAGGGCTCATTTCCACATGAGCGCAATGTATGTAAAAGGCCACTTGAGGTGGTGCACACAGATGTTTGGGGTCCAACCGATACTGCAAGTATACATGGTTGCAGGTATTATGTCTCTTTCATTGATGACCATACAAGGAAAGTATGGGTCTACTTCATGCGTAACAAAAGTGAAGTGTTTGGTCACTTTCAAGACTTCAAAGTCATGATTGAGAAGGAGACAGATATGCAAATCAAGACATTGAGGTCAGATGGAGGGGGAGAGTACTTCTCCAATGATTTTTCAGATTTTCTGCGAATGCATGGTATACACAGGCAGTTTACATGCAGATATACTCCACAGCAGAATGGGGTCGCAGAAAGAAAAAACAGGCACATTGCAGAGGTTGCACGTGCATTGATGAATGAGAAGAACATGCCTCATCATTTCTGGGCTGAAGCTGTAAATGCAGCTGTGTACATTATGAACAGGACACCTACAACTGCGGTGCATGATGTAACACCTGAGGAAAAGTTTACAGGTACAAAGCCTGATTTGGCACACTTGAAAGTGTTTGGCTGCATACCTTACGTGCATGTACCAGATGAGTTGCGTAGGAAATTGGATCCTAAAGCAGAGAAATGTATTCTTGTGGGATATTCCCTTGAACAAAAGGGGTACAGGTGCTACAATCCTACTACACGAGAATTACGAGTGAGCATAGATGTAGTCTTTGATGAGATGAGCAGCTGGTACAATAATGCACATGGCACTATTGGGGCTGATGTAAAAGATGATGTGGTTGTACAAAATGTGAGGCCACAGTCACAGGTTTTGAGTGGAACACAAGAGTCCTCTTCTCGTGGCTCTGTTGAGAAACCATGGAATGGTAGACTACGTACGCAGGTTACTCCACCAACAGGTACAGGGAATGTATCACGAAAAGGAAAGGAAAAGGTTGATGAACCTCCCTTTATGGTTGATGCATCATCAGGTTTTTCACATGTAGACATGGATTTAGATGGTTCTGAACAAAGTCTTGATGAGGAATTTGGAATTCCGGCTGTCAGGACACCTGGTGTAAGGAAAGTACAAGAAGATGCTAGAGGGCAAAGGAGTGACCCAGGACCGCGCATCACCAAGCCTACATGGCTAAGGTGATACAGGATGTGGAGCCCACATGTTTTGAGGATGCAGTTGGAAATGTGCATTGGGATGATGCAATGAATGAAGAGATGGCTGCATTGGAAGCAAATGACACATGGGAGTTGGTGCCATTGCCAAGTGGCAAGAAAGCTATTGGCTGTAAATGGGTGTATAAAACCAAGCATAAGGCTGATGGTAACATTGAGCGTCACAAGGCAAGGCTGGTCGCAAAGGGTTATGCACAGACGTATGGCATAGACTATGAGGAGACCTTTGCTCCAGTGGCAAAGATGACGACTGTGAGAGCTGTCATAGCTGTGGCTGCATCTAGAGGATGGATTATGCATCAAATGGATGTAAAGAATGCCTTCTTGAATGGTGAGTTGCAAGAGGAAGTGTATATGGATCAGCCACCTGGTTATGTCGATCCAGGTTACCCAGATTATGTATGCAGACTTCTCAAAGCTTTGTATGGTTTGAAGCAGGGCTCTAGAGCATGGTATGACAGGATTGCCAAGTATCTTGTCAGTATTGGTTTTAGGAGAGCTCATGCTGATCATTCACTCTATGTACGTGAGAGTGATGTGGGGATTGTGGTCATTACCATATATGTAGATGACCTTATTATTGTGGGTGACAATGCTATGGAGATTGACCATGTGAAGGGTCTTCTCAAACAGGAGTTTGAAATGAAAGATTTAGGCGAGTTGCGCTACTTTCTTGGCATTGAAGTGATCAGGACTCCAGAGGGTGTATGGCTATCACAGAGACAGTATGCTTTGGACATGTTGTCAAAGTATAGTATGGCTGATTGTAAGCCAATTTCTATTCCCTTGGATGTGAATGCAAAGCTGAGTGCAGAGAAGGGTGATGTTGTTGAGGATGTCAACATGTACAGGAAGATTATGGGTAGTCTAATCTACTTGACTATCACGAGGCCAGACTTGAGCTACACAGTAGGCTTGGAGAGTCAGTTCATGCAACTTCCGAGGAAGCCACATTTGGGTGGAGTACGACGCACACTTAGGTATGTGCAAGGTACTCTTGACTACGCATTGTTCTATGCAGCAGATGCACCATTAGCATTGTATGGGTATACAGATGCAGATTGGGCAGGTAGCATTGTTGATAGGAGATCTACGAGTGGCTTCATGTTCTCTTTTGGGAGTGCTACTGTTACTTGGAGCAGCAAAAAGCAGCCTACGGTTGCTTTATCGAGCATAGAGGCCGAGTACAGAGGTGCAGCAGTTGCGGCATGCGAGGTAGCTTGGCTACGCACATTACTTGAGGACTTGGGAGTGCAGGTGGACCAGCAGATTTTCATCCATTGTGACAACCTCAGCAGCATGCAATTGGCTAGGAACCCAGTGTTCCATGCCAGGACCAAACACATAGAGGTCCATTACCACTACGTTCGAGAGCGAGTGTTGGCGGGCGACATCGACTTGGTCTACGTCAGCACAGAGGAGCAGATAGCGGATATCTTTACCAAGGCCCTCGGAGCTGAGAAGCTTCGACGTTTCCGGACTATGCTTGGACTCTGCGACATGCAGAGCTCGAGGGGGAGTGTTGAGATGTCGAGCTCTACACCTTGAGCTGGCATCCACTACGGGTCTTGGCCGCTTACGGCATTTACTCACTGGCGCGTTAGGTGACCGACACGGAGGATCTCTGCCACTGATTCTACAGCTGGACTACACTTATAGTGCCAGCCTAGTACGCTTCTAGCGAGTTCACACTTAGTGACCGCATGTACATATGTGCTACTTTTCAGCTTTAGCACTTAGTCATTTTGTACTCTCTTTTCTGTGAAGAAGAAGAAGAAGCTTTCCATCTCTGTGTGCTTTGTGCTTGTCTTGTGTAGCTCTCTTGCATCCTCATTCTTTACAATACCTACCTTAGAGCCGATCTTGGAGGAAAGTCTTTTCGATCCTTCTTTGGAGATATTGAGGGATCCAAAAAGTGTGAGTTCAAGGAAGAAACCAAAATGGGAGCGGACCATCGCAAACTGCACCAAACTTGAAACTATTGCGCCTGCAATATCAGTTTGAAAATGTACAGGGTGCTCAAATCAATAAGGATGGTATGGATCTTTACTGTGTTAAAATTGAAGAGAGACCTAGTGAACTTAAGCTTGCATTGCTCATAGACTATACTGCTGATCAATATTTTGATGAAGAGGGAAACAAGTATATAATTGTGCTTAATCTTTTTATTGTGGACAAGTGGGATTAATAGGCATGAAGGAAAGGTTGACGTAGATCCTGAGGACAAGCAATTGAATCTGGACATTCCTAATGCCAAGCTTAGACGAGTAAATGTGGCTACTCACGTCAACACGGAAAACACGCATGTGGGATTATTTAAATATGATAACGAAGAGAAAATGCTCTACTATAAGTGTGAGGAGCCCAATGTGAGACAATTAACACAGCAAAAATACTTGTACGTATTTACGTTTGAAGTTGAGAGAGATATGCAGATAATCATGATAGACAAGCATGGTTGAAAGTATTTGGCAGTGAGCTGCAATGAGCTTGAGGGATATACGTACTTTGGGGAACCACTCCATCAATACTATGTCACCCCTAGCATGCACAAATGTACTATCTCAAAAATAACCGACCAGAAACTACAAGAGTGAGTCCTCTGAAATCTCATGGGGAGATTCATTTTGTCGACCACATCTTTCAAAGCCAAGACTAATGGTATCCCTAGATTCTTGGGTTCCTATGTCTACACATAACACCATATTAGGTATTATGGTAGAAATCCCGCATTATGGGAATCTCCAAACTGACCAAATTCATGTAATTTGGAATTTCCAACTTAAATTGGGAAAGAAGAAGACAAACTTGTTGATAAGATATAGTGAAAATCTTATTGGATTGTGGTGTTGGTAAACACCAAAAGTCAAGAGGATGAACAAAAAGCATGAATTTGAAGAAACTCTCTTAATTAAATAAAAGAAAGAAAGGTTGATACAGCTAGAGATCTTGTTTACAAAATTGACTCTTATAGTCACAATAGAAGCTCCACATAGTCTACTCCAAATTTGATTCCATATCCAAATTTTGATCCAAGCGTGGTTGATGTGCATGAGCAAGACTTGCTTTATCTTTTAGAGCATGCCTTTTTGGAATCTTAATTCTAGAAAATGGTCCTTCTTTGTTGGGTCTTTATGACCAAACAATTGCATCTACCATTTCCCACACTTGTGGGTCCTTGTAGTTGATAGCCCAAAAACCCTTCCAGCAGTTAGTGTAAGCTTGAGCATCTATCATCCCACTCTTTCTTGCACAAGGTTCCAAATATTGAGTCATTTTTTTTTTTTTTAGTTTAGTGATGTAGGATCATTATCAATGTTTGATAAAGCCATTGCAAGCCAAACAGGATAGATTTCCATGTCACTTGGAGCTAGCATAACAAAGTCACCTTGGTGCACATCAAACATAGGGTCAAACTCTTTCCTTGGTCTATCTTGTTGAGGACCACAAAAATGATCATTCAACTCTTGAAGGACTAGGAATCTTTCTGCTCCTTGTTGTAAGCTCATTGTAGTGGATTATAGGTGACAAGAGTCCTGAGTTGTTGGCCAAAAGTTTTCATACAAGCCTCCCTCTGATATGGTTGCTTTTCCAAGCTCGTCAATCACCTTCCTCCAGTAATCTATCACAGGTCTATAATACCGTGGAACATTTGAACCATTCCCTAGATTTTGCCGAAATTTAATATATTATTCAACCTTAAAATCACTTCTTCATGAGCCTTGAAATATTTTGCCATTGGCACCAAAGGTGGATCTCCATGTGGCAACATTGGATTGCCTCCTATGTCTGTTTTCCAAAGGTGAATGCTTCCACTCCAACTTGATACACCTACATGTGCCTTATACTGCATCATTGGTGTCTCGTCTTGCATAAAAACCCTGAACTGAAGTGGTTTGGAATGACCAGCAAGTATGTCTTGTCCATCACAAAGATAACCATCACAATATTGCTTGACATCGGGGACCTTTTCAAGCAAAAATGGAGCCGGAGATGAAGATGAGCTATTTCGTAATGTATCCATCAAGTGTGGAAAAGTATATGTTTGTGTAACTCTCAATTTCTTTGAAAACTTACTGATGAACATGGCATCTATGTCCTCATGTGTATGCCCAACCATCAAAAATCCCAGCTGGATGGTTTTGAAAACACCCCTTGCAACAAGCATTGACAAATAGGAAAATAAGTATCGATTTTTGTTTTCCCTTTCAATACCTACGTCCACAAAGTCATCACCAAGTACCTAAAAATTGACATAATCATGTGGAAATACATACAAGATGGTCCCTTCATTCACAGTGTGCATCATTGTGTCATCCTTTAAAAGGACCCTTTGATTTCTCCAAGATTCACGTATTGACATTTCAAACTCTGGGCTTGTAATAGGTATTGCATCTGTAACTAGAGGATCAAGATGATCCCCTTGTTCATCACCACTGTAGCATTCATTTGTGTCAATTATGTTGTCATTCATTATGGTTTCTGCAAAAGAATCTTAGGCTATCAAATAGCACTCCATAATGAGCTTTGGAGAGATGTCGTATCCATTGTAGAAAAAGGGAGGACCACATCCTTCAAACGTTCCTCCACTAGTATAGATACATTTCCTTGCCCTATCTTTGTACCCCTACAAGTGGAATCAGGATCTGTTCTACACACACAAACAATACTAACAATTTCATTATCATGTACCATATGCACTTTCTCCGTAGATTCAAAGTCCATCCTGTAAGTTGAAAAGAAACACCTTGTTAAGTTCATATTTAAAGATAGATTCTCTTTGAAAAAAAATTATAAGTTACATTACACATTACACAAGGGTTGTGAATACTATAACTCTATAGACATTGCTATATTAGATCATAGCTTGGACAGGTGGTGGACCTAGTTGTAATGACCAGTGTCCAAGGTTCTATTTAGGAACTTGCTTGTCAATGTCCAAGTACCTCTTGATTCTCCACAAATGGAAGTAAGATTGGCCACGGGGGGATCTTGAAACCAAAAGCCCCTTTCTATATGAGATAAAGGTTGGAGAAATCGTGGACCTAGCTCTAATGGCTATTGTTCAAGGTGATATGGTAGGAACTTGCTTCCCAATGTCCAAATATCCCTTGCTTCTTTCAATGGAAGTAAGGTTGAACAAGTGGTGGAGCTTGAAACCAAAACTCCCTTTTTCTATATGAGAGTAAATCTTGGACAAGTGATGTACCTAGTTTTAATGTCCAATGTCCAAGGTGGTACTGTAGGAACTTGATTCCCAATGTGCAAGTATCTCTTGGTTCTTTCAATGGAAGTATGGTTGGACAAGTGATGGATCTCAAAACCAAAAGTCTCTTTCTATATGAGCTAGACCTAGTTAATGTACAAGGTGAACTATTGTAGGGCCTTGGTTCTCAATGTCCAAGTAGCCCTTGCTTCTTTTAATGGAAGTGAGGTTGGACAAGTAGTGGAGCTTAAAACGAGAAGTCCCTTTTATATATGAGAGTAAAGGTTGGACAAGTGGTGGACCTAGTTTTAATGGCCATTGTCCACCAAGGTGGTGTTGGATCTTCGTTCCCAATGTTTAAGTATCTCTTGCTTCTTTCAATGCAAGTAAGTTTGGACAAGTGATGGATCTTGAAATGTTTAAGTATCTCTTGCTTCTTTCAATGCAAGTAAGGTTGGACAAGTGATGTATCTTGAAACAAAAAGTCCCTTTCTAAATGAGACTAAAGGTTGGACAAGTGGTGGACCTAATTTTAATGACCAATGTTCAAGGTGAACTACTGTAGGGCCTTGATTCTCAATGTCCAAGAAACCCTTGCTTATTTTAATGGAAACAAAATTGGAGCAGTGGTGGATATTGAAACAAAAACCCCCCTGCTTTATAGCTTGGACAAGTGGTGGACCTAGTTTTAATGGCCAAGGTTCAAGGTGAACTACAAGCAGTTGGTCCAATGTTTGGAGAAATAGTGAATATTGGACCAACTATAATAGAGTATATCTTGGACAAATGGTGGACTTATAAGTTTTAATGGAAGCAAGGTTGATAGTAGGGCCTTTCTTCTCAATCTACGAGCAACCCTTGATTTTTTTAATGGAAGCTTAGAGAAGTGGCAGACAAAGCTTGGAGAAGTGGTGGACGTAGTTTTAATGGCCAATGACGAAGGTGAACTACTAGATGAGCTAGTAGCTTCCTAAAGTCAAAGAAGTACTTGCTTCAACAAGGACAAGTGGTGAATCTTAAAACCAAAGCCCCCTCCCTGTGTAAGAGTCTTGCTTTGACAAGTGGTGGACCTAGCTTTGATGGGAGATGGCAAAGGTGTACAAAAAGAAAGAAACATTGCTTTTTAATGCCACAATTGAATGAAAACAGGGTTGGAGTAGTGGTGGATTTTCACATAGAAGAAGACACCTTGCTATATTAGATTATGGCTTGGAATTATGGTGGATTCAAGATTTGGGGCAAGGTCCAAGGTGAATTATTGCATGACCTAGCCCTTGCTTCTCTTGATAAGCAAGATTTGACAATTGGTGAAATTTGAAACAAAACCCCCCAAGCTTGCTATGACAAGAATAGCTTTGAGAATAGTTTAGGCATGTTGTGGATATGGTCAATGTCCAAGGAAAATTTTGAGTTCTCAGCTCCAAAATAGAGTCATTTTCCACCACTTATTTATGTTGATTGTTCATAGTGAGTTGTGAAGCAAGGAAAGAAACTAGGTTTTAGATACATAGCTTATCTAATCTATACCACAATTGAGAAATTGGAATAGGGTGGTGCAACAAGACTTTAGATTGGAGTTTGGTGCAACACCCCAAGCATGGTCCCATGGGGTTTGGTCCAGCGTCCCAAGTAGGGTCAAGGGACGGCAGCCCCCGTGGGGTTCGGGGCAACACCCCGAGCAAGGTCAAGGGGCGGTAGCCCCTGCGGGGTTTGGGGCAGCGCCCCAAGCGGGGTCAAGGGTTGTCATGATCAGGACACAAGAATTTTTACTTGTACGGTATGCCAAATTTTCTATTTCTTAAAAAACTCGATTGGTCAAAAAAGAAAATCGCTCAAAAGGTAGATGAGTTTTAAGTTTTAAAGTACACATGGAATTTTAGATAACCCTACCACAGAAACACACAGTGGACCAAGTGAAACACAGACGAAATAGGAGAGATTCTTTCTCGCACACATAGAGGTATTTCTTACTTGCGCACACAAGGAAACCATAGCGCATGCAAAACAGGTTGTGGATAGCACGATAGGGGTGATATCTCATTCAAAAGAGGGACTTCTGTCTTGTGTGCATAAAGGGACTACATCGCGTGAAAAACAAAGCGTGAACAGCATGACAAAGGCAATCACACTCAAGGCTTTGACATCACAAAAAGCAAAATCTTTTACTGTGAAAATTGAAAGCATTTGACAAGGCGCATTTCATCTTCCTCTCTCTCTCTCTCTCTCTCTCTCTCTCTCTCTCCATCTACATCAGGTTTATGTCTTTATGTTTTGCTCTCTCCAAGAAACCAAAACGGTTCTCTTTCTCTGTGCTGGCTTCTTACACACACATACAAATGGATGTTTTACACAGACACACGCAACCCACACATAAACAGGATGAAAACTCCTTTCCTTTACACTATTCACCTTCCTTGGTCCCGTACAGACCCACATACACACCAAATCACACATATTTACATAGATACTCTATCTCTCTCACACATACATATACACAAAATTTGAATTTCTAATTCTTGATCTATTTATCCTACTTCTGTAGGTGCATCCATCAGTAATAAATATTTATGTAGTGTATGCATGTTGTGAATATGACTGGTAGTGTGTTTGCTTTGCCTATGTATGTAGGTACATATTTTTATGTATATGCATGGTAGAAATGTATAATATCTCATGGTGATATACATATAGAACATACAAATACATATGCTTGTACATGACATAGTATGGGTACATGACATACATACATATACATAAAAAACAAGATTGTACATAAGCATGTAAATTTCAATAGTTGACTTACTTGTGTCTTCCAGTGAAGTTGCTTTCTTCATTATTTTGCTACTTTCTGTCCAATACCTCTGTAAATGTATTCCTTGTTTAATTTCTCAACAAAGGTTATGTAGCTTACTGAGGTTTTTAATGAAGATGATAGTTGAAACTAGGAGAGGCTCATAGATAATACATGAAATGAAAATTTACTTGCTATTGGGATGAAATAAGATAGGTTCTCAATATAAAGAAGGTTATAGATTGAGGTTGGACAAGTGGCGAACCTTGCTTTAATGCTATAACATCTCCCAAAAACATCTACTCATTCCACAAATATTGTGTAAATTACAAGTGTTATGATGACCAAGTGTTGAATGCACCTAGCTTTAAGACATGGCTAGAGTGGCCAAGTAGTGGACCTAGTAGACACCAACAATTGGATCCACAATTCAAGCCTTTGTTATAATGTCCAAGTGGTGTATCTTTGATGCACCTACTTCCGAATTATTAGTCTAAATGGCCAAATGGTGGATCTAGGATCTACTCATCCCACAAACATTGTGTAAAATTACAAGTGTTATGATAGCCAAGTGTTGAATGCACCTAACTTTAAGACATGGTTAGAATGGCCAAGTGGTGGATCTAGGAGACACCAACAATTGGATCCACGATTCAAGACTTTATTATAATGGACAAGTGGTGGATTTAGGATCTACTCATCCTACAAACATTGTCTAAAATTACAAGTGTTGAATGCACCTAACTTTAAGGCATGGTTAGAATGGCCAAGTGGTGGATCTAGGAGACACCAACAATTCAAGCCTCCGTTATAATGACCAAGTGGTGGATTTTTTATGCACCTACTTCAAAACTTGGTTAGAATGGTCAAGTGGTGGATCTAAGGTCTACATATTGCACACGTTTTGTTTAGAATAGGAAGTTTTTGGATGTAGAAGAAAGCAACCATTGCATCAACCTTGCAAGACGTGCTTAGAATGGCAAATAGGTGAATCTAAATTGCAGCCAACTTCAAAACTTGGTTGGAATGGCCAAGTGGTGGATCTAAGGTCTACATATTGCACTTAATTTGTTTGGAATAGGAAGTTGGTGGATGTAGGAGAAACCAATCATTGCATCCACCTTGCAAGACGTGCTTAGAATGGCCAAGTGGTGGATCTAAATTGCAGCCACCTTCAAGACTTGTTTAGAATGGTCAGGTGGTGGATCTAAGGTGTGCATATTGCACACATTTTGTTTAAAATGGTAATTTGGTGGATGTAGGAGAAACCAACCATTGCATCCACCTTGGAAGACCCAGTTAGAATGGCCAAGTGGTGGATCTTGGATGCACCCACCTTCCAAGAATTGGCTAGAATGGCCAAATAGTGAATCTAGTATCTACCTATCCGATATAATTTATTTGAAGATTCATTGTGATGCATCTAAGATACACCAACAATTGTACCCACCTTTCAAGGACCTGCTTAGAATAGCCAAGTCGTGGATCTTTGATGCACCCGCCTTTCAAAGCTTGGTAAGAATGGCCGAGTGGTGGATCTAAGATGGGTACAATCTTGAAAATGCATTTTAAATTGTATATTTTAAAGGATTAAAGATAAACTACCTTGAAAAAATTATTCTAGATGACTTATGGGATCTAGGATACACCTACTTTGGCTATCAAATGTCTAAATTGGATAAATAATTGATTTTAGAATCTAAAAGTCTTGAAGAGTGTAATTAAAATGTTATGTGTCAATTTAGTTTTATACGCCTTCAAAGCATTATTACATTCAATGTGTCATCATAGATTCTATCTCGTTATTTGTGTTTTGTTTGATTTCAGAGAAAAAATGGTTCAAAAACAAAAATCCGTGACAGTTCCTGTTAATGTGGACTTTGCAAGTGATGATAAAAGAAATGGTAGACGTTTATGGAGTGCAAGGTGCATAATTTTATAAAGTGCATGTCTTTGTGGCTAGTGATGAAGATGAGAATAGATTTGATGATCTAGGGTAGGTAATCTCTTGCAAGTCTTTCAACAGTTGAAGGGCATCCTGACATTGAGTGCATTAACATTGGGATACCTAGAAATATTGAGTACCAACTATTGGCAAATTCCTATGTCATTGAAAAAATGGTCAAATTCAAGGACGAGACAATGTTTTCACGAGGTTGGGATGTTAATGAATATTTATCTGATATCACTGCACATAGGCTACAAGATGCAATTATTATTACTTTAAAAGGCAAGAAAGTGAAAAATAAGAGATCAAATAAGAAGATCACAACCAAAAAGGCAACGGGTGTTACAACAGTTGGTGTTGCAGATGTAGATAAGGCCATTTTGAGATCAAAGGACACAAGCAATCAACCCTTATTAAGGTTTGTGGAGCCTGATTGCTCAGAGAACGAGGTCCAAAAAGCAAAGAAGAGTGCTACAGGAGGCATGGAAAAGTATTCGGCATACTTTCCTTTCAAGTATAAGGAATACGAGATTCCCGTCACTAATTTTTTTCTTGCTTGTGATCATTATAGTTGTTGTGAGCTAAAGCCTGATCAAGTACAAAATTGTATGCACTTCTTTGGAGGAAGTGCAAATCGGTCTTCATCATGTACTAATATAATTCCTATAAAGAATTGTGTCCAAAACTCTGGAGTTCCAATGACACGTTGTCAGGAGTTTTTTGGAATAAGTGATTGTGCATATGTACATACACATGCATGGTGCATCGAATAAAGAATTGCCCATTTTCCAGAGCCAGGTGGTTACGTGGGGCCCACATGTGTACAGGTAGGACAGCGTGTACATAGTACATCGATTTTCATCGTCACTAGTATCAGTGTGTTTTTCTATAATAATGAGGAGTTGATAGCACGTAAAAATTCTCAAGGAAGCTATCAGCGGACCGGTGACATGAGGTAAGCAGGTGCATCAAGTGGCATCCAGTGGCATCAGGAGGTCGAAGAAGATCAAGACTTGCACGTGGATAAGTACGGACACAACGTGGGTGTTTTCTTGTGATGAATTATGCAAAAAGGTCATCATGAGAACTATATTTGGGGGCCACTTCACGTGATTGCGGGATGCATTATTGGAAAAAGTTGAGTGCCAGGTATGCGGATGGATGTAGAAGGGTAACAAAAACGCGCTGCGTTGCCATTTTTTGGCCTGTTCGTGGTTTGTTGGAGGTCAATCAAAACGCCAAAGGTTCCCAAGGGATAAAGTGAAGTGTGGACACTAAAAAACCTAAGACAAAGACCAAAAAAATGTGGAGGGAAGAGAAAGAACAACCGCAACTCAATTTTTGTTGTTTTTTGGAGCCTGTTTTGGCCATAATCCGAGGTCGGATTTTAGCACTTTGATATTGTAGACTAGGGTTTTGGGTCATTCCAAACGCAATGTTCCTATTTATTTTGCCAAATTACTCACTGTTTTTTTGCTATTTTGGTTGTGTAAGTTTCTCTTGTGAGCGAAGCCTCTGCTCAAATTTGTAATTGTATCTGACATATTTCATCGATATTGTGTGAGCTATTTTCCCAATTGGTGTTGGCCCAAGCTCAATTGTATCTCAACATCACAAATCTTCCTCTTTTGTGAGTTTTTTTAATGTGTGTGTGGGTGTGTATGTGTCTCTGTGTTGAGTGGGCAAATGGATAGTATCTCTCCTCTCACTCCATCGGTCTATTCTCTGTCTCGGCCAGGTTGGTTTTGTAAGCCGAGTGCTACCCCATTGTGTGTGTGTGTGTGTGTGTGTGTGTGTATCATCCGAAGAGTGTGTGTTGAGTGATTATAGAGGTGTTGTGTGTGTTGCTATCCCGCTCACATTCTTTTGGTGCCCCCACGGAGGATCTTCTTTGAGTACCATCAGCTTCGGGATTACTGGTTGCAGATTACACGTTAAAGGTATAGGTGATCCACATAGGTACAGCTAGCTGGAGTAGAGTGATATACTGGCAAGTGGAACTCACTTGCAGTTGCCATGGGTATGCATCATTTGGTGCTTGTTTGAGCGCATTGTCTTGTATTGTACGTTACTTGTTGATACTGCCATTGTACGCCTTTGTGGAGCCATACTTGGTTTTATTTGACAGTCCTAGCCATTTTTGAGACTTGGTCTGTAAGATAGACATTTTTGAGACTTGACTATACAAGATTTTCATAAGCCTTCGTGAGAGGGTTGTGGTGAGTTTTTATTGAGCTAGTGGATTCTCAAATGTGAGATCCTTTTGGTGATACAGATGGCTGGAGCACTCTTTTTGTGACCTAGTCATAGGCTATGAGCTAGTGATTCCTACTTGATGCTTGGGTTCCATTGTTGGTAGTTTATGCATACATATAAAGTCTATATTTTGGGTTCTTACTGCTCTGCTTCTGGGGAAAATCTGTCAAAATTTTTCCAAGTTGTGATGGGTGGCTTTTTGGTCTTTTGATCCACTTATGTTGTTATGCTGCTGAAATTCTAGCAAAATCAGAGGGTAATTAGTCAAGTGTGCTTTCTTGGGACGGCATGGTTGGCCTTTAATGGATAACCATGACGGACCTCAATTCACTCCTTTTCATTTAACACAAAGAATCTAGATAAATGTTCATGTGTCCACGAATATTTTTTTCCAGCAACGCATAGTCTTTATGTTTGGGCCAAGAAGATTAAGAGAGATATTGGAATCCCCTTTGCCTGTTGTAATTCCGATGATTAACTATGAAAACTCATCTGATGTACATGTGTTTGTCCTTATTTAAAGATGAGATCCATTGAAGTTTCTGGGGATTGAGTCAGTAAAAAGTTTGGGTTCTTGCACCTGTGTTAGAAGGGGTTCTCAAAGCATCAAAACTTGGGTAGCCATGGATTTCTCTTATCCGGAATTTCATGGAAGAAGTGATAAAGATGTGGAAGACTTTTTGGAAAATATGGAGGTTGCCTACATTAGCAAACAGATTCATGATCCTACACAGTTGGGACAATCTACGACATGGATTAGAAGTGGAGTTTTTGAAGATACAAGATCCTGACAAAGTGTGGCAAGAATTACAGGGTTTTGTGCAAAGGGAAGGTGAGCCAGTAGATGCATACATATGTAATTTTTCAATGGCATGGGAGCAAATGTGCAAGGCCTTAGCACCACAGGTACCCCCACCTGACATGATGAAGAAGGACAAGTTATTGGTTGGTCTTTGGGAGAATATACGTTGGAGAGTGGAGCTAAAGAAGCCTAGGACATATGAAGGTGCACTAGATGTAGTGAGGAACAAAGAGTGGAAGCTGAGAAGAATGAGTCAACTAGGAGTAGAGTCTTTGCCCAGGAGGTCTGAGTTTCAACCTATGGATTCTTTGCAAGGTCGCATGTCAGGGGTTCATCATGAACCAGTGGTTCTTGTTACTCCTCAGGTTATGCCAACAGTGGTCACTACAACAGTGCAAGATGATGGGCTAAGGCAAGACATGAGGCAAGTGGTAGATGTAATGAAGAATCTCAGCCTAAACATGCTAGATAATGTGGGAAATAATTGAGGTCGAGGGAGGTTTACAAATCAGCCAGGAGGTGAAGAAAGACCCTAGAATGGTGTTGAACAAAGCAATGGTAGAGTCTGGAGGCAGACGCCCATGTGTTATAATTGTAGAGAGTTGGGCCACATCAGCCCGTAATGTGATAAGGCCACCAAGGATGGGTGGGAGACATGTATCCATTGCCAAGATAGGTGCTAACTAGGTCAAATGATTATGGTATTGAAATTAAGGGAGAAGAACGAACCAGTGGATTAGCCCAAGAGGAAAAAGGAAAGACAAAAGTGATAAGTGTGGTCACCTTGGAGAAGGCATCCAAATTGGAGGAAACATTAGTGATGCCTATTAGGAAGAGGACCACATAGGATAAGGAAGGAAGAAGTGGCACAGGTCCTAGTAAGAAGAAGGGAAAGATCCATGAAGGCGAGGATGTCAAGGCCAAGAGGAAAAGAAGGGCTCGTTGCAAGTTTCATGTTTCAGATTTTCCAATAGGGGATGGGCAATTAAGCTATGACTTGAAGGGGGATCTAGCAAGTAGGAAATCATATGTTACTTTTCGGAAGCTTATAAAGATGGTGCTGACGGGAGCAAAGTGAGACACGAACCCCGACGGCCTCTAAAACGCCGGGAGCCAATGGCACGCCTCAAGCTGGTCACGGAGCGAATAGGGGGCACCACCTAGCTTTGAGCGGCTAGGACGCAGACCACGGTGATGTGAACACCACAAACTTACACACACACACACACACACACACACACACACACACACACACACACACACACACACACACACACACACACACACACAGCATTGAAAAATGATGAAAACCCTCGGGGGTGTGAGGGAGAATTATTTCTTGCCATATTTACAATGACCTTCCTTCCGGCGAGGTGACACACCGTGGTGATAGAGAGATAGGGAGAAGAGATGGTGAATCTACTTGGTGCATTCTCTAACGAAAACTCGATGATATGAAACTTGCTACCAAGAATGTGTATGTGTGTGTGCATCGACCATTGGAGTCGAGAGGTGGATGTAGCTCCCTCACATGGTGCAATTCCCAAAGAAAACCATCACACTAGTCCCCTCCACGTGATGCCGTGATGCCAATAGTGTCGATTCCTCCCACTAAAACTCTACCAAGTGCTGACCTTTCATGAACTGCCCCCCCCCCCCCCCCCCCCCCCCCCCCCTCAATAGTGACCTCTCAGTGCCCTTTTATACGTGTTGGCTGCCTGGATTAGGGTAATCCCGGTTTGATTAGGGTAAGCTAGTCAGGGAGACAAAGCAAGGCGGTGGGCCCAATGTGGTTGCCCCTTGCTTTGTCTTGGGAGTTATTAAAAATGAAAACCTCTAGGTGGGCCTTTGTGACCATCACCTAGAGGGAGGGAAATTACAAATTGGGGATTTACAAGGCTTGGGTGAAAAACTGAAAGATGATGATAATAACCTACGGTTTACTGAAAATGGTGTCGTGGCACGTGATGCCGATGAATGGCAGCGTTGCCAGTGCATCGGTGTAGCGTGTACGTCTTTTCGGGGTCGGCCGGGGCATGCCTTTGGCACCTTTGTTCTTTTTGTTGTCGGTGTCGCGTAATTTTGACCATCCTCCTTCCTTTTCGTTGATGTCGATGTCGGTGGATCTTCGTTTTTTTGTATTTTGTTTTGGTGGTGCGTGCATATATATGCCTGTGTGTGTATGTATGGGTGTGTGGATGTGTAGGCGTGTGTGTGTGTGTATATATATATGTATGTGTATTGGCGTGCGAATGAACGTTAATATGTATATGTATAGGTGTGTGCTAGAGCGTGCGTGGGAACGAGGGGGGGGGGGGTATGTATATAATATATATAAATACATTTTTTAATTTTTTTTTGGGCCTGTTGGCGATGCAGAGGTGGGGGGGAGATGGTGAATGAGAGAGGGTGTGTGCGCAGTGTGTGTGTGTGTGTGTGGTGTGTATGTGTGTGTGTGGTGTGTGCATAGTGTGTGTGTGTGTGTGTGTGTTAGTGAGCGTGGGTGCTGCACAGGCTGCAGAGAGAGCGGGTGATAGGAGCGGGGCCGCCTGCTTCTACAGGTGAACGCAGAGCACGAGGGAGGGAAGGAGAGGGTGTGGAGAGGGGGGAGAGGTGAGAGGATGGGGGGGGGGGGGGGGGGGGGGGGGGTTGTTGTGTGGCTTCAATCGGCACCCGACGGGGCTGGGTCCGGACTGCGCGAGGGCGGAGGTGAGCAGCGGGCCATCAGGAGCCAATAACGGGGGGGGTTGAGAGTAGTCAACCGGAGGGGGGGTGAGAGATTATATATATATATATAAGGAAATCTCCCCCCTAAGGTGAGTTCCCACCATGGGACAAGAGAGTGAGAGTGGATCCACTGTGAGGTTGTGAGAGAGGGTGAGAGGATAGGGGATAGGGTGTGTGGTGGAAAGGGATTGAGAGAGAGAGAGAGAGAGAGAGACAGAGAGAGAGAGAGAGAGAGAGAGAGAGAGAGAGAGAGAGAGAGAGAGAGAGAGAGAGAGAGAGAGAGAGAGAGAAAGTATCCCTCTATGGCTTGCCGGACCTCTCTCCCGAGAGAGAGAGAGAGAGAGAGAGAGCTAGTGGGAGGTGAAGATAGGGGGGGGGGGGGGGGGGGGGGGGTGTTGGCAATGGAGTGGGGTAAGGGGGGGGTGTGGTGAGAGAGAGAGGGAATATTATCCGGGCCCGTCTTGCATGGTAGCTCAAGGACAAGAGGAGGGAAGAGAGTCAATGGGGTCGGGAGAGAGGGAGAAGGAATAGCGGGCCAAGGAAATGGTAGGCCTGAGTGTGTGTGTGTGTGTGTGTGTGTGTGTGTGTGTGTGTGTAGATAAGAGAGAGAGAGAGAGAGAGAGAGAGAGAGAGAGAGAGAAATAGTGTTTCGGCTTCTTGTAGGACACGAGGGGAATAGAGAGGGAGTATGTCCGGGCACTGCCTGCGACTGGGGTATGGACGAGCTAGGGCCGTCAGGTTGGCCAATTGAGGGGGTGGGGGGGCATGTGACGAAGCCATGCCAGTAAAAGCCAGGGCCATCAGGTTGACCAAGCATTTTCGAGCCTTTCGATGGTGTCGCCAAGGCTTTGATAGAGGAAAAAAACCTTTTTTTCCTTTTTTTTCCCTTTGATTTCCAAAAATCAGCTATCATTAGCCCTCCCCTTTTGGCTAGAGGCATTCATGTCTCTATACCTGACTTTGATTCTTCTTCAGCTGAGCTGTAGGAGCCAATATCGAGTTGCCTTCTGAACTAACCATTCCATTTGGCCATTGGTGAGATTTTTGGGATATTCATGACTCTGTAATAGGTCCGGTTGATAGCCTGTTCCTTGGAATAGTGTCGGTTGATTAAATGGGAAGCCCATGGTTGCCAGAACTTTGTGCCAGTGTCCTTTTAGATCCCAAGTGAAAAATAGGATCATTGTCTACAGTGTTCGAACAATAAAATTTGCATGCCAAATTGGACCAGATTTGTAACCACTAGTAGTGAGAGGGAAAACCAGCATCTTGGCTCCTGCAAAGATAGAACTGAAAATTATGATTCCCAAGAGTGTGCCAAGAATCCACCATATATGGCTTCCTTGTTGGTGTGGCGTGCTCTAGTTGTCTCCAGAATCTTGCCTACTATCGTGATTGGAAAAACTTGCAAGCACATCATGCTTCTCTTGGGTGTGCTCAAACATGTCAGCTTCCTTTTCTGATGTTGATAGTAAGCCATTTACCTTGCGGCTTAAATACAAGCGTAACCCACTTATCTCTCTCCATAGAGAGGATTCTGTTTGTAAAAATTTGCACCAAATTGGGAATGAGACCTTCATTCTTATACCTTATCAACCTTTTGTCTATCCATGGCTCCTTAACTCTTATCTCCATGCTGATCTTACCTCTACATGTTATAGCAGTTAACCATAGCCATAGGTCTGATTCATCCCATGCAAACACAATGCTGTGTTGTGGAGGAGTTTGGAACATCCTTAAAAGGTTGGCAACATAGTGAACATCAAACTTACTCTGAACACCCTCACATAAACTGGAGGCATTACCCATCTCCAAGTTTATAACACCTTTCAGTAGAGTAGAGGCATTACCCATCTCTAAGTCTATGACACTACATAATAAAGTCTTGCTTGGCTGCCAAGCCTCTGGAGCAATATCCAACTCCAAACCTTCACTCTTGCTTATCTCCTTGTTATGTTCCTCTAGTGAAACTTCCTTGATGCAAGATTCCTTTAGCTTGCTACATTGTCCTTGGTCCATGCTGGTGCACAGGCTTCTGTCTTCAAAGCGCTCCCCTTTGCTTGATATGTTGTCCATCTTCTGCAAAGCCTTGCTAGCAGGCTGGTCTTCCTCTTCTCTTGTATCTTCCATGCTCTTTGTATTCCTCTTACTCTGACGAGGTTTGATCAACACTTTACACCTTCTTACCCTTAGTGACCAATGTTGTCGATTGATCGCTTTGGTGCCTATTTCATCCAGGGTTAAAGATATACTCTCATTTGTAACAAAATTTATTTGACTTACCTCCCCCACCGGGGTAGCATCTTTTGATTCTCTAACCTCTTGTTCCACTGTTTTCGTCCTTTGAACAAACTTCTTGCTTGATCCCTCTTTTGTTCTCTTCATCTTGACCTCTTTTGCAAGACCAATGATACTTGGTGTGCATGTACCAATTGGTGGTGGGTGTAGGATGAGTGTAAGTGGTGATTATGGCGGTGGTTGCATTGCTGGCTGTCGAAATTGAACTAGTGGGGCTAGCTGTGGCTGCACGGCTGGTGCTGGGATTTAACCAGGTGAGATTGGTTGCCTGGGTGGTGGTGGTCTCGCCCTTGGCGGAGAGATCTGATTCTGTCTCCCTCCTCTATTGAAATTCTGCCTCCTTGGATGTGGGTAGTAGTACATACGATGGTCGTCTTCCTCGCAATTGTAGCAGTGGTACTCTTGGTTTTGCCTTCGTTATCCTCTTCCTTGTTCTGGATTTCTAACGAGTGCATGCCCTTGATGCACCAGATGCACGGATAAACTCTCTAGTTGGGTAGTGATGTGACTCAGCAGGTCTTGCTGCTCCTCTGATGCCTCATTAGGAAAGTTTGGACTCAAAAAAGGACTTTTTGGCATTAGAGAGAGGATGTTGTTCGACCAATAGAGTTTGAGTCACCACAATGGTAGCTCCAATTTATTTGATTTTTATTTCAAATTTTTGCTTTTTCAAAAAAGAGTTTTTTCTGTTAAAAAGATCTGAATAAGAAGATACGACGCAATTTGTGCAAATTATTCCCCTGCCATGGTCGACGAACGCCGAATGTGCCATAACTCACATTCAATGAGGCACACCTTTTGATGAACACTTTTCAAGCTACTACTTCTTGTGTAAACTAGTGAGCCTCTTTTCTTCTATCGTTTTTACGTAGTAACACTTCGCAGCTAATAGAAGCAGAGATGGAAGGAAGACGACCATCCGCCTCTGTTAAATCTGTGGAACTATTCAACAGCTTTGACTTAGACCATGGTTGCTAGATGTCTACCACAGTCACCATTGGTAGTTGGGTTCTGCTTCAAACAAGAAGAAGAAAACGGATGTCAAATGAATTCATCAACAGCTACAAAGGACGTGTGAAAGATTTTTGCTTGTCTCAAACGGTAAAGACAGTGAAAGAGGTGCTCATTGAGCATGCATATATGCACTCCGAACTACGACTACAATAGTCACCTTTGGGGTTTCCTGCTCATAGACCAAACTTTGTGACTACTATATTGCTAAAAAGTCTTTAAAGATCCTTCAAGTTATTTTGTTGACTATTTCTTGTGACCATTCTCTTATGTTTTGTTTTTGTAGATATTTATCCTTCTAACAAAGAAGGCTGGCAACCAGTTGAGTGCATAATTGGTATTTTTGATGCTTTTCATGCTTCGGTGGGAGAACTTATGTACAGAACTAGTGCAAGAAGAGCTCTCGCAAATATTAGAGTTTTCTTTTACGACTACTTCTACAACGCCCCTTGCTCTGTCCATGGATTTGGCACTTTGAAACCTTTCCCTCTTCCCCAAAAAGATTCCCCAAAGTGGCCAGTTCCAACTTCAGAAACCTCTAAGTGTTTTAAACTCAAGCTTCATCAGGAAATTTTGAAGTGTTTGCGACCAAACATTGCAAGCAGGCAAGTACAAGTCAGTCTATTTATGCCATTACATGTCTTTATCGATTTCTTCCACGATGAGGAGGTTAGAAAAACAGAAACCATATTCATCTGCAAATCCCAAACTTGCCTTGATTTTTTGGATGATAATTGGGATGTCAGTGATTCTGAAGGCATTTTGTGCAAAGTTGACAAGCGCTCGGTTGTGTGCAAGTGTATGATAGAATCACATAATTTTATAGTTTCTTTCTACTACATGAGGTGGCATCGAGTGAATGGTCAGTTGGTAGCTATGGATCAAGATTCAAGTGACAATGCTTTTAATCCCTTGATGTCCATCGAGATATGGTTTTCAAATTTGCTTACAGTTGTTGTGGTCAGATCAAATGTCACTTTAAGACAGGTTCGAGAGGATCTGTTAAATGAGTCCGATCTCAATTTGCCTTCAAAATTTGTTTTCAAGTGTAACATGCGAAAGGTACTAAGCTACATGTATTACTTTTATACGTTGATGTTTCTATCGTGCTCATGTATCCCAATGTCTTATCACATACGTTGCATTGCAGGTACCTCACAGACAAGAAAATACGACTCTTTGTGCACAGATTACCAGCGACCGACAGACTTGAAATAGTGAACTAGCTGTACACAATGATTCAAATACTATTCTCAAAGATTACTCGACAAAGGAAGCTCTCTACATTACCAAACACCATCGGATCCTCACTCTCCCATTTTTTTGGAAATCTGTACACAACATTTTGTAAACTTTGAACCATAATCAAAACAAAAGTCAAATTTCGATCCACTGCTTGTAATCAATTTGTCAAAAGTATATTTCATAATCTCTTTCTAATCTTGTGCATGCGATGATGTGGGGGCTATTGGTTGAGGTTGAGGAGAGGTGGTGGCTTGGGGGTTTGGGGGCTCTGGAGCTACTTCATGAATAGGAGAGGCGTTGGGTGGGGGGTTTGGGGACTCTCGAGCTGCTTCATGAGCAGGAGAGGTGCTGGGTGGGGGGTTTGAGGGTTCTAGAGCTGTTTCTTGAGGACGAGAGCTGGTGGGAGCTTCGGTTGGGGAGGCATCTAGGGAGATATTGATATGTGCTTGTGTTGGTATGGCAGACAAGGGGTATCTTGTCGGCGGAGGCCTAGGCGTGGGCCTTGGTGCTGGCAGGATAAAAGCATCACGTGCTCCATCTAGATGCATGGTCGCGGAATTGATCAAGTTTTCAATCATTCTGTTTCTAAACGAAGAAACATTAGCCTTTGAATAATCTGCCAAATTTCTTACATGCGTTAAGAACATCATGTTTATTAACATAGCTACTAACTTATTAAGATACAAATCTGTAAACGAGTGTCGAATGCTTACACTTCTACGACTTCCATCAAGCATGACCCCTAACAAAAATTTTGCATTGATTAAGACCCTCCATCCACAAGAGTAGGCATCGTCCTACTTAGGGACTTTGCAACTAATAATTGTAAGATTATCATATATCTGCTCTTGCGTTAAAGCTTCAAGAGCAGACACAAGCTTCTGAACAGATCTGCACAAAATACAATTAAATTTCATAAGTGACTTTTAACAAAATTCTATGCGATGTCGAACAAAATACAAAACCTCTTACCTACGTACTCACCATGAAATCCATGGGATGAATTAGCAAGGTAGCACCAGTTTCGTTCAAGGTGTAAGAGAACAAGACTCCAATGAGCGCTGTTACAAATAAACATAAGCAAAACATATGTCATCACAACAAATTAGAGTTCAAGATAAAATGATTTTACTATTGAAAACATTGCGTACCCTTCATGATAAGCCAGAACAAAAAAATTTGCCGTCTCCATGTTCACTGACTGGAACTAGTCAACTACTTCCACTAAAGATGTATTCTCGGCCGTCAAAACAACCGAGAGGTTCGAGTCAAAGACGGCGACATCATCTTGGATATTCCAAGGCAAATTTGAAACTACAAAACTGTAAAGAAATTCGTGTCATACAAGATTCAATATAATAAAAGAATTTATTGTGAAAAAAAGAGTAGCATGCACCAAAGCAAGCAATTGATGATTGAGTCTGTGAGTTCCCTCATCCGGTTCTATAAAATTTCAATCTCATGGGGGTGAAAGGGAAAATACAGAATGAGTCCCCACAGAGGAAGGCGAACATGGAAATAGGGAAACAGCAATGACAAATCATCAGCGTTGGCGTCATTGATGGCATCTGCCATTTGTTCCTCCATCATCTCAAGGAGTAACTTCTCCAATCTTTCACTATCGTCTTCTGTTTTATCCCGCTCGGTGTTGAGACGGGTGCTGTATCGATGCATTTGTGTAGACACTTCATGAACTTTGACCTTGTCAATAGGTGGTATTCTAAGAATATTGTCCATCTTTCGGTCTGAAATACCGGCAGGCGATATTGTTTTGTCATACCTGAACCTGAGAAGGCGAAGTGTGTTGATGTCTCGCGGTATCAATGTTGTCCTATGGGCGTGGGCTGAGAGAATGTAGCTGTCCTGGAAAATCTCTACAAACAAATCCTCGGCGGCCTCGTGCAACACCCCATTCCACTTCGAGACCACCGGAAATTCAGGTTGTGTTGCTCGTAAATCTCGCGAACAACTCTCTGGAATGGCAGTTTAGGTATTGCCAATGAAATGTGATTTTGGAGCTTACGAAGTTCGAGTAGAACGCTCCTATTCTTCTCGTATCTTCTTCTTCGCATTGTTGCTCGTAACTGCGGCATGGTCTTGCCTCGAATCACCTTCAATGTTGACGGTTGCACTGCACACGAGCTAGCCTGGCCCTGCAGACCATACTGGCCAGGATAAACCTTCCTTGCTGTTTGCTTTGTGCGGGTCATGACCTGAACGAGGAGAATGCGAGGAAATATGGAAATTTGGATGTGGGTAAAAACACAGAGTGACTAGAGACACTTCGGAAAAAACAATGAGAAAAAAGAGGGGGGGGGGGGGGTGTTTATATTAGAGGAATAAGTATAATCACATCTTAATCATGAAAACAGGCGACTGCATTAACCATGACATTGTGAGGTATGACGGGAAGCACGCAAGCATAATGATTATGTGCCACGTGGCACATCGGGTCTCAACGCGATATTGATGGTGCCCAAATTAGTGGCACTGCCTATTCGCGGTGTGGCACGATGAGAAAAGAAGCGCCCCAACGGGTTGCCCTAGCAACAACGATATGTCGGGGCACAACGCGAGGAGGCGGACCCTGATAGTTCTGGATTGCAGTGTTCGCGTTGTGGCAAGACAAAATGTTGTCGCGCTAAAACGCGATAAGTAAGGTCCCGGTTAGTTTGACCACAAGTATCGCGCTGTGGCGCGACAAAAAGACGTTGCGCCACAACACGATACGGTGTCGAGAAATTTGCGGTCTTGCCAGGAAAGCACCGAGCTTATGGCTGTGAGAGTTTGTGAGAGAACTCAACAAAAACTATATGAAGGAGTTAAACCATAGATGCCATGAAGACTGGGGTTTGGAAAGAAGTGCAATCAAAGAAGACTCACTCTTTCTCTCTTGCACTCACACACACAAAGAAAGAACACAAAAGAGAATGTCAAAACAATACGAAAAGGAAAACATCAAGGCTATGGTCATATCGTATCATGGGTAATATGAAAGGGTTAATAGATGAGTTAATGGCATTCAATCTTGACTGACCAAATCGGCTACGAATTGTTCTTTGGAATTGTAGTTTTGTGCTTACCATAATATATATATTTTGTCTAGTGATTGGGATTAATTGTGTGTACAAATCCTCTTGGTTCATAGCAAGATAACTACGCTTACGTCAAAAGAAAAGTTATAGTCTATGAGAGGTAGTATGATGGGATCCAGTGATAGAAGTATTTCATTAAGCCTTTTTGGGCCAAAGAGAAACACTATACGTTGTTGAAAGTGTATTTTTTGGCTAATCCATACGTTAATTCTAATAGATCGTACAGAGTGAAAGCGATAGAAAAGATCATCATGTGGGTTATTCATCTAGGATAGTATGTGAGAAATGTAGATATGAGAGAAGTGAAGAGATGAGAAGTTTCCCTCCCAAGCCCTATTCTTGCCCGTAGGCAATAAGGATACTGTGGGGAGAGATGTACCTGTAGAAAAGAGAACCTAGAATTTGCAGAGAGGATGAATTACTAAGAATGAGAGAGATAGGTTTGGTTAAGGAGATGAGATTAGATACATATATATATATATATATATATGTCGGATTAGAGATGAAAAAGAAAACAACAAGAAATCAAGAAAACATCAATGTAGAACACATCTTACTTGACAAACCCTTCGGCACCATTATTGATGGAGAGAGAAGAAGAGGGGAGCACTCCACTTTGATTGATACGCCAAGTACAACACCTTATTTGATTAGAGTTGATCTTCCAAGGATAGCGTACAAGAATGGCTAGTCTTCCTCTAGGAGAAAGTGTAGGCTTGGGCTTATGTTAATGGGGCTAAGTACAATTAGGCATTACTACTCACTCCCTCAAGAATTCCTCTCATCAATGGCTTGAATGCTTGAGTTCTCTTTTCAATGAAGAAGAGGTCCCCTTTTATAGGTGAAGGGAACCCCCAAGGGTTTACACAACAAGAGAGGAGCCAGTGTGAATAGGAATTGGAAAAGTTGGAAATGAGTTGTCCCTGCATGATATGGGCAAACTGGGGTCCAGTATTTTGATCATATCTCCTCAACCGTGGCTCCAAATAACAAAGTAAAAATATGGGCAGAAACTTCAGCTCATTAGCTACGATTTTCATTTTAAAATCATTTTCCAATTTGGATTGGAACCTTGTGTAAAAAATTCATCAAAATAGGATCCATTTCTGGCAGCAAAAGTCTTCCCGTGGTCCCCTTAGCCTATACTTTCATTTAATTCCAAAGGACACCTCATGCCATATGAAAGCATGACATTGCTCCTTGACAAAGTTTTGTAATCATGCTTGCAATAATGCATTAAAATAAGTGTATCTTTGAAATCATGCCACCTAGTGTCCCACTATGATTTGATTCCCTCCTAGTAGCTATTTAAAAAGAAATATAAGAAAAGTATAAAAAAATACATAGAATATATATATATATTGGAGTTTACCCTAGATATAGGATCTAGCTAGGGTGTGAGATGATAATGAGATAGTAGAAATAAAGAATCAATGCTTTTTGCCCCAAGTTAAAGAGGTGGAGCTATTGAGCTTTTCCCATAGTATTTTATGATGGTAAAGTAAGGATAGGTTATCCTTGAGAAAAAGAATAGGATGAGATAGAAGGCTTATTATTATACTTAAATATGTATATGTACATTATAGGAAAGATAATTATGTATCTAAAAAGTTACAAGATAGATCTTGTAGCATGCGTTCCCACTATGTACGTGTCACAGCACGACAATGGGGCGTTCCTGGGGACTCTGGATTGGCCGTATCGTGTTATGACGCGACAACAAGCTGTCGCGCCAAAACGCGATAGCGATGCTTTTGTAGAGTGGCGGCACTAGTTTCACGTTGTGGCACGACCGTTCCACGGCGGCTGACACCTGGCGTAATCATCACGGCGACTGCATGATGCACGGGTGGTATGACAAAAAGGCGTCGCATCACAACACGATACGGGGCGTTCCTGAGTACTCTGGATTGGCTTTATCGCGTTATGATGCGACAACAAGCTGTCGCGCCAAAACGCGATAGCGGTGCTTTTGTGGAGTGGCAACACCAGTTTCGCGTTGTGGCGCGAACATTTCACGACGGTTGATACGTGGTGTAATCATCACGACAACTGCATGATGCATGGCATCCCCATGATGCACGTCAATCGATGTCATCAATGTCCTCGAGAGTCCTATAAATATGACTTGCTCCCCATTTTCCCTTTGTTTGGATGTTGTGCTCTCTCGTCTATCTTCACTTTTGAATTTCTATTATGGACCCCTTCAATGTTGAAGCAGAGGAGGAAGTGCCCTGCTCTTAGGATGCCCCCCAAGACAAACTATCTAATTTTCTATACCGCATTGGGCTTCAGCAACACGAGTTAGAGATCAGGCCGATGTTCAATCCAGATTTTTCTTTGCATGAGTGGATTGTCTCCACGCAACATTACCTATCAGGTTTTGAGCAGACCTACCAACAGCAAACGTCCGGTGGCACTGTCGAGATACAAGGAGTTTGTTTTGTTCACATGAAGGATATCAATTCGGACTCTCCAAGAAACACATATTTTCTAGGAGTTGCCTTAAGCTGCCAGTGCACTTGCGGATAACAGACTACAAGTGTACACTTCATAACCGCAAGTGTTGAGTGGCTGAATATTATGCAGGTTTTATTTTATATTTGCATTTAATTTTGGATGAGCATGTTGATGCTGCAGAGGCCTCGCTAGAGGATCAGACTGGGGAGGGTCAAGAGCCCAAGTCTCGGGGAAGCCTTGCCTTGCAGGTTTCAGAGGGATTCCAGCTTCAGGAGGGTGCTTTGCCTACTAGTGTTCTACCTACCATACCTATTGGTGATTTGCAGTATGTCATGCTTAACGACATTATGGAGCTTTTTGACCTTCAAGAGGACTATTGCCTTGCCATTGTGGCACAGAATCTCGAAGAGGATGATGCTGTCATTGAACCTGAGCACGACAAGTATTCTGTTATAGATGCCCATGTAAATGACGATGATTTCGTTGACCCCGCAAGTGCACTTGTGATGATTTACAATGATGTTGCTAGGTATGAGCGCACGCTTCCAACAGAAAAGGAGTTCATGGAAGTGCAAAAAAAGCCAGGGATTGAAATGGGTAAGGCAAGCACTTCTTCATCATCTTTGGCCTCAACCTCCAATGCGCCCACTGGAGGTCAGGGGGGCATCAACCTATGGAATGAGGAATTACTTGAGGAAGATGAAAACAAGAAGGTAATCTTTTTTTTTTTGCCTTACCTTTTTGGTTTCTACTTATCTCATTTCAAAACTTTAATTTGTTGCAGTTGGTGGTCTATGATGATACCTTCATTCCTCGCCCTCATGGACGAGGCATGGGAGATTTAGGGAAGAATTCCTCCTCGGCCAATACTTAAAGAATCTTAAGTATCCGAGTTTTTTGGTCTTCCATTCGTCCTTCTCCAATGACAACGCGGAGCTACCCTTGATGACGTTGAAGACACTTTCAAGATATTTAGAGGGGCCGTCATTAGGTGGAACGCAGATAAAATAATGCTTTTAGAAAAAAAGGCCGCATTGTATATGTTTGGCCAAGGGCCAAGAATGTATGGTTTGCGTAGTTGCTATTTTTTGACCCAAGCAGCATATGGTTTGGCATGCGGAATCACTGACCCTGTGCAATTACTAGAGTATGACAAGCATGCTATGTTTCGCAATAAACAACCAATTGCACATCTGCCTATTGAAGAAATATATGTCTCTTGTGGCTGTGGAGGTGGAGATAAATGAACTGTCGACAAACGAACCTGCAGGACTAGGTTGCAAAAGACCAAGGCAAGAAGAAGACGATAATACACAGCAGGCAAAAAGGCCAAAATATTTTGTAACTTTTCCTGACGAAGATGAAGAATAGAGAAGCTCCAATGTATATTGTTGATGCCAAAAAATAGTACATTTTCTATCAAAACAATGAGTACATTATGTTTCTCACTTTTGTAATTGGTTGTCTTCTCTTGGCACAAAAAATTATATTGTGTTACAATGCGCTATCTTTAGGAAGTCTCAAACAACTTGGGTCGGAGTTGTCCAAGTTTTTCCAATGCATTCTTTTTGAAGTCGCCACTTTGCATGTCGCGATGCCGTAGAAGATGCCTCCCATATTTCCTTCTTCCGTCGTTTGCTTGCTAATCTCATTGCTTGGCCAATCTGATTGTCTTTGACGCATTCCTTTCGGTGTGTTCTATGCATAAGTTTTCGATAAGTCCATTGATGTAGTTCCTCCAAACTGTTGGCTTTGTTTGCACCACCTCCGTGACGAGTGTGGTTGAAATAGCCAATACGGGCTTGGTAGTGAGTTTTCTCCATACCTTGTGTAGACCATATAGCCAAGCTACCATACTGCCTAGCAAACCAAGGCATGTGGTTTCATATGATATGCTGTAAAAAAGACCAGCCTATTGTTTATATGTAAATATATAATCACAATGTTATCAAATAAAGTAATATACCATGTAATGAGTTATGTGTTGATTTGTCCATGCAGCTATGAAAGACCTGTGGAAGGTCTCCACAGTGTCTTGAAACAATGTATAGTCAGTATCTCTCCAAGTATTGAGCTCACAAAACTTGAATGTGGAATCCAAACTTTTCCACACGTTCACTTTGCGAGTCCTAGTTGCACCATTTTTTGTGTGGTCAACCACTGCATTGTGCAGGTTTCTCCACTGGTTGTATCTCAATGTCAACCTTTCCTGAGCACTTTGGCTTTTGCATTGTCTACCACTTGTTGGCATTGACAAGAAGAGACGGGCTTTCACACCGCCAATAGACGACTTCTTTGGCACATCTCGAACATTCTTAGACCTCTTCTCATCCTGCTCTATTTTAACATGTTCTCCATGCAAGCCCATATCTGAGAAAACTGTTTCCAATGATAATATAGCCCTTTGTTTTGCTGATGCTGGCCGAGTGGTCCAAGAAAAACAAATGTACAGAAACATAAGTTTCTCAATGATTCTGCAGAGTGCATGCATTGTGCAAATATGTACTCTAGATAGTGGAATATTCAACACTGGGTGGAAGTTAAGGTCTTGCAAATGCCTGTCTGGTGCTCTCCTCCAATTTCTTTTGTCAAGACCAATGACTCCTCCCATGCAATACAAACAAGGGCTTTTACTTGTTGCTCCCTTTGAGATGTTGTACATACACTTTAGGGTTTTGAGATCTCCACCCATATGCCACTCTACTGTGTATGAACCCATGCCTAATACATCGAGTGTCTTTCCATTTCTCTGTTCGCTTATGACTTCAGGAATACTTGTTTGATAGAAAACCCAGTTAAGAATATCGAAATTCTCTGTAGGCACCTGAAATGGGAAAACCAAACCAATCAAATGAAACATGTCTAACCATTTTTTAAAGCAAAAACTTGTTGATATCAAACCTTGAATGTGGCTAATAAGAAAATATTGTTTTCGGATTGCACGCTAAAGTTTCTAGGGTCGTCTGAAGCAATGCTTTCATCTAATGCTCTATTCATAAGTGTTATTGTGACACGCTCAACCTTTGTGTCTTTCACTAGCTCGCACTCATCCAGTTTAAGCACAAACTTCAAAACTCCATTGCATTCCTCTTGAGAAACCTCGAACAATTGAACAATATATGTCTGCAAAGCTACTAAATCATAAAATATATTATTGTATTTGTCATAGAACACTTCCTCTGCTGATGGCGATCTGTACATTGCTTCAATGTGAAAAGGAGTGCCCAATATCCAAAGCACTTCCTGGTTGACCTCCAATCTTGTCTTTCGAATGGAGAAAGGATTTGGCAGCAACGTGTGCTTGAGATTGAACTTCTTACTTTGTTGCTGCATAGTTTTGCAAACAGAAAATTAAGTAAATGGACTATTTCCAAGTTTTCAAATGCTACACATATCCAATATACCTAAAAATTCCACACATTTGATTTGACAGGTGAAGACAATTGATTCAAACACCATACATACCTAAAAAATGTAGAATAACCTTTGTTGGATATTCTGGCTTCATCCAGAATTGACTAAATATCACGTGTTTGGAGTTGATTCTATTTCAAAGGAGTGTCAAGTTGCTTAGCAACAATCTTGCAGTAGCGCTTATCATCCAAAAGTCCGGTGACATCTTTGCGTTTTAGTATGAGACCATAAGGAATTGAAGAAGTTGGTGTGTTGCTGTCAATATTTGACTGAGGATGTAGCAACGATCTAAGCATAAAAATGAAAAGTAAGATATAAAACTACAAATTTAAAGATGAATTAAACCTGCTTGAATGATAATCTTACTTGATTGCTTTAACCCTCTTCTTCAAACCCCCAGAACCAACCTTCAGTTGTTCAATGTCTCGTAAGCGTCGTTCTCTTAACCAAGGACCCAAGACAGTATTTGTTTCTCTGAGATCCTGTGTGAGCTACATGATGCTTTCATCCTTGCCTTTCAGTCATTGCTGAGCGCACTCTGTCACATTTTCATTCAAACAAAATTTTTCTTTGTGTGCAAGGTCTCTGTCAAGCTTAAGAATATCATTTCTGGCCGCCAAATGCTTGGTGTAACCATATAAACAAGAATAACCGTCTCCTACGTAGTTCAACAATGACGTTATGTTTCTGAACAGTGGAGTTGCGTTGGTGATAGGATGCTCAGGATACATCCTGCCATCCTCCCAAAGATCGACGCTTTTTTTACCTTGAAATCTCAAGTTCTCTTTTGAAGTTTTGGAAAGGATGCCTCGCTTGTTCTTCTTCTGGAGGGGCTCGTATTCTCTGGACAGTTCGATATGCATATGATACACATCGTTTTGACTCCTCGTTTGAGTTCTATATGAAGATGATAATGACATTGAGACAACTTGGTGAATGAGAAAGCTCAAAACAGAGGAGAGCGCAAGAGTGGAGCAAATGGAAGAGAGCTCAAGGGAAGAGACTGCGCGCAGCCTCGGAAAGCAAGAGAGACGCGAAACTGAGGAAAAGAATAACATTCAATGCACCTCGTTGAGCGCCAAATCTTACTTTTGAAAAATCCAAAAGATTGAGATAATCGGCGTTCAATTCGGAGCCATCGTATGTTATCATTGTCTGAACACTTTTTGAGAGTTTTAATAAACGTACCCCCCAAATCTGATATCCGAGTTTTTTTGAAAGTGAATATCAAAAATGAAATTAGGGACTTTTTATTATCTCTCTCTAAGCTGACCTGGAATTTCTTACAAGGCCCATTTTTGAGTCCAAACTTTTCCTAATGCTTGTTGTTGGGCTCTATGACTGGCTGTTGCAGTCACTGGGGTTGGTCGGACCGAGTCTGTTTCCTCTGACTCGTTTACTCTTGCTTACATGCGCAGCTTCTTGTCTTTAAGGTGGGCTACTTCTACTGCCAACTCATATGTTGTAGGAAACCTTCCCTTCACCTTCTCTCTAAGCAGAGACCACAGGCCAGCAATGAAACGGTCCTTCTTTAGGAAATTAGGCACTGCTTCACCTTCCTCCAGTGAGGCAACCCATCTCTCCCTCTTTAAGGAACAAACATTCAGAATAGACAAAACACAGAAATCAGAATGGAATTGGAACTGACAACAGACTAAATCCGCCATAACTTCCACTTTCACATTCCCAAACAGACACTGATTGACACTTACATACTTCAATAAGACTAATGGGCAACGCCATTTCCCAAGAACACCCCTTGGAATCCCAAAAGTACAAAAGTTAACATTCCAACTTCCACTAAGGTAAAACATCCCAAAACTCCTAGGCTTAACACATGGCACAGCCCGGTGGCTAGAGCCACAGGCTGACCTAGACCCACAATCCCTTGATCAAACAACCTGCTCCCCAGCATCCCCTTCTACATCTGCCTTTTCTGCTGCAACATCCGAATCCGCCTGCTCCTTCCCCTTTGCTTCCACCTGCTTTTCCACTTTTGATTCCACTCCTCCTGCTACAATCCGATCTGGTCCCAAAACATTACTACTCAGCTCTGCCGTCCACTTACTCACTCCCCCTGCATTCACTTCAATCTCCTTACTTTTTTCCTTCAACTCCTGCATCTCTGCCACTAATTTCTCATTTTCCACCTTCAATTCCTCATTCTCCCTCCTAATGCTCTCTTTTCCTGCTAACTGAAACCAATTTTTGAATCTGTCCGTCGACACCTCCATGTGTTCCCTCCAAAGCCTAGTTGTTAAGTATGGAGCCTAATTTACCCTTGTAATTTTCTGTGGTAAAAGCGCACATTTGTAAGGCCCCCATTATGAGGAGAAGCCATCGTGCGTGAAGGAAAATCACTCACCGGAAACCAAAATTTTCACGGACAAGAATCAGGGGCAACTTTAAAGGCCTCGCGGGTGGAGGCCCTCGAGATTTTTTTTTTCGCCGGAATATTATGGCTGGACGGCGGCCGGAAAGTGGTCGGAAAACAACCGGTCGGTTGGCCGGTGGCCGGTAGTCAATGGCGGATGGCCGGTGGTCGGAAGTCAATGGCCGGTGACTGGTGGCTGAATTCAATGGCCGGTGGCCGAATTCAAAAGCGGACTTGTCTTCTCAAGGGCGGCCACACATGGGCGGATTGGAGGGTCCGATTTGGACTTATTCGCACAAGGGCGGCTACACATGGCTGTCTCTCATAAGAGAGGGCAGCCCTTTTGGCCTATAAAAGGAGGCCATTTCTACACACATTTCATAGTGTGAAGTTGATGCAACAAGGTGAGTGTGAGGTGGTGAGAGTGAAGCAAGGCGGGAGCTCCATTAAGGGTATAATCCCTTTGTAAACTACTTCTTGTTTTGAAGTACTAAAGACATTGAGTGGATGCTTTCCCGTGGACGTAGCCCACATTGGGTGAACCACGTATATCGTGTGTACTCTCTCTCTCTCTCTCTACTCTATAATCTCGTGTATATAAACCTGTCTCTCTCCATTAAGTAATCTACTCAATTATCTATTTAGCTACGTCTTATTTCCTAACACTAGTAGTTTTATTCCACATCTCTTGTGTATACTCGTGCACTTCTTGCTTTAGAACATCGGCATCCGAATCTGCAACCAAAATACCTGACATTCCCTGGTTTTGCAATGCGGCTTTCTCCATATCCATCAACGGAGTCAATCTATTAATCAGGAAAATATTCTCAGTGGTCAACTCAGCCACTTTGTCTCCCAGTTCTTTGAATTGTTCATCCACTGCAGCTTTTAGTCCGTCTGCTCACTTAGTAAAATCCTTAGCTACACTCAGAACTTCAGCATTTCTCACCAAAGCCTCTCCTATAATCCATTTAGCTTCCTCCTGCAGTCTTTCTTTATCTGACCTCTCCTGATAAAGAAATTTCGGATGCACTTGTTTCAGGAGAGGTCCATTTTCTCAGCTTCCATCACCCTCATAGCTGCATCTTGATTCTGCATAAACTCATTCAGTTGAGTCAAACTATTAGCTACCTCTTCCACATAAAACATTCCCTTATTCTCATAACTGTCCCTGCTCCCCGCTTTTACTTTCAACCTTTCCAGAGCAGTCTTCTCCATAGCTCCACCCATTCCTTTCATAAACAGCGTTACCTTTTTGCCTTTGGACTCTGATTTCTTTGATTCGGATTCCATTGTGAAACTATTCGGCTTTGATTCCGATTCTTCCAAACCCTTCCAAGAGACTTTGAAAGGTGATTTACCTTTTTCAACTATTGGAGAGCCCAACAACAATGTCCTTCTCTTACTTCCATAAGGTATTCCATCTTCTTTTGCCACATCTACCACTGGTGTCTTCAAACCTGTTGCTACTATCGGAACCTTCAAAACATACTCGAAAATTGCAGCCAAATAAGGTGCTACTCTGCCCAGTGCTGGTGTCCGACGTCGGTCTCTTTTTCCAGTTAACTGCATCCGATCATACAGAACTGATGCCCAATCCACTTTAATGCCTCTCTCCACCTGAAACAAAGGTGCAAAAGCCTCCTTGGACATGTAGGCAGTCTCCTGGAGGATACACACTTTTTCCAATTACCAAAACAAATTTGAAGCTCTGTTTCCACCCGCATTCTTCACCATGTAGTATGCCTTCGTTCCTACCGGATTTCCGAATTCCCCTTTCATCTGGGAATCGGTCAGCTTCCTCGTCTTAGCCTGCACAGCTAGACAGGGAACCTTGAAGACTTTGGACACCAACTTTGGTGTCAAGTGCACATCCGCTGTAATCATTCCATCACTTTCCTTTATCATATTCCATTGTTGCTCAGTGAATCCATTCTCTACCCATGTATCCCAAGGTAGACATGCAAATTCATAAAGACCTATACGCTTGAGTCATACCTGGGTTTTTGCCTCATTAGGATCAAACGCTACCACCGCCATCTCCACACTTCCCTGATCACTCAGAGACTCAGCCTCATCGCTTTCCACTTCAATATGTTCTTCCTGTTGCCGCGCTTTGAATAGGTCCTCCATCGCCATCTTCATCAACCTGGTATTCGGTATCACATCTGATGCATCATCTTGCATACCCGCCATTAGTTTGTCCTTAATATTCTCAGAAAACATTTTTCCCTTCTTGCCGAACTTAACAGTCACTAAACTGCGACGTTCACACACTTGGATGTGATCCCCAACTCCTCTCACCACCTTAATCTTATGATGATGAATTTTTTCCTCAATTCGGGCATGCCATGCAGGATTCGCCCAAAAAATATTAGTCCTTAAGTGAGTCACATCAGCACTAAGCGAATTTTTTGCCTTGAAATGAGTATCCCCACTTATTAGTACCTCTGTACCCTTTTGCCCAAATCCGACATTCCGAATTCTGACTTCTAGTCCGTAATCTGAATTCCGAATTCCAGATCCCTTTACAAGTTTTGAGTTTCTAGAACAAATTGCCAATTCTGCCTCTGAACATTCCACTGCAACTACCAGAACACCAATTGTTAACAATTTACTGCCAATATCCTCAGCCTTATTGACCATCCACTCGAGAACCTCAAGCACCTTTCCATAAAATTTCTTCAATCTGAATCCATTCACTGGTTTCAAAATCTTTGTTCGGAAAACATCTTTCAACAAAAATATTCCTTGACCCTATTCTGATTCAATCTGATAAGGTCCCAAATATCTCAACTTCAACTTACCCGGATGTGGTCCCAATTCAGAATTATATAACATCACCCAATCCCCTTTCTAAATTTTTTTGAATTTCACCTGCCTAGACATCCATGCTTGTCTCCTCTTCTGCCCAATTTCCACCAAATAGGCACTCTGAATTCTATCCTCTTCCAATTTAAGCAGTTCCTTCTTTCTATAAGAAATTGATTCCTCCGAACTTAAATTATGCTGAACTCACAACCTCAAGCTTAGAATTACATATTCCATTAGCACCACAACTTCAATTCCAAATACCAATTTGAAAGGTGTCATTCCAGTCGCCACCTTAAAAGCTGTCCGAAAAGCCCATAGTGCTAAATCCAACTTGTCATCCCAATCCGATTTGTTTTTCGACACAATCTTCTTCAAAATTCTCACCAGCACTTTATTAGAGCTTTCTTCCTGCCCATTTTCTTTCAGATGATATGGAGTAGATTTCTTATGCAAAATCATATTGAGGGCGAGCTTTTTGAAATGGGGCCTCTAAACCCTTGAACCAATGGGCCTACCCTCACAAAATGTTCGTAAAGAGGTACGCACACTACTTGGGGGACCACCTTCTTTTGGGAGTGGAGAAGGAAACCAATCAAAATAACATTTTCACTCACCCACTCAAGCAACACACTTTGAGAACCCTTACTCTATGTACACTTTGGACACTTGACACCATCAACGATTATGCAACCCAATGCCGTGCATCAAATGTAAATATACAATTTGTGGAATAGCATTCACCTTCTCCCCATAAGAATACCCATGATACATCCAAACTCCTCCTCTCTCAAGCACTCATCAAAAAATCATGCGTACAAGACCTGCCCCTCAAACACACAAGAGACTCACCTACATCGAACTAACACACTTTGCATAGAGAGCTCATCTCCATCTATGCAATGCCGTGACTAATAAAATCACCATGAGAGGTAGCCACATGCATATGTAATGAAGCAAAAGAGAGTTGGAGTGAGAATTTTCTTTAGACTAATTGAATAAGTGTGGAGAAACAAACCAATGGTAAATTGAGAGTAGAACACTTACTTGATTTCTCGCACACCTTTTAAGGGGTAGACAGACGCTCGCTAACCATCACGAATTGCAACACTTGATTGTTTGAAGATGATTAAATGATCATTAACATAACCATGAGAGAGATCATGATGTATTTACAAGTTATTGAGGTGCTACAATGATTTATTGGGTTGATGGAGTAAGAGATTCTAGAATAGAAAGAGTGGAGGATAGAGTTGCACTTCCTCCAAAGAGGAGGGTTAGGAGGGAGGATGTGAAAGAGGGAGAGTTGGGGGTTTCTCTACGATTGATCAAGAAAAAAATGAAGTTGAAAATATAGGTGTGTGTCCTTGAGTCTCTCCAAGGGGGGCTATTTATAGTTGTGTAGGAGTGGGATTATGCTACACTTAATTAGGGTGAGTGATTAGCCCTAATTAAGTGTCCTTTGACCACTCATTGAATATTGGACATAAAAGGGACTATTTATTCACCAAAAATATCATTTTAGACCGTGAAGGCTCCATAGGGGTGCATAATGTAGGTGGGCCCCACCATGAGGCCCTACGGGTGGCTCCTATGGGGTATCTCAACTTGTCTGTCTTGGCATTTAGAAAGCATCTTTAGGTTGGTCCCAACACATGCAAGTGACCTTCAATGCTCATTTCTCTTCTAGAAGATGATTAGGGGAAAAATAAGATCTCACCCTCTTGATTTACTTGATTTACAGTTCCCTTTTGCTGCGAATTTGACAGATTTACACTATTTTGACCATAAATTTTTACCTGTAGCGTAGATAACTTAATAGCGTAGAAAAATATATACACATATGAGGAAGAGGACGTTGAGTAGGCTGAAAAATGTTGCAAAAAGATGGTTACCATTTTATGCCATTCATATTAGCCCTCCCCCAAGCCTAGAGATATTCATATCTTTAGGAGGACGGTGTTGTTTCTTTCTCTCTTTTTTTTTCCTTTTTTTTTTTTAATAGGAGGAGCGACATGCACTCCTTTACTCCAATAGACCTGCTTTTCATTACCTCAATCCCATAAATCGGAGATGGGAGGGTTGCCTTGGGTATGTTCAGATTCTAAGGCTGGTTCTTCTTTGCACATCAAAGCTTTAAAAATAGGTGGAGCATTTGCCAAGCCGAAGGGAGCCATGCCAATTTGGATCTTAGACGATGTAGGTAGATGACTTCCTATCAACGGATTGATACGTTGAAAGTAGGGCTTTAATCTCCATCCATTGACTCTGGTATTGTGGAGTTTTCCTGATAAATCTGCTAATCTATAACTTCCATTCCCAAACTTTGTTTTTATCATGAAAGGTCCCTCCCATCTTTGCAAAAACTTTTTGTCAAGTCGAGTATCAAGTCGGTTATCATAGCGAAGAACCAACATACCTTCCTTCAATCCTTTCCCCTTGAGCTTCTTGTTGATTTTGTCCCTTTGGCTTGTCGCTTTGGTGATGTAGTGATCAATGGACTCTTCTCTATCTATCTCAAGTCATTGGAGATCTAAGATCCTTTCATGTAGAACCTCTTTTGGTTGTTTTGCCACTCTTGCAAGAACGCGCAAGCTTGAGAGCTCTACCTCAATGGGGAGAAGTGCCTCTTGTCCATAAACTAGATGAAAAAGGGTGAATTGGGTAGATACCTTGAAAGATGTCCTATACGCCCAAAGAGCAGTCGTCAAATGGCGATCCCAATCATTAGTCCGGTCCACAACGTGTTTAGAAATGATCTTACATATCATTCCATTCACTTTTTCCACCAATCCATTGCATTGAGGATAGTAGGGTGTGGAATGTAGGTGTTTCACTTTTAAACTCCTCAAGAGATCATTCAGAAGGTCAGCCCTAAAACCCGGACCTCGATCTGATAAGATTTCTAGGGGTATTCTAAACCTACTACAAATATTATCAAAAATAAACTTTGATACCTCTTCAGTTGTGATTCGGGTTGTGCTTGTTGCTTCCGCCCATCGTGTCATGTAGTCAACACAATTGATGATGAAAACCTTCCCTGTAGAAGTACGAGGTAGGGAACCTATTGCATCCACACCCCAGTTTTCAAAAGGGCCATAAGATGTTATTGGGACTCGAGGCTCATATGTTAGTCGTCTATCCCCAGCAATTTGGCATTGCTTACATGCCTTACACCAATGTTGGACATCACGATGTAAGCTCGGCCAAATAAACCTTGCTTGTAAAATCTTCCTACTTGTAATATCTTGAGAAAAGTGACCACCACAGACATCATCATGACATGAAAGAAGAATTTTCTCTATCTCTTGCACACCTGGTACTCTCCTTAAGACGAAATCTTTCCCTTTGTGATATAAATCGTCCCCAATCAACTGGTAAGGTGTGGCCTTCTTAACTAGTCTATGTCTTTGCACCTTGTCTAAGTGTTTGGGGCACTCACCTGCTTGTAGAAAGAAAATAATGTCTTTTAGCTCCTCTTGACCTTGATATTTGGGTTCATATAGTTTCACACCTCCTACCGCCATTTGAAGCTTTTCATTTGTGAGTAAGTCTTCTTCCTTGGTATGAGTTCTCACAATGTGTTGTACCTGTGTTTCTTTAAAACCCTTCATCAAAGCTCTTACACTACTAAGCCACTCAAACAATGTACGATTCTTGCACCTCCAAGTCCCTTGGATTTTCCTGACCACTAGCAAAGAATCAACTTTTATAATAAGTCTTTGTATGCCTAATTCTTTGCATTCTTCTAACCCAAGGGTTAGAGCAGCATACTCAGGCTCATTGCTGGAGTGAACATTGGGTAGAGTGATACCTTTTCTAACCATTACCTCCTTTTGTGGGTTCAAAATGATGATCCCCCCTGCTGCTTTGTCTTGTTGGCGTTGATAAGCTCCGTCAAAGCATAAAGTATGGGCATTATCAATCTCCTTCACTTTGAACTGTTTTGAGCCTTCCTCTCTTTGTAGTCGTGATCCTTCCCTTTCTCTCACTTTGTAGGTGAGAATGTCTGCAAGTCCTGCTCTTGTGCTATCTTCTACAAGGAAAGTGTATTCAAATTCTCGGAGTTCAAGCACCCACTTTGCTATTCTAGATGAGAGGCTCATGTGTTGTACTACATATGGTAGATTGTGCTCTAAGGTGAGAAAAACAAATGGCACAGGGAGAAGATACGATCGAAACTTCCTTACCGCAAACAAGATTGCAAAGACCACTTTCTCCATTTCAGTGTATCCCTTCTCGGCCGGATTCATCACCTTGCTTGCAAAATAGATCGGCTTCATGTATGATGTTTTAGGATCTTTTTGCATCAAAACAACACCAATTTCTTCGAAACCTACACTTGGAGTGACATAGTAGGTCTCCTTTGGATCTAGTGGCATTAGGATTGGGAGAGAGCTAAGAATGCCCTTCACTTCCTCAAAACATTTTTCATGTTCCCTTCCCCATTCAAATGTAGATTGGTTTGCCAACCTATGCAAAGGGGCGATGGCTTCTGCTAGGAGATGGATGAAGCGAGACATGTACCTCACTTTGTGATTGAAGGTCATTAGCTCCTTAGCTCTTGTTGGTGGAGATAATGACAAAAGGGCCTCTACTTTAGAGGGATCCACTTGAATTCCTTGTGAAGAAACCACATGGCCTAGCAAAACCACCAGAGATTCACCGATATGACACTTCTCTGGGTTGAGTTGTCCCCCAAATTGATGGAGCCTCTTAAGCCCCTCTTCAACATTTTGGCAGTGAAGTGATCTACAACTATAAATATAGAAATCATCCATAAAGACTCTTATAGATTTTCCAAAGAATGGCTGAAATACAAATATTGTGAATCTCATGAAGGTGCTAGGAGCATTGGTGAGCCCAAAAGGCATTACTCTGAATGCAAAACATCCCCAGGGTGTGATGAAGGTGGTTTTTGGTTGGTCCTCTTCTGCTATCCTAATTTGAAAATATCCTAAATACCCATCACACACAGTGTAGCATTCATGACCTGCTACTTCATTCAAAATTTCATCTTGGAAAGGGAGAGGAAAGTGGTCCCTCTTTGTCGCATCATTGAGGGGTTTGTAATCCACGCAAACCCTCCACTTACCATTCTTCTTGGGAGTGACTACAATAGGTGATACCCATTCGGAGTTGGATACTGGATAGATGAAGCCAGCCTTCAAGAGTCAATTCACTTCTTGTAGGAGGGCTTTTTGTTGCACAGACCCTAGTCACCTTAACTTTTGAGCCATGGGTTTGGTCCCTAGTTTCAATTCAATTCGATGCTCTATTGCATCTACACCTCTTGTTTGTGAGTAGTCAGTGATAAACAAATTGGGATACCTCCTTAACATATTGATGTAGGACCTCTTCTCCTCACAAGTAAGATCTTTTGCAAGCATCTTCTCAAATCCTTCTTCAAGGTGGTGGCATCTTTCATCCCCTCGTGTGTGATTGTCTATTGGCTTTTCTTCTACAGAAACATCTTGGGTGTTGGTGTTAAATACAATTCCCATTACCTCCAAAGAAGACTCCGCTTCACTGGTTGATGCACTGGTTGATGCTTCCTCATCACTTATGTAAGGACTCTCCTCCTCGCTCTCTTCATCTGCCGTGGTTTCATAGTTGATATCTAGTTGCTTTCCTTCTCGCCAATCATACACCACCGGTTGACCCTTCTTAAGAATCAAACGACCACTTCCCCATTTTTGATCTGCATTCACAGCAATGAGCCAAGGCCTCCCTAGGATGATGGGATAGCCCTCCCCCTTAGCTGGCATGACATACATATCCACTCGTGCATCTATGTTACATACAGAGACTTGAGTTGTTGGCTAGCCTAGCTTGACAATTAGAGGACTTTGTAATTTCATGCCCTAACCTATTCATTGATTTTTCCGTGATCACACACATTTGAGCTCCACCATCAACATATACATTAGACACCTTTTTACCCCTTATGTAAGCATCCACAATGGGTTCCACATCTTTTTGTAGCTTTGAGGCCACAACCTTAATGGAAATATTTGCTTTCTTTTTTGGAATTCTTGTACTTCAGAACTTTGGCCATTGCCTTCTTACTTTGGCTGATAGGTATAGAAGTTGAGGCCATGAAATGTTTGGCTTTTGGGTTTGTAAATCCTCCAGGATGTTGTAGGGCTCTAGCTCCTTTCCCAATGGGAGTCGTTGATACCAATTTCCCTTCACCTTGATCTTTTCTTCCTGCTACTTTCAGCTTCTTCCATCTTTGACTTCTTCTTCTTGTCCCTTCTGGCTGAATTTGTTCCTTCACTTCTCATGTCTTCATCCTTATCATGTGCTCTTGTGCATTTTTCTACCGGCATAACATCAAAGTTTAGAGTATGCTCATCTATTACCTCTTCTAGCTTGATGATGTTGACTCCTCTTTCTTCCTCATGTGGGACGGGAGGTATATTTGCTGGTGGTGGTGGTCGACGAAGGATTTGTGGGCCTTGAGCTAGTTCTTGCTGCACAGTGAGAGGAGGCAGTCTAGGGGGGTATATGTCTCCCGAAAGTCGCCTTGGATGTGGACAATTGTACATTCCATGGCCCATTTCATTGCAATTCCAACATCGCAACTCTTGAGCTTGTCTTCTTTGATTGCGATTCCCTTCTCTTGGTTGTCGTTGTTGAGGTAGGTCCTGTACTAGATTCAGAGTGAGGTTCTCAAGCTGTTGTGTTAGCCTTTGTAAAACCTCTTGTTGAGAGTTATCTCCTATTTGTGAAGATTGTGCAACAGGGGCCCTAATTGGTGCTTCCATGGTTTGTGAAGACTCCCTCTCACCCACTTCATTCAAACCCCTTGCTCTATGTGCTTGGAAGTGTAGTTTTCTAAACTTGATGATGGCTACCTCACGTGCTTCTTCGAAGGTGGATGGGAATTTTAGCTCTACTTTAGCCTTCAAAAGTGGATACAAGCCAACCATGAATCTCTCTTGTTTTAGAAAGTTAGGTGCACCACCATGATTTTCTAATGTAGCCTTCCACCTACCCCATAGATTGACAAAGGTTGCTTCATAAGAGGGATAGTCTTCAAGTGATACCTGCTTATGTCCAATAAGACATTTCCATAGTCCTTCAGAAGTATCACCTTGCCCGAACTTGGAGAGGAAGCTTGCTCGCAGTCTCTCCCAATTGGACTTGATTTGGGGTTGCAAGGTCTCATACCATGCTTTAGCTTCTGCTTTTAGAACCAACGGGAAGGCTCGTAGCTTTACTTCCTCTTCATCTCTCCCGGATATGAGATGTGCCATCTCCAAGCTGTCAAGAAACTCTTGCGCATCTTCCCCACTTCTTGCATAGAACGTGGGAAAAGAACTTGACATTTTGTTTAGACTTTTTGAAAAAATTTTAATAAAAAAAACTTGTCTCTTACGGGACGCACAAGATTGTTGACACTATAAATCTGATTACATTAAAATGAAGATGTACACATCCCTTGTTAATTCGTACTTTATCATAGGTAGAGTAAATGGATTAATTGAAGCATTGATTTCATTGAGGCGTGTGGATCCAAATATCCTCCTTATGATAGATTGAAACCTAAACTTAGTTGCAATGATTATATGAATGGATTGCCGAGCAATAGGCCTAAAAGGTTCATTGTTTTGATCATGATTCATGTGCTACTCCTCGTTGTTGGTTTGAAGACCTCGTTCCTTTATATGGCCCTTGAGCACCCCTTCACCACTCCTTGTTCCTGCCTTTAAAACAAAATGAACACGTGAACATCAAAAGAAGTTTCATAATTGCTGATTGGAAGTATAATTGGATTGGGTGATGCCAGTATTTCTCTAAGTCTTTCTGCACCAAACATAAAAACAATGCGTTGCTGGAAAAAGACTTTTCTATCTATGTGAACAGTTACTCTAATGTGTTGTGCAAAATGAGATGGATAGATGCGGACTCCATTGTTCATCACTAAAAATTTGAAGGTAACTTGGAACTATGTTCCTCAGTGGGGGCACCACTTTATGAGGGTGAGCTTTTTGAAATGGGGCCTCTAAACCCAAACCAATGGGCCTACCCTCACAAAATGTTTGTAAAGAGGTACGCACACTACTTGGGGCACCACCTTCTTTTGGGAGTGGAGAAGGAAACCAATCAAAATAACATTTGCACTCACCCACTCAAGCAACACACTTTGAGAACCCTTACTCTATGTACACTTTGGACACTTGACACCATCAACGATTATGCAACCCAATGCCGTGCATCAAATGTAAATATGCAATTTGTGGAATAGCATTCACCTTCTCCCCATAAGAATACCCATGATACATCCAAACTCCTCCTCTCTCAAGCACTCATCAAAAAATCATGCGCACAAGACCTACATCGAACTAACACACTTTGCATAGAGAGCTCATCTCCATCTATGTAATGCCGTGACAAATAAAATCACCATGAGAGGTAGCCACATGCATATGTAATGAAGCAAAAGAGATTTGGAGTGAGAATTTTCTTTAGACTAATTGAATAAGTGTGGAGAAACAAACCAATGGTAAATTGAGAGTAGAACACTTACTGGATTTCTCGCACACCTTTTAAGGGGTACACAGACGCTGGCTAACCATCACGAATTGCAACACTTGATTGTTTGAAGATGATTTAATGATCATTAACATAACCATGAGAGAGATCATGATGTATTTACAAGTTATTGAGGTGCTACAATGATTTATTGGGTTGATGGAGTAAGAGATTGTAGAATAGAAAGAGTGGAGGATAGAGTTGCACTTCCTCCAAAGAGGAGGGCTAGGAGGGAGGATGTGAAAGAGGGAGAGTTGGGGGTTTCTCTACGATTGATCAAGAAAACATGAAGTTGAAAATATAGGTGTGTGTCCTTGAGTCTCTCCAAGGGGGACTATTTATAGTTGTGTAGGAGTGGGATTATGCTACACTTAATTAGGGTGAGTGATTAGCCCTAATTAAGTGTCCTTTGACCACTCATTGAATATTGGACATAAAAGGGACTATTTATTCACCAAAAATATCATTTTAGACCGTGAAGGCTCCATAGGGGTGCATAATGTAGGTGGGCCCCACCATGAGGCCCTACGGGTGGCTCCTGTGGGGTATCTCAACTTGTCTGTCTTGGCATTTAGAAAGCATCTTTAGGTTGGTCCCATCACATGCAAGTGACCTTCAATGCTCATTTCTCTTCTAGAAGATGATTAGGGGAAAAATAAGATCTCACCCTCTTGATTTACTTGATTTACAGTTCCCTTTTGCTGCGAATCTGATAGATTTACACTATTTTGACCATAAATTTTTACCTGTAGCTCGGAATGACATGCTTCAAAAGGCAAATTTGACCTTCTCAACATGTTTGATATGAATTTGGACTATTGTTCACGCCCATTCAGCAAGGAATTCAGTTTGGAAGGTCCACACTAGGGTAGGGAATATTTTGCTTCCAAGTCTTCTTGTATGGGCCTTTTGCTTGTATGCATCCAAGGGGAATCATGCTTTTTCAAAAGGGTATAATGCTTAAGCAAATAGAGGAGGGCCCAATATTATTTTCTTGTGAAAAGAATATAAAATTTGAGTCTTTTTGAAAGGAGAAAAACTATATGTATATTCTTAAGAGATATTGGGCCACCTATGTAGGGGGCATAGAAGACTTGTAGAGATGGACCATAATCTTTGGTAAAGACAAGTGGAGAGTTGATTTTCCATGGTAATTTATCTATATGGGATGGAAGATGGATATATTATTTTTCTACTACTAATTCACAAGAGGTAAGAAAGTTTGGGGGTAGATAGTTGGTTATTGTATGCTTAATTTTATTTACAAAGCAAAAAAGAAAAGGGTGGTAATATAAATATATGACTAAGGTGACATTTTTGGGAAGAGTACAATGTATGTGTCGCCACAAAGGTTAAACAAAGAGGGGGAATTTAATCTAGATAACTTAATAGCGTAGAAAAATATATACACATATGAGGAAGAGGACGTTGAGTATGCTGAAAAATGTTGCAAAAAGATGGTTACCATTTTATGCCATTCAATATGTCTAGATGTCAACTCCTGAATCACTGAATTCAGAAAGTGTGTTCCCTGATCCGACACCAACTCAATAGGACATCCAAACCTTGTTATAATGTTTTTATATAGAAACCTTGCCACACTTGTTGCTTTATTATCTCTCAAAGCCACTGCTTCCACCCATTTGGTAGCATAATCTGTTGCAACAAGAATATATCTGGAACCTGTTCTCTTTGCTCGTGGTATTATTGGGCCTACAAAATCCTTTCCCCACTTCTGAAATGGTTCTAATGGAAAGACTAGATGATCCTGCATCCTATTCCCTTGTGTAGGCTGCCCCATCTTCTGACATTGAACACATTCCTTGGCAAAACTATGTGCATCCTTCAATAACAAAGGCCACCAAAGTCCTGCTTGTAAAATTTTCTGACCTGTAATTTCCCTTGAGAAATGTCCTCCAGCTGATCCCCAATGTGCCTCCTACAACACTGCTTTCTACTCTTCATCTGGAACACATCGTCGTATAATTTGATCTGCTCCTCTTCTATATAATGCTCCAGCTATAATTAGAAATGGTCTGCTCCTCAATGCAAACTTCTTCCTCTGATCCGGAGACATTATCGAAGGTACAACTCCATCTGTCAGAAACTGAACCATCTGATCATACCAATTGTCAAAAATTGTCCTTCCACTCGGAACAAATCCGCATCAGGCAATTTATCTGATACTCTTGGTAATTCCTCCTTATGTTCCAATCTGCTGAGGTAATCCGCCACTGCATGCTGAGTTCCTGGAGTATGAACAACTATGTAATCAAATTCTTGCAGCATGAGCATCCACCTTGCTAATCTGCCTTCCAGTTTTGGATTCTTTACCAGAAACAATAAAGCCTGATGATCCACATGAAAAACCACTTTATTCCCTAGCAGATAATGTCCAAATTTTTCCAAAGCAAAAATCATTCCCAAAGCTTCCCTTTCCGTAACTGTGTAATTCTTCTCCGGTGCTCTCAACATTCTACTAGCATAATAAACTGGTTTGAACCATCCCTTAATCTTCTCCTACATTAAAACAACTCCTACTGCCATGTCGGAAGAATCAACATACACATGAAACGGAAATTCCCAATTTGGTGGTTGAAGTATAGGTGAAACTACCAACATCTTTTTGATAATCTGAAAGCCTTCTCTTGAGCTTCTCCCCAAACAAATTCCACTTCCTTCTTAGTCAAATGACTAAGTGGTGCGCTCACATCCACCAAATACCGTAAATACCTACATGCCATTTAATCTGTCCAACAAACCGCATCATTGCCTTCAAATTCTCCTGAGCTACAACTTTCTAAATGGCACTAATCTTGTTCCCATCAATCGACATTCCTTCTTGAGAGATGATATTTCCCAACAATTTTCCCTTTTGTACTGCTATTGCACACTTCTGGGGATTAATCAACATCCAAAACATCCTACATCTTTCAAAACACTTCCTCAAATATTCCAGATGCCTGACTTTTTCCCCAAAAACTGAAAAATCATCCATAAAAATTCTCATAAAATCTGTCAAATGTGGCTCAAAGGTTTTAAAAGCTGCCTTCGAAAATGATGGTGGTCCATTCTTCAATCCAAAGCTCATCACTGTGTATGCAAAAGCCCCCCATTCTTTGATAAAAGCATTTTTTTTCAATATCCTCCTCAGCCATTAGTATATGATTGTAACCTGAAAATCCGGCAAGAAAAGTGTACATCTCATGTCCCGCTACATCATCCAAAACAAAATCAATAAAAGGCAATGGAAATGGATCTGCAACTATTGCTGCATTCAATTTTTTGTAATCCACACAAACCCTTAACTTCCTCGACTTCTTGGGTACCACTACAATTGGTGACAACCATTCCGCCTGATCCACTGGCACTATAAACCCTGCATTTAGCAATTTATTTAATTCCTCTTTCACCTGCTTGGCATAATTTGGATTCATCTTGTATCGTTGTTGAATCACTAGAATAGCATCCATTTTCGAATTTATATGATGCTTATACACTTGAGGATCCATGCCTTTCAAATCAGAATAATCCCATGCAAAGACATCAATATACTCCAACAATAATTCCTTCAAGTCCTCCTTGAAACCTTCTTCCAAATGAACACTAACTCTTACCATCTTTGGATGATCCTCCATCCCCAAATTCAGATCCTGTAAATCATCCTCCTTAACTCGAGAAACTTTCTTTATCGATCATCTTATCATACAGAGCTTCCGCTCTCTGAACTGCCTCCTTTGGCTCCAATTTTGAATCCTCGATCACAGTTTCCTCTTGGATTTTCTACTCTTCTAAATTTTCCTGTTCCAAACCATTTGTATTCCCCTGCAACTAATCAATTCCCAAATTGTTCTCTTTTTCTCCATATTTGTCAATGATCCTCTCCACATCTACCTCAAATACCGAAACAATTGTTGGATTTGCTGCTAGGAAATATGCTTCTTCATCATCCTCCAATCCTTCAAACATGTGAATTTCTTGTGCCAACATTGGCTTCGTCTCTTCTGACAATTCCTTCTTCGGCCCCATTGGTAATGTAACTTCTCTCCTTCCTTTCTTAACCGTCACTTCATTGTTTCCCCAATCCTGTTTTAGCTTAGCCGTGCAAAACCATGGCCTCCCCAACAACATAGAATAGGTATTTTTTGAATCCTTCATCTTGATGACTACAAAGTTTACCATAAACTGCAATCCATGAATGATAATTCCTTGCCTCCTTAACATCCCCACTGCTTGAACTCTACTCCGATCAGCCATACGTACTTGAAATGGAGCTGGTTCCAACCTTACATCTTGCATCCTTAGAAATTCCAATTCCGAAAGTATGTTGACCCCTGATCCACCATTGTTGGACGGGGAGACTCACACACCCATGAAGTGCATGCAAACACTACCTAGATCAACATAATGTCAATCGAGGACACAAATGAAACGGTAGGCACACGGAGGAAATCTCTTTTGCTTGTCAGCAAGCTGAGACCATCCTACACATACAACACTCAGGAAGGCCAACTAAACCACAATCAAGAACCTCACTGCTCTCAACTACACCACCTAGCCACATACACACATACGGAAGGTAACTCACCTAATCATGCCAGATTCATACGAAACTTAAGGAACACCATCCCCTCACTAGGATACACATGTCCCTAAGCTTCTACACTCAAAACCCTCACTCTAAACCCATCTGCGGAAAATGCGTAGGATGACAGAACAGAATTTTGAAAGTGCCCGAAACTGAAATTTATGAGTACCTATACGTAGCTTATGTCTCCACGATTCTATAGACTACTAGCACGCAGAAAGCAGACATTGTTTGATACACTTACGGCCACAAATAGCTCGTAGATGCATCGGCGTGTGCGCTTCGTCTCGTGTGGAATGCTTGGCATTGTCGCGTAGCTCTCCTCGAGCCTACAGCAATTGTGCAGTCGGATCTCCAATATGTTGAGCGAGTCGGGCGTAGCGAGAGGATGAAGCTCACACTCACTCTCTTTCTCTCTCACACACAGTAGACGGCAGCGCTAAAGTTTTGATTATGAAAAGTCTCTTTTTACAAAATGACCTAGGTACCTTATATACTAAGGCTACCTTAGGTTTAACCAAAAATGGGGTTGAATGGGTCAAATGGCTTTGTATTTATAATCTGGAAGTGCCATTGCACCCCGACTTCTGAAACTAGAATAAATACTCATTACAAATGACGTTTATAGCCATAATCCGCAGCATTTCATAACTCGCAAAAGATAAGACTTTGGTACGAAACTTGAGTTATGTTGTGTTGTTGACACAGCGGTCAACACTCCCCCCTTTCACGTTCATGTCGTCCCCGACATGACCTAATTGTCGATGGCGATGTGGTCTTGTACTTAGACTTCGACTCTTTTGCTCACCTATACCAGCATGAGCGACACAACGTAAATATGCTCAACTCTTCCATCTTGAGCAGTACCTAGAATAGCTAAGACGCTTAGACCAAAGAGAATATTACTTGAAGCTTTGGGACTAACACCTCACTCATTTTGTGGCTTAGCTACTCGACTCTTGACTTGTATGACTTGTCGGTTGCATGTTGACACTGCTTTGTGACAAGTTCTTCGGCTGTTGTAGTGGCTGCTAAGACATACTTCGTGAAGTTTCCTCGTTTTCCTGTACCTTCTTCTCTTTGTAGTGCTCAGGCCTCTCGTCAGTCTTTTCTTCATGTGGATTATGGATTTTTTTATTTTTTCTTAATAATAAACAAAGAAAATCTTAAAACAACTCAACAAAAGAAAAATCATTCAAATAGAAATCTAAATGCTATGTACACTATACACATGTCCCTAGGGGCTCATATATGGATTTTGTCCCCATACTCCTCTGTAACACTACTATGAGGGCATATACTCTAATTTTTGTCAATTTTTTTAATTAAAAAAATCACAATAAAACGCAAAAAATTCAATGCATCTCACAAAACATTGCCGTCTAATAGTCATAATGTTAGGTCCGCATTCAGAATGCCTCACAAAACATTGCCGTCTAATAGTCATAATGTTAGGTCCGCATTCAGAATGCCTCCCGCCTTCCTATTTGGAGTCATCCTTTACGACAAGGTATCGCAAAGGGCATGTGTTGTGCTTGGGCAATTAAAAGTTGTGCCTATGCAGGCCTTGTAATGTAGCCCTATTATGCATACACAGTCAATGCATGGAAAAGATTTATGTCGTGCAAGATGTGGGTATAAGCAATTTGCTTATTGGCATTTGTTGGCGAGGCTTCCTATTCTAAGAAATGTAATGGTCTTTCAAGCTCCTGTATCGTTGCTTGATTGAAGCGATTTGCTCTCTTCTAACTGTACTGTAATCGTAGGAAGAATTGTAAGAATTCAAGCGGCGATGCACTGACAACAGTTTTGTTGTTCTTCTTTGGGAGCCATTTCTTTGCGATTATTGGCTGTTTTGTTGCTGTCTCTCGTTTGGGAACCCATACTTGCCCGTGTTTCATTTGTGTTTGAAGAGACTTCTTTGGGATCCACCTTTTTGTTGTGTGAGTCAACAGTGGTCTTTGCTTCAGTCCTTGTACGCTTGGTTGGGGACGGGATTCACGCTTTGAAAGTTAATATTGTGGTTGTTTTGGAATCCAAATGAATTCTTGACTTTTTTGTGCTTGAATCAACTTCTTTGGAGCCCAAACCTGAGTTGTGAAAGCTTGCGACTTTGTGATATTCTTACCCGTTCGTGCACGCTTTCCTTATTTTTGTTTCGGTGTTGGATCTTGTGATTTGTCATTAGAGATCTTTGTCTTCTTGATCCATATCTATTTTTGGCCGATCTGGCTTTTTGGTATCCAGATTTCTCGAGATTTTTGGCTTTGACTTGTTGTCCTCTTCTTTTGACCTGTCATGGTTGTTGTTGAAGGGGTTGGTGATAGTGATGGCCTGAGTTGATGATAGGGGACGTCGTAAGATTCATCACTATCGCTACTATCCTCAGCAAGGTTGACTTCTTGTACTTTCCCTTGATTTTTTGGCTGGTAGTGGAAAGTTACTGTCTGTTTGCTCTTGGGTGGTAGTTTCTTGGAGAAATTTTCTAGCCCATTGATTAGAGCATTGTTAGCTCATTGCTCTGGTCGTATTCCTCCTAGTAGCTGAGTCTTTGCGTCCTTATTAGGAGCCATGTATGAGGATGCTTGTGGTGGTTGTGTCTTCACGGAGGACTTTGGAATCCACTTTTGATGCACTTTATTCATGTAGCGATGACATTGATTCCCGGGTCGTTGATCTTCTTGAAGCTCGAAGTGTTCTACAGAGTCATAGAACTTGTCGTCTTCTTCATCTTTTGATTCTCCACATTTCTTTGTTTGCTCCTTATTTCGAGAGCTTGTTGATGTTTGGTTCTCTTTGTTTTCCTGGATTACACTCACTGCAAAATAAGGAACAACATCATAGCCATTTTCATCACAAAAATTTGTTGTGGGAGCATCCTTTACGGCGCACACGTCCAGAGTAGCCAAGATGTGTTCCCATCCAAAAGGCTCTAACTCTTCTTCAGGAAATGGTTTGTGTGGCGGAATCAAACTCCTCAACCGGTGTTCTCGTCACATCTCTATAGCTATGGTCCCTCAAGTTTACCTTTGTTATGGTTTCCATATGTCTCAGGTATATATGGTCATAACCCCAATCTTGGACCATTTTCAATTGTCGCATGAATGGTCTTCCCAGAATGATGTCATAGTTGTTCTTCTTGCCAAAGTCAACAACAGTAAAAGTGTGTTCATATTCAATGCCACAAGAAGTAACAAGTACTTTTTCTAGCAGTCCTAGGGGCTTTTCCTTATGTCCGTCTGCAAGCTACAGGGTCATTTGTGTGGATATCAAGGCAGGTTTTCCCCATTTTTTCCAAACCTCTTTGGTTGCAATGGCCACACCAGCTCCACTGTCAAGGATTGCCATGGTTTTTACACCATTGAATTCCACAGAAAGGGTGGTGTTTCCCTCTTCTCCCTCGTAATACTCGCCTACCTTGTTTAATGGCACTAGCCTAGTATTTAGTTGAGGCATTTCAAGCTCTTTGATGCCTTCCTCGATTTGAGTCATTGGGGTTTTTACACCAAATTTCTCTAAACATTTACCCACATTAGCCCACATGTTTGGTCTTATTCTGAGCAACTCGGCTAACATTATTGTACAGGTGACTGGGGTAGATAGAATATCTACTAGCCCCTTTGAATCAATGGCCTTGTTGGGAGACTGTCTCTGTGATGGGACTGCAACCACATCTGACTTGGTCTTGTACTCTCCCATGTAGGACGGTAGTGTTCGTAGCAAATGGGGTTGACTATCCATTGATTGTACAGATCCTTTTTCGCCCCAATACGATCGCACGTCTAGATTCATTTGAGATCCAGTCTCAAATTCCTCTATTGGTGGTAGAAACACTCCTCGTTCATCACCAGTCTTGTCTACTCGTCTTCTTAGGTCATCGGCTTCATTGGCCTCTCTGACTTGTTTCCACAATTCGTCAAGACCATCTATCTCTTTACAATCCTCAGGTATAGCTTGGTGAAATCCCTCGGAAGAGTTATCCGTGGTATTCAGTACTATCCTTGGTTCTAATGCTGGGTCTTGAGGTTTGGTCTATGCTCATGACTAGAATCTGGCTCTTTTAGTTCCTGGTTTGGTGCGATTACTTGTGTAGGCATGACACGGATCACATCCTCGGGTTTTGCAACTGGTGGTTCTAGTAAAGCTTGGGCTGTTTGAATCATTTTTTGGCACATTTCAAACCTTTGCTTTTCTAGTTCCACATCGGGATATATCATCCACCTGTGTTCTTGGGCTTGGTTGTTTTTGAGCCTCACCTCATAGGCTTTCAAGAGGGCATCTAATGTCTCATTAACCTTCTCTGCCAACACAAATCCTCCTGAACTACCACTTCTCGGTTTCTCATCCGTGGATGGTTCTTCTAGAGGTTTAACCATCTGTGTAAGAGAAGGTGCCTCCTTTTCCTCATGTTGTTTTATCTTCTCCTGAGCTTCGGTAAGCTTCTCATCTAGGGATTTTTGCTCTCGTTCTCTGCGTGCTTTCATCCTAGTCTTTCTAGCTTTCCAACTATTTCGTTTGCTCTTGGTTTTCTGACTAGGTGCGTCTGTCTTTGGTTCATCATCTGTCTTTGGACTCATGTCACTTTCCGTGTTCTTTGTCTCTGGATTCTCGTCAGCTTTATTTTGAGCTTCTGCTCTCGTAACCACTTGAACTGGTACGACATTTTCATTTTCTGAGCTACTATGAAGCTCAACAATCCCTGATACATTTGTCGTGATTTTCCTGATTTGGTTTGGTTTTTTCGGGCAATCGGGGATCAAGTGAGTGATGCCACACTCAAGACAATAGGCATTTACTTCAGTGATCTCCGTATGAGGACATTTTTTGACCAAGTGGTTGTCACGACTTTTGTGACAATCTGTCTGTGGTTGAGGAGATTCTTTTAGCATTTCCTCTTGGCTATAAGCAAGCTTTGACCTAGATAAGCCGCTATTTGCAATGAATCGTAATGTCCTTTCGTCCATTTCATACCTTCTTTCTTTCGACTGAAACCCAGGAGGTGGAGGTTGTACCGGCCTCACCACTCCATGTGTTTCTCTCACATTTTGTTGCTCCGATGGGTAGTAATCACTTTGGTTGCTATACCACATTGTAGCTGGTACTAGCGTTGATTTATTTGATGCTTCCATCATTGGCATGTATCTCATGTCTACCTGCATTCTGGCACCTGGCAGCGGAGGTTGTGGTCCTAAGACAAGCTGTGGCCTTAAAACTCCTACTGGTCCTGGCGCATTCCCCGTAATGTATCTAGGTGGAGTAGGTTCTTCTGGAACAGGTTGTACATACCTCTCCCTAGCATTTTCCATGCTATAATAGCACTCTTCCTCCGTATGGTTCGTCCATTTTCTCTCAATTTCACACCACTTCGGCTCTCCCGAATCAGACCCTACAAGAGGAATCAACCTCTTGACCAAGTCGTCGATAAGCTTTTCTTGATCAATAGGTGTCGTTGGCTTGGCAATAGACTTACTTATCTGTGAAACACTGTGCTGAGAGGATGTTTCATCTCCTTGACTCTGAGGCAAGCTTTTCCATGCATGGGAACCCCCCATATATCTTTGCCCTTTTACCAAAATATTTCTTATTATATAAGTTACTTTTGATTTTTCTTCCCTTTTTCACAAAAGTTTTAGCCTTTATTAAATAAATAAGACATGCTAATCAATCACGATGTAGCATAAATAAGTAAGCTTTCTTTGTTCATATCTCTTTTGACCTTAAATATTAAATATATATATTCTAAATTACATCATATATTTTAGTATTTTTTAATATATTTTTCATGTATGTATATTATTCCACCCTACCAAATATTTTATTCACTAGTTTTCATTTTCAAACCTCAACCCCACTTTCGAATTTCAATAATACCTCCATCTAGATGATTGCCAATATTTTCAAAACTCTAGGTCATGTTTTCATACACATGAAGGAGCTTACACTTGAAGGAAAGAGAGAAGTCCACTCAAAGGGGACCACCAAACGACCTTTGCAGCCACAAATAATACATTATTTGGCTGAATTTTTTAAGTAAAGAAGAACCCCGAATCTGAAAGAGCGTTCAGCATGAAAGATGTAGCTCGTGATCTCAACTTTTAGCTCATTTTTTTTTCAGAAATTTTGGAGTTATGAACACGGAGATATGATTTTTGTAGTGGACCCCAGTGTTCTCGTGTAATGGTGACACAGGCCATCCCCAATTTTCTTCCCTCTAGAATGGCTATGGTTCTACAAGTCTTCAAACATGATTACAAGAGACAAGGCTCTTTTAATGAGGTCTTGGCAAGTCTAGAGTGATTCTATCACCATTTTTGGAGGATCCATCCTCATTAACAACTATCCACCTTTGACAATCTCTCTTGTAAATTTCTTACCTCTCTCTTCTCTCCCTAATAAGCTTATGTCTAGCCAAAGTTAGACTATTGTAAATATCTCCTATCCTCTACATCCTACCCACATTCTCTCATCTTCTCTCTCTATTGACTTTGGTTAATTAAATAATGAGGAGACAAGATGGGAGCCATAGTCACATGCACCCCATTTTCCTAGTCACCAAAGTGGGACACTCACCTCAAATAGAAATATTGCTAAATCCTCCCCTCCTTCTCTATATAAGGAGGCCATGAGAGCTCACTTAAGGGGAACACACACACACACACCTATCCATACACACTCTTGTGCTACATGCTTGTAGCATGAACCCTAATCACATAATCACAACACCATCATCATCACCATCACCATAAGATGAGCACCACACCTCCACACCACTTGTAATTAAGGGTTGAAGGCACAATTTCAAGAAGAAGAAGGGTGGACACACTCATGATATTCCTCGCCATCAACTCCCATCTCTCCATTATGCCTCCTACGATCTTGTCCCCTTCTCATTTCCTTGCCATACGCTACCTATTGTATTCATCTTTTGCAAGCAATCAACACACTCCATCTTGGTGCCATACTTTGTGTCGCTTTGGATACATCTCATTGTGAGTATGGTATATGCTTGTTCCTTGCCTTTTTTGTTTCTGCTTATGTAAAGGTATGCGGATTCGCCACCATACACACACACTCTCTCTCTCTCCCTCTCATATTCCTATCATCTTGCTACTTCCATCTTGAGGTGTGCGGATTCGCCACCTCTTGTATGATAAGTGAGCATACTCGCAAGTTTCCCCTACCTCATTATCTTCCTTACTAACATGCACGAGTAGCAAGCCCATTCTCACTCATTCACCACTCCTCTCACCTTATTTTCCGATCACCCCATTCCACATTTGGGCGTGGATCTTGAAATTGTTTTCCATGGCATGTTTCATTGTGTATATGTATGCGTCCTAGCCGCATATCGTGCTAGGTGGTGCCCCTATTGCGTATTCCCCATGATGAGGCCATTGTGCATAGTCTTGGTGTAGAGGCCACCGGGTCTATTTTTTCACTTCCGCCTCTCATTTGGTGCCCCCACGGAGGAGGGCTCTTGAAACGTTCAATTTACAAGGCTGACATGTTTACTTCTCTTCATGGACGAGTGGCTTCTTGAATTCTCTAATTGGACCACTGAAGAGGAGGAGCTTCAAGCAGGTTTGACACAAGTCATCAAGACACTCTTGCCAGGGTGTTGTATTGTTAGCATAGAAGAAGTGGTAAGACCCTCTTTCCCTACTCAGATTGTTTACATTTCTCATCATCCCCGCAAGCGTAAAAGCAAGGCACAAGCTGCATCATGCTCACATTGTAGCCAAAAACCGCACCTTCGACATGAGTGCAACCCAAAGTGAAGAAAAGGCCATCATTTTCTCCCTTGACATCCGCACAGGCGTTCTTACATCAGTAGGCTTTCAAGTAGCACCAGGCTTCTCTACATCTACGTCCACATCTTTGCCACCTATTCCACTTACGCCCACAACAAGCCTTCACAACTTGAGGAAGCTACTACGAACGCGTGGTCCCTCCCTCTCCCTTGCACCAAAAGATTCAAGGGTTTTCCAGCGCCGACAATCACCCCGTCTCCAAAACAAAAGGGTAAATCCTCCAAAGTCTTTTTATACCTCACTCTCATCTCATGAGCCAGGAACTAGAAACAACAGCATGGATTCTACGTCGTCTACCGAGTGAAGTGGCGGAGCTTGTCATCGACAAGGTCTTTGACACTGGTTTTTCTTGGCGAAAAGACAAGACCATCCACCTTCAAGGGGTGTTGCTTGTGAATCAAGGCTATGATGACGACTTTACAGCTTGCTATGTATCCATCCAACTTGGATTAATACAAGTGGTAAGACTTACCACCTACCTCATCACACCTGTGTATACACTAGATGGCACTCTATCTTGCAGGAAAGTGACGTTGCTCAAAGAGAGAGAGTTCAAGCTTTTCCAAGAGCTTGCTAGAGGGGCAGTCCTAGAGTTGGAAGACGAAGACAACCTTGTCTTGTGGTACTATAAATTTGGCCTCGACTACCAAGAGCTCTACACCTCCGACTATAACCTTCCACCACAAAGGAGAGAGCCTTTCTGAATTATCATGTGATGGACCCAGCACATCAACCTTTTGCAAGGAACCAAACTTATGCACCACAACGAATTCAATCAATCAAAGTAATCTTGGACCGCAAGATGTTTTATCAGCAGATCATTACAACCATGTTTGGTAGGGAACGACTGCAAGAGATAAACACCTCTTCTCTATCCTTTATCCTCCCTATGATTAATCATGAAGTGTCTTTTGATGTAGTTATTTTCATCCTTGTATAGTATGTTTTCCATCCACCGAGCACCCATGTATTGAATCTCTATAAAAAAAAAATTCTAAGTCGAGTTAATTTTCTCACTCTCACAATGGCAAGTGTAGCATTTCCAACATTTACTGGTAAGGTGGGTGAGGATGCTGCAGACTTTCTAGACAACTTGGAAATAGCATGTGTCATCTCTGCCAGAGATGATGATTCTTCACGCTTGCGCATCTTCCCACTTCTAATGAAGGTGGAGGCAAGATCATGGTACAATGCCTTGGCACAAGCAACCAAGGAACGGTGGGACTTATTAAGAGCAGCCTTTGTCAAGCGTTTTGGAGAGGGCACAACATCAGAGAAGCTATGGCAATTGTTGACAGAGTTGAAGCAGGGCAGTATGCTGGAATACGTATCATATGAGTCAAAGTTTGTAGATTTATGGGGGCGATGGGTTGCATCGCTAAGAGAGGATTAGGGGGCACCTGATTTCCTAAAGAAGGATCGGTTTGTGGTTGGGTTATGGCCAACTCTTAAAGAGAAGGTGAAGGGAAGGTTTCCTGCTACATATGAGCTAGCAGTTGAAGTGGCCCGCCTTAAAGACAAGAAGTTGCACCTACAAGCCAGGAATATCGATGAAGAGGAAGCCGTTAGGACCCGACCACCTCTAGCACCACCTACAACAACCGCCCAGAGGATTCAAACACAAGAACCAATTGAAGATCAAAAAGACCTGCTCAATCGAATCACCAATCAACTTGAGAATCTCTCAGACCATTTGATACAACAAGGGCATGCACACAATCACAACCAAGAGCAAGGAAGAGGACAACGAAGGCAAAACCAAGAATACCACTGCTACAATTGTGGGGAGGATGGTCATGGCATGTACTACTGTCCACACCCAAGGAGGCAGAATTTAAACAGAGGAGCCAGGCAAAACCAGGTTTCACCACCGAGAGCAATACCACCACCACCGAGGGCACCACAACAAGCACCACCCATGCAAATCCTACAACCACCCATTCAACCACAACCACCACCACCACCACAACCTCTCATTCCACCCTTACCCCCACCACCAGTTGGCAATCAAATAGTAAGCGTCATCAGTCTTGAAGGTAAAGGAAAGGAGAAAGTGGAGGAGGATAAGACCAAAGTTAAAGGAATAGATGCCATAGGGGTAAAACGCGCTAGGCAAGGTGAATCTTCCCAAAAGGAAGAAAAGATGAAGACTAAAAGAGAATCTAGCAAAAAGCCGTCCAAGTCACGACGTAAAATTGACATTGTAGATTTCTCTTTGGGTGAATGTTCTAAACCATATGATTTGGTTCAAGATGTTTCTGTGCAGGGCCCAAAAATCACCTGGCCCCAGTTACTCCACCTAGCACCTAGGGTGAGGAGACAATGGACAAAGATGGTTAGCACGAGACGACCAAAGCCAAAGATAGCTGGGGCTATCTCTGGGAGGAATTTAGATGACATACTACCAGTGATGGATGCTTACATCAAAGGGCAACACATCTCCAATATCTACATCGATGGTGGCGCACAAATATGCGTCATGAGTGAAAAAATGATGCACCGTTTGGGTTTAGAGGTGAGTCGGACGGCACCATGCCGAGCCAAAATGGCAAATAATTTAAAAGTTCAATGTGTTGGTGTCATAAATGCAGTTAGGATAAAGGAATTCAACACCGAGGTAGATGTGGACATCTTTGTCATGCCACACAAAGGGGAGGGCTACCCTATCATTCTAGGGAGGCCTTGGCTTATGGCTATGAGAGCTAAGCAAGACTGGGACACCGGCATAATCCAGATGAAGGATGCAAAAGGGAGCCAATACTTTACGACATGAAGAAAGGTCGGCAATGCGACATGGATCTAGAAACCTCTATGGATGAGTTTTCTAGTGGTGACTCTTCAACCACTTCAGAGGAGGAGTCAACATGGAGTGAAGGAAGTGATAGCTCCATTGAGGTAATGGGCCTCACATTCAACCACAACAAGGTGGATGCTTCAAATTTGCAACCACATGTGAAAGTGGTGAAGACACTTCAACTACCCCTATGGCACGAGATTGATGAAAGACTCATGCAGAGAAATGCAATTGAGGTCTACTGGCACTTTATGTTTTCCTTTCTAACTGTGAACATTGTGTGTAACATTAATTTGGGAAGCTCTTTAAGTGGGGTTGAGACAAGAGTGGAAGGATTGACATCAACAACCAGTGGAATCAATCTAGGACACACCAATCAAGGAAGAATGGTTTTGCATACTAGTGGTAACATGGAGTCATTTTTCAAAATGTGGTTTGCAGTTTATCTTTTGTACATGGTGGTCTCTCTTGTGCAACAGGCATCAACCATGCAATCTATCCATGTGGGCAATAGGTCTCTATCAATTTGGCATGAAGAAGGAAAACAAGCAAGATATGAGGATTATGGTTTCTTACTCCCTTTTGGCTATGTGTCTGGACGAGGAAGCCATGCATGGTCCCGCTTTGGAATACTTTCAAGGACTGATCAAGTTCTTTCCATACCTTCTATCACTTATGCAAGAGTTAATTCTTGTGCAGCTTGTGGACTCAAGAATCATTATAAGTGTGATCTTCTGAAGAGGACATTATTGCATACAATGGATTTACGCTTAGTGTGGGACCCAGGTGGACACCGAAAAGAACTTTGGGGAGCCTCATGCTTCGAAGGGATCCATTAATCCCTACAAGGATCTACCAGCCACCAAGGAGAAATCCTACTCTATTTCAACATGCTCAAGAACAGAGCTAGAGGCATGAATACCTCTAGCCTTAGGGGGAGGGCTAATGAGGCAAGCTTTTCCATGCATGGTAACCCCCCATATATCTTTGCCCTTTTACCAAAATATTTCTTATTATATAAGTTACTTTTGATTTTTCTTCCATTTTTCACAAAAGTTTTCGCCTTTATTAAATAAATAAGACTTATGCTAATCAATCACGATGTAGCATAAATAAGTAAGCTTTCTTTGTTCATATCTCTTTTGACCTTAAATATTAAATATATATATTCTAAATTACATTTTATATTTTAGTATTTTCTAATATATTTTTCATGTATGTATATTATTCCACCCTACCAAATATTTTATTCACTAGTTTTCATTTTCAAACCTCAACCCCACTTTCGAATTTCAATAATACCTCCATCTAGATGATTGCCAATCTTTTCAAAACTCTAGGTCATGTTTTCATACACATGAAGGAGCTTACACTTGAAGGCAAGAGAGAAGTCCACTCAAAGGGGACCACCAAAAGACCTTTGCAGCCACAAATAATACATTATTTGGCTAAATTTTTTAAGTAAAGAAGAACCCCAAATCTGAAGGAGCGTTCAACATGAAAGATGTAGCTCATGATCTCAACTTTTAGCTCAATGTTTTTCAGAAATTTTGGAGTTATGAACACGGAGATATGATTTTTGTAGTGGACCCCAGTTTTCTCATGTAATGGTGACACAGGCCATCCCCAATTTTCTTCCCTCTAGAATGGCTATGGTTCTACAAGTCTTCAAACATGATTACAAGAGACAAGGCTCTTTTAATGAGGTCTTGGTAAGTCTAGAGTGATTCTATCACCATTTTTGGAGGATCCATCCTCATCAACAACTATCCACCTTTGACAATTTCTCTTGTAAATTTCTTACCTCTCTCTTCTCTCCCTAATAAGCTTATGTCTAGCCAAAGCTAGACTATTGTAAATATCTCCTATCCTCTACATCCTACCCACATTCTCTCATCTTCTCTCTCTATTGACTTTGGTTAATTAAATAATGAGGAGACAAGATGGGAGCCACAGTCACATGCACCCCATTTTCCTAGTCACCAAAGTGGGACACTCACCTCGAATAGAAATATTGCTAAATCCTCCCCTCCTTCCCTATATAAGGAGGCCATAAGAGATCACTTAATGGGAACACACACACAGAACACACACACACACACACACACACACACACACACACACACACACCTATCCATACACACTCTTGTGCTACATGCTTGTAGCATGAACCCTAATCACATAATCACAACACCATCACCATAAGATGAGCACCACACCTCCACACCACTTGTAATTAAGGGTTGAAGGCACAATTTCAAGAAGAAGAAGGGTGGACACACTCATGATATTCCTCGCCATCAACTCCCATCTCTCCATTATGCCTCCTACGATCTTGTCCCCTTCTCATTTCCTTGCCATACGCTACCTATTGTATTCATCTTTTGCAAGCAATCAACACACTCCATCTTGGTGCCATACTTTGTGTCGCTTTGGATACATCTCATTGTGAGTATGGTATATGCTTGTTCCTTGCCTTTTTTTTCTGCTTATGTAAAGGTATGCGGATTCGCCACCATACACACACACTCTCTCTCTCCCTCTCATATTCCTATCATCTTGCTACTTCCATCTTGAGGTGTGCGGATTCGCCACCTCTTGTATGATAAGTGAGCATACTCGCAAGTTTCCCCTACCTCATTATCTTCCTTACTAACATGCACGAGTAGCAAGCCCATTCTCACTCATTCACCACTCCTCTCACCTTATTCTCCGATCACCCCATTCCACATTTGGACGTGGATCTTGAAATTGTTTTCCATGGCATGCTTCATTGTGTGTATGTATGCGTCCTAGCCGCGTATCTTGCTAGGTGGTGCCCTTATTGCGTATTCCCCATGATGAGGCCATTGTGCATAGTCTTGGTGTAGAGGCCACGGGGTCTATTTTTCACTTCCGCCTCTCAACTCTTTAAGTCCTTTTCTTTGTATGCCTCACAGTTATCCACTAGATAAAGAGCTTCTTTGATCAACTCATTTAGCATCATCCTCCTTATCATATGCAGATCCTTCTGAAGGCCCGCATCCTCCTTATCATATGCAGATTCTTCTGAAGGTCCGCATGTCTCATTCCCTGGATAAAGATCAGCATCAGTCGTGCTTGCGTAGGTAATTCCACTCTCGGACAGAGCTTAACATATCTCTTGAGCCGTAATGATGCTTTGCGTACTGATTCATTCTCTTTCTGTTTGAATCTATGGATTTGTGAGACCGTGTTGTGAGCAATGCCTTTTGGCGAGAATTCTTCAATAAACTCCTCAAATAGCTCATCTAGGGTCTCAAAATGCTATTTTTCCACCGAATCGAACCATGTAGCTGCATCATCTTCTAGAGTCAATCCAAATCCCGCAAACTGTCGCAAAATTTGAAACTTCATCTGCTCTAATCACTCTTCTAAAAGCCGCTACGTGATCTCTCGGATCTTTATCTCCGGAGTATTTTCTGTTTACCCATTTCTAGACTTGGGATGGTCTGACTCGTCGATTGTCTACAAGTCTAACCAGAGACTCTCCCAATCCTTCTCTCATTATCGCTCTTGAAGGGAATCCTGGTGGCTCTCTTCTTGGAATTCCTATAGGAATTCTCATGTTTGGTGGAGACATTTGTGGTCCTTCATTGACCAAATATCCACCTCTTTCTAGTACAGTCTGTGGATTTGTGCTTTCTACAACTCTGTATTCTCGTCCATACTTGTCGACAACTATAGATCTGCATTGACAGTCGACTCCGTATGTGTAGACATATAAGAGCTTTTAATCCGTTATCTCTTCTAGGTATGGATCTGAGCACCTATAAAGATTGACCTCATTGTCGTCAATGTCTCTATATAGTCCTTCACTCTCATGACCAATCATCCAAACTCTATCAACAAGATGGGTCTTTATCAATTGCAAGTTTGGAAGATCCATTGTGGGAGGATATTCCTCTATGGTCGGGATCTCCAAGCTTGTGTAAGCTACGTTTGAATCTAGGGTAGACATGATTTCTGGGCTTAAGAGCTTTTGCTTGGTTCAAGTAGACTTAGTCCACTGTGTTCAAGTGCTTTGGTTAGGGAAAAGTCGAAACTATGTCCAAAATCACAACCGTTTCGTCACAATTCTCGCAAATTGTCGCTTTCAGACACCCCTGACTTCCGGATGTATTTTGAGGCCTCAAACGACGTTTTTTTCAAAGTTGAACTAAAACAGGTTTTGCTCTAAGATCTCTAGAGTCGCTCTCAGGCTACGTTTTGATATAAAAACTTTTCCAATCCGATACCGTTTGTGAAAGTTATGGCCAAAACAGTGAAATGCAGTTTAGACTGGTCAAAATGAGTCCAAATTCAATTTTGAAAAAAGATTTGGGATCTCTGTGACACTGTGAATACTTTTGTATGGTCCAAAGTACAGTTGGACCCTAAAACTGGCCTAGAGACATACTACGCGTAGGATGTCTATATGCTCAGAATTTAACAAAATTTGGTCCAGAGACTCCCCTTAAGTCCAGCAACACAATGGTATGCTCAGAATTTCATTTGGACCTAAAAATGGCCTTGAGACATCCTACGCGTAGGATGTCTTTTGCTCAGAATGACTTGAAATTTTCACCCCAGCTTCTCCTTGATGTGCTGATCACAGTGGTGTGCTCATAGGTTAGTTTGGAGTCCTAAATCAAGCTGGAGACATCTTACGCGTAGGATGTCTTTTTGCTCTGTTTCAACTCAAACTTGCACTGTAGTTTCCCCTTGATGTGCTAAACTCACAGCTATTTCTACTTTTTGATTCTGACACCTATAGGTTGGTCAAATGATCAAGAATCTGTTCCAAAAATCTGATGTCTGTTTTGATGAATTCCCAAGTCAAATCAACTCCAAATTGGACCAAAATTGACTAGGAGGCTTGCCTAAGGCTATACAACACCCTGCTATGTCCACAGTTTGAATTTGGCCTATAAATCATGCCTTAGACATCCTATGCGTAGGATGTCTAACTGCTCAGAATTGCCCCAAATTTGAACTACAGACTCTCCTTAAGGTGCTGATCACAGTGGTATGCTCAGAATTTTTTTTAGAGTCCAAAATCACACAGAAGACATCCTACGCGTAGGATGTCTTTTTGGCCTGTTTGACCCCAAACTTGACCCAAAGCTTCCCCTTGATGTCAGTAACCCAATGGTATGCTTAGATTTTAATTTGGATGTCAAAAGACCCCAAAACTAGCTATTCTTGCCTTTTTCAGTCAAAAATGCTAAAGTCCGTTCAATCTTCCTTTCACTGACCCAAATGAGATGAAATTTATCACATGCACTTAAAACATCATGTATAACATGCACATGAAGTCACCCTATGGTTTGGTCTCAAAAATTATGCCTTGGGCACAATTTGGGTAGGATGTCTGGCAATTCTCGTCTTTTGGCTTTGATCTGTCAAAATTTGGTCGAATTTCCACTTTCCAGGTGAAAATAGGGTAAAACCTACCTTCTAAACACACTGGTAACCTCAGATTTTCAAAAAAATGCCCAGATCACCCTGTAGACATCCTACGTGTAGGATGTCTACTGGTGATTTTTTCAGACTGAAGTGTCCCTGATGCTTCCTTATGCTCTCAGCAAGTGTAAGAATGCTTCACAATTGCAAAAACATGCAAAAATCACTCAATTAAGCCTTTGCTAAAATTTTATGTTTTTTGACTCCACCTTTTGGCTTTTGGTCAACAAAAATAGGGAAAAACACCAAGTCAATATGTTACTAGGGTAAAACCTACCCTTTGAACCCAGTGGTGCAGTCAGAATTTTCAAATTTGGTCTCCAGAACCCCCTTGAGACATCCTACGCGTAGGATGTCTATGTTTACAGAATTGCAGGTTTCCTTCACAGAACCCTTGCAAATGCTCTTTTATATGCACAGCATCAGTCAGTCATACAAAAATATCCACAAAAGCTTGTTTAATGCATTTTTACCCTCAAAAGCACACTTTTCCGTGATTTCAAATGCAATCAAGCACTTTAGCAAATAACTCAGTGCTGAATAGCTCTAGATCAGAATCGGATCACTTACCTAAAGCTACTCCTACAAATCATATGGGGTTTTGCATCTATGAGTAGAAAAACGCTTCACTGCCACATTGCAGTCGTAGACCGAAACCCCAAATTTGCAGAGTCGGATTTGCACCCGCTGAGACCACGTAGTCGAAAATGGCTTGCACAGAACTTTGTCGAAGCCGAACGGTGGTCGAGATGACCTCAGAATGAAATTCTGAGAACACCGAGCCCTTTGTGCTCTCCACAGGAATTGGGGCCGTGTCTTCGCCTGTCGAATCTCACTCCAATCTGAGCAAGTGACTCTGGCTACCTGCAAATGTTTCCCCGAGCCTCGATCTAAGCTCTGATACCAGTTGAAGGAGTACGAGCGGAAGTGCGACGCGAGAGAGAGTGCGAGCAGAAGAGCACGACGATATGGTGAACTCGCTCTACTGTAATGTGTAGAGCATAGTGAGTTCTTATTAGGTTTTTACAAAAGAATATGTGTACATACCTGGCGGCCCGCCCACTTACCAGGGTGACCACATTGGGCTTTATACCCCAACAAATGGTAGTTGCTAGCAGGCTTTTACAAACAAAGGCTATGCTTGTAAACAATTCTTCCAGCATTTGCATCATTCTAGGCAGTCTCAGCTATCGAGTTAAACAGTCTCAGCTATTGAGTTAAACTTTCATCTGGGGAGTGGACCTCCTCCTTACCGGAGCTAGCACAAGCCCTGCAGCCTCGTTATGGCAAGATCTTTGAGGCTCCTTCACATCCTACACAAGAATCTTGCCAAGCGCGTCATTTGTTTCTGTCGCATGTTACTCCCATTCTTTTAATGTAGTCGGACTAGTAAACGCTTTTATCACCTCACAAATCACTCGACCACCAACAACTACTCTAATCCACAGATCCTAACTAAACCTATCTAGTCGCAGACCCTCGGCAAGATACACGCTTCTTGGCTATCCACTTGATCGCGGAATATCCTCTTCCGGATCCACTTAAGAAAAACGCTTTCTTTAGCCGAAACTAAATCAAGCAACCATCACACGAGTGTTAGTAGGAAACCTACTTAGGTCCTTGTGTCCCCGGCAGTGGCGCCAATGTTGGACGAGGAGACTCGCACACCCATGAAGTGCATGCAAACACTACCTAGATCAACATAATGTCAATCGAGGACATAGATGACACGATAGGCACACGGAGGAAATCTCTTTAGCTTGTCAAGCTGAGACCATCCTACACATACAACACTCAGGAAGGCCAACTAAACCACAATCAAGAACCTCACTGCTCTCAACTACACCACCTAGCCATATACACACATACGGAAGGTAACTCACCTAATCATGCCAGATTCATACGAAACTTAAGGAACACCATCCCCTCACTAGGATACACCTGTCCCTAAGCTTCTACACTCAAAACCCTCACTCTAAACCCATCTGCGGAAAATGCGTAGGATGAAAGAACAGAATTTTGAAAGTGCCCGAAATTGAAATTTATGAGTACCTATACGTATCTTATGTCGCCACGATTCTATAGATTACTAGCACGCAGAAAAAAGACATCGTTTGATACACTTACGGCCACAAATAGCTCGTAGATGCGTCGACGTGTGCGCTTCGTCTTGCATGGAATGCTTGGCTTTGTCGCGTAGCTCTCCTTGAGCCTACAGAAATGGTGCAGTCAGATCTCCAATATGTTGAGCGAGTCGGTCGTAGCGAGAGGATGAAGCTCACACTCACTCTCTTTCTCTCTCACACATAGTAGACGGCAGCGCTAAAGTTTTGATTATGAAAAGTCTCTTTTTACAAAATGACCTAGGTACCTTATATACTAAGGCTACCCTAGGTTTAACCAAAAATGGGGTTGAATGGGTCAAATGGCTTTGTATTTACAATCTAGAAGTGCCATTGCACCCCGGCTTCTGAAACTAGAATAACTACTCATTACAAATGACGTTTATAGCCATAATCCGCAGCATTTCATAACTCGCAAAAGATAAGACTTTGGTACGAGGGTGAAAGCATGTTAACCTGTCGCGCTTTTTGTGCTAGTTAGCAGTTTCAAGTTAGCACATCTTCGAAAAGTTGGGCGTCCGGTAAATTTTTTACAAATAATATCAAAATTTGTCGGAGGTTGTACATTTGGATTCCTTGTTTCAAGTGCTTTCTATTGATATATCATATGTCATAGATCTTGGAGATGTAGCTCAAGTTATTGTACTAGTTAGCATATGTCAAAATTGTGCTAGTTAGCATTGTCCGGGACATGAAAAAGCATGACAGGTTAACATGCTTTCACCCACGAAACTTGAGTTATGTTGTGTTGTTGACCCAGCACGGTCAACAACTATCTAATAGAACATCAGAAAATTTGCGGTTATTAAATTCCAACGACAGTGTTGGTACTGAAAAATCCACATCCTCCGGGCTAATCTGGCAACTCTGAACTGTCTTCTGCACCTCCTTCATACTCGGAACACTCTTTGTCCTTCTCATCACTGTATATAGTCTATCTCTAAAAATTGGAACTAATGACAATAACTGATCCAAGGTAAAATGTATAGAGGAATTAGTTAACTCTTCAAACAAGGCATGTGTCCTTTCTCTTTCCTTCTCCTCCTTTTTTACTCCTTTCTCCTTTGATTTAAGCTTGCTCTGTTATTGATCCTTTTTTTATCAAATCTTCAGCTACTTCATCCCGAATCTCCTTCTGCTCCTCCCAGTCCAGTGGAGGGTTCAACCTTGCTTTGGACCTTGTTGTCACTAATACATCTACTTCCTCTTGCAAACATTTGGAACAATCACATTTTGGCTGACAATCCATAGCGACTTCATTCACCCCTTGATCCTAAAATGATTCTACTACTATCAAACTACTTCCAGGCTCTTTGTTTGCTTCAGCTGACTGTGCTGGTGGTGCTAGCAACTGCGGCCCTTACCCTCTTGGCTGTTGCTGATTCCCCCCTTGATAATTCCAAACCGGCTGATTCCATCCATGTGGTTGTGGCTACCAATTCTGCCACCGCTGCTGCTGATCCCAATTTCCCCCCCATGGGGGTCTTCAATTCTGCCATCCTCCAAATCTCGGTCCTCCTCCCGAATTGAAATTTCCTCTAAATGGTGGTCTCCCTTGATTAAATTGTGGTCTCCACCCTGAATACGGTTGTTGCCTTTGCCACCCTTGATTATTAAACATCCTCTGCCTTCCTCCTCTCTCTGGAAACACCCCATGAGTTTGAGGTCCTTGTTGTTGTATCTTTTGCTGAATCCTTTTTGGTACAACACTCCTGAAATTCGGATTAAACCAACATTCTTTTGTTCAATGCCCATCCTTAACAAAAATTTCACAATGAGGGGTTTATATTCCACAACTTTCTGCACTCCCAACTTCTTCAATTTTTTTGTTGCTACCAATTTTTCCACTCTATCCTCTTTCTCTTTAGACTTTTTCTTCGACTTCTTCTTGCTTTTCTTCTTCTTATCCTCATCTACTTCTGAATCCAAATCCTCACTAGAATACTCTTCACTATCGGAATCCGTTTTCGTATATGAATCAACATCAGTTTCAGAATCCAAATCGCTGTCCGAATCCGAATTATCTGACCTCTTCTTTTTCTTTGACCTACTTTTCTTTAGATGACCTCTTGGTTGCTTTCCCATGAGAGACCTTTTCTCTGCTCTTTGAGCTGTTTCCACTAATGCTTGTAATCCACCTACAACATCAACTCCAGCAACAGCATTCTTCAATTCCTTCCTTAATCCATTCAAAAAATATGCAGCAAGCATTTCATTAGTTGGCCTTTCTTGAGCAGCCAACCTTCTTACATATTGGTTAAACTTTTATGCATAATCCTCAACAAACATTTTACTTTGTTTCACTTCCCTAAGCTTGGTCAACACATCATGTGGAGTCTTTCCCTTTCTGAACCTGTTCAAAAATGCTGCTTTCAAACCATCATAATCAGCAAAATGAACTGCTGGAAAATTATTGAACCACAGCATAGCCTTCCCATCCAATGTAGCCTCAAACTAGCGCATCTTAGCCTGGGCATCATATACTCCAGCAAATCCTCTAGCCTGCCATCTTGTCTCGTATTGAGATATATGACAATCTAGGTCTTCTTTTGACTTTCCCAAAAAGGTCTAGAATTTGACACGCATATCCTGCCTAGCCGCCGCCATATTTGTAGGTCCACCTGGTTGTACAAGATTTCCTTCACTGGTACTTCCCAACGGATCAAAAATCAATCTCCTTCTTGCCACTAATGCATACTGAACAATTGCAACCACCAATAGCCGCGAAAATATATCCTGTTCTTCATTCACTACTTCTTCTTTCCATCTATCACTTAGATAATCCTCTTCGCCATCCAAATCCTCCATAGTATCATCTGAATCTTCCCCTATAGAAACTCGGTGCATCCCAGTATAATCCAAAATTCCCTGTTGTTCTGAACGCTGACCATCTCGCCCATACAATTGCCGAAACCTCCTAGCAACTGACCTTGTCCAATACGAGAATGTATCCTCTCCCGCTTCCTCCAGAGTGCAGCCAACTACCCATGCCAACTCACACTATTGTGAACATCCTCCCTCCATTGGCACAACACTCGCTCCTAGAAGAGAAACTTGAATCCATCCATGCTACATCACACTTACAACGTGATCGCCAAGTGTTTAAGGCAAAGACATTCAGAATAGACAAAACACAGATTTCAGAATGAAATTGGAACTGGAACAGCACACAGAAACTGACAACAGACTAAATCCGCCATAACTTCCACTTTCACATTCCCAAACAGACACTGATCAACAGTTACATACTTCAATAAGACTAATGGGCAACGCCCTTTCCCAAGAACACCCCTTGGAATCCCAAAAGTACAAAAGTTAACATTTCAACTTCCACTAAGGTAAAACATCCCAAAATTCCTAGGCTTAACACTCCCATAAGTCCACAAACTTGGACTCGTAGGTGGCATACTCTAGCAGACCTCCCTGCTTCAATACCGTCAGTAGCTACCATAGCTTCTCTGAGGTTGTGCCTCCACCAAACCTCTTTACAAAGGCAGCCCGTAACACATCCCATGCATTCTTGGTAGCCTGGGGCAATGTATTGTACCAGGACTTGGCCTCTACTTTCATCAGTAGAGGAAAAATTTGAAGTCGTGAGGCGTCGTCATCCTTGTTGGAAACCACACAAGCGATGTCAAAATCATCCAGAAAGTCGGTGGTGAGATGTTCTCCCTTCTTTCCACTGAACGTGGGGAAAGAAACACTTTCCATGGTAGTGGCTCAAGAAATTACAAAAAAAAAATTAATCTTAATGACAATAGCGGCTCATAGAGGCTTTTTACAGGGTTGGATGGATAGATTAAAACAGGATAAAGAATGGATCACAAAGCTAGAACAGAATAAAGATGCTTACATAAAAGAGTGGTAGTAGTCCAGAAGGAGCAAGATGATGGGACGTGGAGATTTGAGGATTTCATCAAGCATCTTGGCTCCGAACAAGAAAACAATCTTTTGCTGGTAGAATATCTTCCTATCAATATACATGTTTACATGCATGTGTTGCAAGAAACGGAAAGGAAATACTTTTGGCCTATTGTTATTATCCATGTCGGGTGTAGGGCAACGGGTGTAGGGCAAGGATCTTGACCACTAGGGTTGCGTACCTTAGGTGTTGACGAGGTGACACCTTCACCACATGCTCCTACCCCTTGTAGTAGTCCGCACAATCCTCCACATTAGGTTAAAAACAAACTGGGCGAGAAGAGTCTAGCTCAATCGGCTTTCCAGAATGGGCGCTTGGGTGATCGAGCTTCATTTAAACTTTCTAGGCCTAGAGAGAGTGTAGGTCCACTTGTATCCACCAAATGCTTTAGGCTTCTGGACTTAGACTTTGTGGTTGATGTAGTTGACGACTCCTCTCGAAGCATTAGAGAGAAAACACTTGGTGCTACAAAAAAACTGACTGTCGTGAGAGTGCCGCAGTTTTCAAAATCAAAACTCACCGTTCTTTCATCACTTCCTCTGTCGGCACTCATTGACAGAATGCTTTGGTTGACAGCAGTGATGGCACTGCATAGGCCTCCCACCTGAAGGAGTCATAGATGAACAAGCAATAGCGCATGTTATACCCTATGGAGAGCCTAGTCCATCTACTGTAATGGTAGAGGGAGATTGGTATAGTCCACATCCACCACTAATGGAGGAAACCATGACTTATGCTCCACTAGAGCTTGCACCAATGTACTATGTAGCTAATCAAGGTGTCATACCTTCCATGGAAAGACCCATGATGAAGCCCAGAACAGGAAACTATCATAACTGTGGTGTTGATGACCATTAGAAGAACGCATGTCCAGAGCCTGACAAAAACCTCAAACCAATTGAAGCCTATTGCATACAATGTTGCAAAAAGGGAGGACACTTTCCGGAAGATTTTCCTAAGAATTCTTTGAACAAAGAAAAAACTATAGTCAACGTAGTCCAAATGATGCCTAGTAGCTCATCGGAGAGCGAACCGATTGTTCCAATCAAGGTAATCACTAGAGCTGGCAAAGAAAAAGAAACACAATTCCTCTGATGATTCAAAGAAAACAAAAGTTTCTTCTCAAAGAATCAAAAGGAGCAGAAGCAAAAGATATGAGATGACAAAACAAAAACAATGGGTTGAAAACGAAGAGAAAGCAAAAATTCTAGCCCAGGACAAGTTGAAGGAAACTGGCAGTGAATTCAAGGAAACAACCCTGAAATCTGGAGGATCCATTTTAGAAAGCCAATTGAGTGATCGAACTTTATTTGAACTTTCTAGGCCTAGAGAGAGTGTAGGTCCACTTGTGTCCACCAAATTCTTTAGGCTTCCGGACTTAGACTTTGTGGTTGATGTAGTTGACGACTCCTCTCGAAGCATTAGAGAGAAAACACTTGGTGCTACAAAAAATCTGACTGTCGTGAGAGTGCCACAGTTTTCAAAAGCAAAACTCACCGTTCTTTCGTCACTTCCTCTGTCGGCACTCATTGACAGAATGCTTTGGTTGACAGCAGTGATGGCACTTCATAGGCCTCCCATCTGATGCTCTCAATTTGTGGTTAGAACAAGCAACACGAGATGGGGAGCTTTCCTCTTGAATACTGACGACACTACACCTTGGCAGTAGTACTTCAATGAAGGCGGATAGTGCCTCCTTAGTCTCCTCCTCTTCCGTCCTCCAGTTAGAAAATTCCTTCAGCCATTTGTCCATGATTGATGAGGTGCGTTGCTTTTAGCATTGTAAACTGAAGGTTTCTTAGAAGCCCTCCTCAGTGGGCACACCAAATGACGGGAGAAAAGCGAGACACGAACCCCGACGGCCTCTAAAATGCCGAGAGCGGATGGCAAGCCTCGAGCCGGTCACGATAAAGCGAATAGGGGGCACAACCTAGCTTTGAGCGGCTAGGATGCAGACCACGGTGATGTGAACACCACAAACTTACACACACAGAGAGAGAGAGAGAGAGAGAGAGAGAGAGAGAGTGTGTGTTGGACGGATATGCCGCGACGGACGTCAGCACAGCGAGAACTCACCTAACAAGATTTGTCAGCTAAGGACAAAGCTCAACCCGTAGGTGCGTGGAAGCAAGCATAGGGTGTCAACCTACACTCGACCGACTCCTAACTAATTCCTACAGAGGCCTCTACCCAATGTCTAAGTCACGGCCTTCAGGAGTGCATAAGAGGAAACTTCCTACAACACTTTCTAGAGACGAACACCCATCAAACAATCTGAAACACCACAGAACTTGAAGGAGACCCTACTAACACCAATAGGTCACTCTCCCTAAGGTTTATGAACCAAAACCCCAACCCAAAACACCCGATGAAAAATCACGTAGGATGTCTGGTCAAAATTTGCAAGTCTTCATTTCCGAAATCTAAAGTGCCTAATTTGTATCTCTACTCAATGCGAATGCGTAGATATGCTGCAATGCAAAATCGGACAATGTATGCTCACCAAATCACCAGATGAAGCTTGTAGATGGAGCTCGCAAAACCGGACCGTACGCGCGCAATGTAGGTATTGGCGCATAGCTCTCGTTGGGGGCAACACGCTGCACTTCTTCTCACTTGATTCCAACCACCGGTGCGCACGTAGCGTCAAGATGAAGCTCTCACTCTCTCTCGTACACAGTACGCACACTCACAGACTTAAAAAAAAAATTAAATGACAAAAGGTTTTTTCATTAAGGTCAAAAAGTGGTATAAATACCTTACAGTTCTCAAACCCTAAAGTTCCAAATTAACCATCTACTCAATCTAATGTCAAAACTGGGATACAATCTGGAAACTTTTGTAAGCCCAAATATTTACAAGGTGAAATGTCGGGTTTTCTCAATGAATGAATAATTACAAAAAATAATAATCTGCCGAGCCGTTATTTTCCGTAGGGTGTGTCTAGCTTCTAACACTCCCCCCCTCCTTGCTCATGTCATCCCCGACATGGCTGTCGAGTTGTTCTGCATCTTATGATTTCTCGCATCTTGAGCAGCGACTCGTATCTTGCATGTTGAGCCAGTAGTGTAGGGCCGAATATGTGAGTGCTGATGGTGAAGAAGCCGGTGTAGAAAGCTTCTTCAAAGGCCTGGAGGTGATAGGATGGCAAAAACATGATCCTTTGATACAATGCATGTATCACCTCCTTGGAAGGCTGACCAGATAGATCATACGCACATCTATAAGTATCTTGAAAGAAGAAGATACTGTCTGTCGACTGGCCCGGTTTGAACCTCTCGAAGACTGCCAAAAGGGTTTTGCAAATCTTCCTCATCATAATGCAAGATAGGTCAGGCGAGCGAGTGAACAATTTGATGGCGCCCGTTAGGGTTTTCACCATGTATTGAACACTTATTCTCTTGCCTGCCTTCAAGCTTGGCAGCTTTGGATATTTTAGCCAAGTAGGTTGGCTTCTTTGTAGTAGCTCCTGGGCCTTCCACGTCTGCATCCTTGGTAGAGGGCAAAAACTTAGGTTATCTCTGATGAAATTGGGTGCCTCTACCAAGTGGATTAGGTACTGTGGATACTTTGTTAGCCATGCCTTTCTTCACCTGGGCTGGAAGTCGACTATCAACTTTACCCCTTCAGGCTTGGAGATATCTGTTGTGTACAGTGGCACTGTTGGCTCTTCTCTGATTCTTTTGTTGATCGTGGCGGCTTCGTACTTTAGCAAAGGATATGGGAGAGAGGGCTGTAGCCATTCAAGCCGAAGGTTGCTAGCGTCTATCTTCTGAATGGTCATGGATTTAAACTTCCCTCTGCTCCCATTCCAAGGCTTCTTTGGCCGTTTCTCTGATTTCCGCTTCTATGGCCTTGCGCAGCTTCTCTTCTTCTTTTTGTGTCAGATCTTGTGGCTCTTGAGAGGGTCTTACAAGGATTTCCTCTTGCATGGGTGTGTCCACAGGATCTGCCACATTCTCTAGGTCTATGCCTTCCATGGCTGTTGGACCTGTGATTACCTACTCGTCTGCCTGCTGGCCTCTCAGCTCTTCTATCTGCTTTTGGAATGTCTGTTTCTCTACTTCAGCTTGTTCTCCCATGTTCACGAGGAGGTCGTTCAAATCAGCGTTTATCTTCTCCGCCTCCTCGAGCTTTCTCTTGATTTTTTCTAGCTCATCTTGCATTGCCTTGTGCTCTTCTTCCATGCGTGTTTGCAAGACCACTGACCCTTCTGCCATCATCAGCCTTTGCTTCTTCTGTAAGTTCAACTCTTTCTGGAGCTCTTTCATTTGTTCTTCATAAATCTGGCTCTCTAAAGTGGTGTGAGTCGAGCTAGTAGCTCTGACTCTGGCAGGAGATGCCCGTAGCCGCTCGATGTTTGATCTTTAACTTTAAGCTGGTCCTTGAGCTCAAGGACCTCATCCTGGCTAGCCTCCTGCCCTATTTCTTCCTTCTCTTTGGCATTCCGCATGGCCTCCACTTCCTTGGACTCCTCAACAAGTTGTAGGGTTAGGTTATCCCTTTCCCTCTCTGCATTTGTCAATGACTTACTGAGTTTTCTATATTCCTCTTCGGCTCCTTGCAGTCTTTGAGCTGCTACCTAATTTTCTCTTTCCATCTCCTGGCATCTTTGCCTGTAAAGTGTCGACTTCGGACTTTATCTGCACTTCATTGGATTTGAGATTAGCCATTTCACTTTCTGTGGCCATCGACTGTGCCCTTAGCCCGATTAGCTTGGCCATCACCACATCCCAATCATTGGTGGGTGGGTGCAGGTCCACTGTATCAGTGGCCATCTCCTTTAGCTCCAATAATCGTAGGCTCTACATTTGCTCTTTGGGCCCCGTGCTTGCCAAGTCAAATGCAACTGTGGCAGCCTCTTCTTTTGAATATCCGGTAGCTAGTAGGTCTAGAAATGTGTTATACCTTGCTTCATTTGGCTGTGGCTGCTCACTTCTGGGCTCAGCTTCTTCTTTTTGCTCTTGTTCTTGGCTCTGTTCTTGCCTTGACTCCTCTTGATCTTCAGGTTTGTCTTGTTCCTCTTTTGGTTGAGTCTGTGGAGGGCTACGAGGAGGTGGTGAGGGCGATGGCTTGGACTCAGGGCTGGACGGTGGAGTTGTCGGCTTTTTCTTGAAATCCCTGTCCGCCTTTGTCTTTCTCTCTCTCTCTTGGCCTTCCTGCTCCTCTAGCAGTTGCCGTCGGACTTGCTCCACTTCTGCTTCTGTAAATGGTACATGTGGGATATTTTCCGCCGTGGCATCCTGAATTTCAAAGTTCTTAAGATAGTCTTCAAATCTGTCTCTGTGCACCCTTCAAGATGATCCCAACATTGCTTCTAGAGAGGGCTTCCATAGTTCGCTCAGATCCCCCTTGAAGGCTCTTTCGGCTCTGAAACTTTCCATCAGCCGCTCTAGCCGTGCCGCTCTCTCTGATTTCGTCTCTTTTATAGGCACTTGGACAGATTCCTTCTTTCCCTTCTTCAGCTCTGGCTGCTCTTCTTGCACGATCTCTAGCTGGCGTTTCAACCTTGTGGCAACCCTTGGTGCTTTGGGCTGTTCCTCTTCCTTATCTTCCTTGAGCCTCAGCCAGTCGTTCTGTGATGGAGGGTCAAGCCATCTTCCCTTGGCGTGCAATGCCCCATAAACCACTTTAGTGATTAACTCACCAAGAGCAATGTATGTAGGGTTCTTGTTGCCCATCTTCACCAGGTTGTCATGTATATAAGCTGCATAATTGATTACCTTCGTCTTGATTTTCTGCATTGCCCAAGTGAAGGTTGTGGCAATTGCTCCAGGCGACATTTTGTACTTTTGTGGCCTCTTTGTACACATATGGAAATATTGGTTGTACAGCTGACTCATGATTGCCACTTTGGGGTTGGCAATGTCTTCAAAAGTGTAGTTGCCTTTCTTATTTGTGTACACCTTTACTTCGTCTCTTCTTTTGGTTACACTATCCCCTTTGTTGGAGAGGTCTAGTGGAGCTGCCACCACTCTCTCCATGATTATAATTTTCGTGTCTGGCTTGTCCTGTAGATCCGTAACTCGTACCACTCCATCTTCCTTGATTGTCATCACAAATTTCCATACTCTTTTTATGTCAATTCCTGCCGAAACAGCTTCAAAATAATTGTGGAGATCAATCTTCTCTAGGTACTCTGCCATCTTGCTTCTGACGAACTCATTGAGCTCCCGTGGTAGCATGGGTAGCTCTATCACATTTCCTTCAGTGTCTTTGAACACGCCTTGGTAGATCTTTAGATCATTTGACTCTAGCAGGTCCTCTTGGATCCATGTGCTGGTTGGCTTTACCTTCTAGTATTACAAATGGCTCCACCTCTTCTTGGTAATCTTTTATGGTCATCCTCTTCTTCTTTGCCGGTGACTTTGCGGCTGCCATAGATCCTATTGCACTCAGTAGTCCGAAGTTAGCGTATTTTCCATATTAGCTGAGAAACTGAGTTTTAACTATCCAAATGACTTGAAAATTGAAAATAAAACTTAAAAATAACTTGGGAAACTGTGCATGTACTCATAGTGCAATTCTAGCCAAAAAATTTCATTTAGACATCCTACGCGTAGGATGTCTCTTTCATCAGATTTTGGTGATACTTGACATGCTGGTGGTCCTTGGCCTGTGTAACATGGCTATGTGATTGGATTTGGATTTGGGCATCAAAAAGTGGATTTTTTGGTAGATTCAGGATTTAGGTCACAAATTGGGTATAAAGTCCACAACAAGTAGCAAATGATGTCCAAATGGGTTGAAAATTGATATATGGGCTCCTTGCACCATGGTCATGGCTCCCATGATGTCAATTTTTGCACAGAAGTTCAAAAACATGCTGGAGACATCCTACACGTAGGATGTCTATTTCATCGAAATGGCTTGGGATTTGTTCTGTGGGTAGTCCTTGGCATGTGGAACATGGTCATGCTCTTGGATTTTGATTTGGACAAGAATTGATGTTGGTAAGACCATGTGTAGTGTTTTTGGGCTCAGAAAGTGTATCTTGAAGGTGTTGGGGGTCAAAAATTATTAGAATGGCTTCAAACTTGATATATGAGCTCTTGAAGATGATATGAAAAGATCTGGAATGTAAAAATACCCTCTGTAGGCAAAAAATATCAAATAGACATCCTACGCATAGGATGTCTACTTCATCATTTTTTGGAGGTGACCACACAGATTGGTTGGCAATGTACTCATGAATGTATTGTGCAAGTTTCATGCAATTTAAACAAGTTTTGGTGGGTCTATGGCCCATTATTGCCTCTATGCCCTAACTTTGCGTTTTTTTGGTGCACATGAGTTCAATTTTGGTCCAAATGTGATGAAACTTGGTGGCTAGCATGTAAAGGCTATTCAGAAACTGTGTGTGATAAGAGTTGTTGGGTTCTGTGCCCAGAAATGGCTTTGAGACATCCTACACGTAGGATGTCTACTGATGATTTTTTTATGGAAACTGCTACAGGTGCCTGCCCTTAGTCCCCATGAGTCCCTTTTAAGCTTAATTTCAACAAAAAAGTCAAATGGATAGAAAGTAACTCCCTGTGTAGATTCCAAAGCCTCCGAGCCGTTTTCTGACTTTTGGAGTGCTTTTCGACGATGAAATTTCTAGATGTTGGTCTCCATAGCTTCCCGATCCCTTGGGGATCCTTGTCGTATGGTTTTTGTCGACTTTGGCTTCACCGGAGCTCCGTTTGGCAATTTGTCGCTCTAGAAGCACCCGTGGTTGCATTTACATGTCTTTGATGACTTGTGGTGGTCTACCACCATAGGACTTGGTTGTCAATGGTCCAGGAAATCCGCTCGTGAAGTTTGGTGGCAAACGGACATGCGGTTTGCCCGCGAGAGCTATTTGGCGCTTTGTGTGTCTGATGCCGTTTCTGAAGTTTAGTGCTGCTTCGGGTCACCTTTTGGTCATGTGGGCTACATAGACTTGTCGAGCATGTCGAGATGCTCCTACCCATGAATTTTGGTAGCATTTGGGCGCCTCTTGGCCGATTTCCCATTTGGTGGCCTCTTGCGGGGTTCTAGGAATTAGGGTTTTTTTCGATGGTTTTCTACTGCCTTTGGACATCCAAGACTGGTCTCCTATGCTAGGGTAAGCTTTTGATGAAGTCTCATTGCTTTTGGGTTAGTCGTTAGGTGGCCACTTCTACTTGTAGGTCTCTACTCCCCGCTTTACGTGTAAACCCTATGCTAGTGTTCGCGACAAAACGACAAACATGAGAGAAAAGCTCAAGGTGGTGAGCCTACCTCTCATGTCTGAAGCCCATCGGGTAGTCGTGCGCGTTGTAGAAGCTGCTTGAAGTTCCGTTCGCTCTAGGTGGCAGAAGCTCTCTCTCAAAGGTCAATAGTGGAAATGAGCTAAAAATGAAGTGAAAATTTCTTATAATGGAGGTCCCCGAACCACTTTTCATGAAATTTGACATGTGTTCCCAACTTCTTGCGAGATGCGGTTTAGGCTCAAAAGTTTCTTGATTTGGACTTCATTTGCCCTGTTTACCAGAAATTTGGCATTTCGGTCAAAATCTGACCAAAACACGCTTTCCGCTCCAGTCTCATAATTGCACCCCCAATGTACCCTATGTTTTCCTATAGTCACTGATCATCCCCATATTTTTTGTTTTTTATTACGATCATTTTTCATCTGCTTTTTGTATTTTTGAAGTTTTTCTGCCAAAAATTAGCAAAACTAAAAGGAAAATAGCAAATCAAATCCTGAAAATCTCAAAAAATCATAATAAATCAAAAACATCACCGCAAAACATTATATACACTCACATGCAATTTTTATGGTCGGATTTCTCGGTTTTACCAATATTTTACCCAAAAATGGCTATTTTTACTTATATACACACACCTAGGGGCTTGATTTGGCATTTGGCCCCATACTGTAGATTCATGCTATATAATGACATATGTACTTGGGTTAGTCCAAAAAAATTCACAATCAAACAACAACCCTTAAAAATAGTCGAAAAACATGTCCTTTTTTGCTCTTTCTGCCATTGGGTCCGCATTTGAGAATGCCTTCCCCCCTTCTAGCCGGAGTCCTCCCAGACGACAAGGTATCGCCTCGGAGTATGTGCCGTGCATAGGTTGAAAACATTGTGCTAATGCTTGGCCGTGTAATGTGGCACTATTTTATGCATACTCGGTCAATGCATGAAAAAATTAATGTTGTTCAAGAGAAGGGCATAAGCAAGATGCTTATTGGCATTCGCCGTCGAGATTTCCTGTTTGGTGTTGATTTGTTGGGCAGAGTTTCTTTGCAAGTAACATTAGGCAAAATTTGGACTCACAAAGGGGCCCTTTAAGGAGTTTGACTTTACCTCTCTCTACCAAAACGGGCGCATGGATAAATTTTTACAAACAAACTCCAAAGTTGGTGGAGGTTTGACAGTTAGAATGTCCTCTTCAAGCTCTATCTACTGATATATAGCACGCCATGAGATTCCTCATATTTTAGAAGATTCTTTTTTTGATTCACCTATGATGTGACACTCTGTCGGAATCTAAGTGAATCAAAAAAATAATCTTCTAAAATATGAGGAATCTCATGGTGTGCTATATATCAGTAGAGATAGAGCTTGAAGAGGACATTCTAACTGTCAAACTTCCACCAACTTTGGAGTTTGTTTACAAAAATTTATCCATGCGTCCGTTTTGGTAGAGAGAGGTAAAGTCAAACTCCTTAAAGGGCCCCTTTGTGAGTCCAAATTTTGCCTAATGAAGCTGTAACTCTACTGCTCTTTGTTTGATTGTTTTGCTTGCAAAAGTCGCTTGCTTTGCCGCTACTGGCGATATGGCCGTAGTTGTCTTCTTGGAGAGAATTGGCTTGGCCAGCATGGCCGTAGACCTTATCTCTTTTGCTTGCCATTGGTAGCTTGTCTTTGCCGGTTTTTGTAGGTTTATTACGACTGCATTGGTTGCCATTGTTTTGTTGCTTATTGGCACCAACATAAATCGGTTTGTTGGTTTCATATGCATTTGTCTGCCTTCCGATGTTTCTTGTACTGAAGGGAGTTCCTTTTGCTTCGGTTTCGGGATCCAAATGCATGTTGCATTTAAGTTGTTGCTGAGTATTTTTTTGAGATCCATATTTTTTTTATTCCCTTGGTTTTTGGTTGAACTATCTGCTTCGGTTGAATTCTTCCATTGTATTGTGGTTTGGTTGCCATGTCATTTCTATCCTTCCGCATCCATATTTGTGTTTCTCTTGTTGGTAACTCTGATCTATTCACTGCGGTTGGTGACTTCTCATACCTGTACTGAACATGTTTGGCAGTTCCCTGTTTGTTAGCCTTGGGTATCATTTTGTTCTTTAGTGGCACCTTTCCCTTTGGCCTTTTATTCGATGATTGAATTGCTGGCAGCGGATTATTCCGGGGTTGCTGAGCAAAGGCTACCACCTGTTGTTCTTGTGCATGCTGAATTTTGACTGCATTCGCATTCCAATCCACCTGCACATTATACTCTTTTTGACAAGGTTGTCCTAACAACATGGAGTGTTGTGTGCTTTCATCCTTGACCACATAAAACTTGTGTGGGTAAATATATTGATGTACTTGTACATGCAATATAGTCTACCCTTTGTTTCTCCTTCATTCGTTGTTTTTCTTTATGGATTTGTTGAAGCATATCCTATGTTAGTGGTAAATGATATTTCTTCAATCGACACCCACTAATCCAATTTGGCATTTCTTCTCCTGCTAATGTAGCAAGCTTGACAGCTCCGCTTTGTGATAGGTCACTAATCACAAAGGGTCCCATCCCTCGCTTTTTAAGTTTCTTGGCATGTTGCTTCAAGGTATAAACAAGTACATAATCACCTCTTTTGAACTCTTTCGTGCGCACATGATTGTCAAAAAACTCCTTTTGTCTTCTCTTTTTAGCATAGATCGAAGCTACAGCTCTCAAGTGAAGTTCATCTAGCTTTTCAAGATCATCTATTCTTGATGAGAGCTCATGTCCTGTACATTTTAAGCGTTTTGCTACTCGTAGAGTTGGAATTAAAAACTCTATGGGTAATATAGCATTTACACCAAACACCATGTTGTACGGTTCCGTTCCTATGATGTTTTGTAAGCTACTATGTATGCCCATAGTGTTGAGTGTAGCTGTTGATCCCAATCTGTTCTTCACTCTGATACAATTTTAGTGAGAACCATGCATAGTGTTTTATTTGTGGCCTCAGCTTGTCCATTTGCCTGTGGGTGATATGGAGCAGATTTTCTATGTATAACCATGAATTCCTCTAGCAAATATTCAATTACTTCATTAAGAAAATGCATTCCTCGATCTCACTGACTATTTCTATTGGTAACCCGTATCGTACAAAAACATTTTCATACAAAAATTGTGCAGTGGTTCATGCATCTGCTTTTTGTGTTGCCTTGGCTTCTGCCCATTTTGTGAGATAGTCCGTAGCCACGATGATATATTGGGTATGGGTGCGATATGCAGGGGGTGAAATAGGCCCCACAAAATCAATGCCCCATTTTGCAAATGCCCTTGCTTCCATCATTGGCCGTAGTGGCATATCATCTCTCTTTATCGGCACCTAGGTGCGTTGACAAGCGTCACAACGCTTTACAAACTCGTCAACATCCATATGCAATGTAGGCCACCATATTCCTGAGGTTAAGACAATTTTTGCCGTCTTGTCGCCTGAAAAATGGCCTCCACTTATTCCGCCATGTGCGTGTTCTAGAATCAGCAGGTATTCACTTTCACTTGCACAGATTCTAAGTTGATTGTCCTTTTCTCGCTTATAGAGTTGGTTCCCAATTAACTGAAAGTAACGAGCCTCCATCTCTATAGACCTTTTCCGTGCTCTTGTTATGTTTTTAGGAAACGTCCTTGTGGTTAAGAAATCAATGATATATTGACTCCATGCAGGTGCAATGTTTACCTGAAACAATGTCGCGTGATCCACTAGTCGTTTGGCACTACATATAGTACAATTGGTAACATAAGCATGTGTGTCCGCGTACATAGTTGGCCAATAAACCCCTAACTGTTTCAGTCTCTGGTGTCTTTTCACCGTTGAACAATGAAATGCACAATCCTGGACATGTGCTTCTTCAAGATAACACTCGAATTCCTCCGGATTTATACATAGTCGTAGAATTTGGTCCGATCCTAGATAATACAGCCGTCTTGCAATCAACTGGAAGTTTTTTGTTTGTCGAATTGATTGTTGTTTGGATCTGTCTTTCATGTTATCAAACCTACCTCCAAAGGAAAGAATGCTAACAATTTCCTAAGCCCATTTGGGTATCATTTCAATATTGAAAAGATAAGCATATGGTATGTCATCATCTACTCCTTCAGGAGCTTCCCCGTTGTGTAGCCTTGAAAGATGATTCGCCCGTAGATGGGTTTTTCCCTTTTTGACCACCAGTGTAAAATCAAACTCTAGCAATATAATAAACCATCGTACAATCCTCCCTGTATTGCATGGTTTATTTACCAGATACAAAAGAGCTTGATGATCTGTGAAGAACACAAATTTGTTTGCGAGCAAATAATGCCAAAATTTCTTTACAACATAAATCATTCCTAACCCCTCTCTTTCAGTGGTTGTGTAGTTCTTTTCCACACTATTTAATTGTCGGCTTGCGTAACAAACTAGAAAATCCATTGTTGCGTCTCCAGGTTGAGCCAGAATACTCCCAATTGCATATGCGGATGCATCAATGTGAACATGGAATATCTTTTTTCAATCCGGTGCTTTAAGTAAAGGTGCTGATACAAGGTTTTCCTTCAGCTTTTGGAATGAAGTTTCACACTCCTCGGTCCAGTCGAAATTGACTAACAAACGATACAAAGGTTGTGTGATGACTGCATACATATATATGAATCTTCGATAATACCCGCAGCGTCCCATGAAGGATTGCACTTGTTTTGCATTAGTAGGCCTGGGCAGGTCTGCTATGACATTGATTTTATCTAGGTCAGTGGTTATGCCATTTCTTGAGACAGTGTGTCCTAAGATGCGACCTTGCCTAACCATAAAAATACACTTTTTCGGGTTAAGATAGATTCGATATGCACTACAAGAGGTTGTGTGCTCTTGTGACGCTGTTAGCGACGGAAATACACTGGATTTTTATAACCCCCGACGTCGCTAAAAATGTCGCTAATAGCGTCGCTACGAGAGCGTCGCTATATGCGTCGCTATATAGAGACGCTCATAGCAACTGTAATGGAATTATCCTATTCAACTTGAGAATAGCGGAAATTAATGAGAATACTTTCGAGAAATAACTTTGTGAGCATAGCGGGTAGACATAATTGAAGATAGCAACATAATCATAGCAGTTAGTTAACTTGGCATGAACAATACGTTTGCAAGAGAGAGAATTTAGAGAACATGACAACAGTCGAGGAACGGATTTATGTGGAGCCGGTCCCCCCTCCAATAGGCATTTGTATTATGATTTCTCCCATTAAGAGAGACTTGTTACAATACATTCTTTGTGTTCCTTGTGACCTAGGTGATGCAATGAAGATGGAAAGCTTCATGCATCACAATCATAGCATAACATGAACTTGAAGAAAGCTTTAATTGTCCCAAGCCTCAGTCCCAAGACCTCAAACACCTTCGAAGGTGGAGAGAGCTAGCAGGGAATGAGGGTAGGGAAGAGGAAGAAGAAGCATTTCATAGGAGAAAGAACTAGTTCCTCACTTATCATACTCTTGTTGCTAGCATACATAATAGCATAGTAATGAAGAAGAAGGAGATGACAAGCTCAAGAATTGAAGCATGGCTCTTGGTTGGATTTGCACTCCATAGCCAAGAGTGTTGGTGTAGGCTCTCAACCTCTACTTGCTTGGAGAGGGAGCTCTTGCACTTTGCATAGCACACAATGAGAGTGATTGCGAGTGTGTGTGGGTGAGTATACCCCTCAAGAAAGCCCATAGCTTGCTTGGGTCAACCCCCCCTTGTAGCTCATGCTTGAAGCTCATTGGACCCTCCCAGGCCTAGCCAATCATGAGCAGGAGGCATTACAAGCAGTAGGGGTAGCCTTGAGACAAGTGTCCCCCTTTCCTTTTTGAGAGAGAGGGCTAGATAAATGCTAAAACAATTAGATAATTCATGTAATTTATCATTGGACCCCTTTGAAGCTTAGCCAATAGGCTTCAAGCAACACATGAAGGTAACATGGGTAGGGGCCTGACATGTGTCCTTGCTGCCTCTTCAAGTTGGGGCTTCCCTTGTGTGTGTGAGTGGGTGTTCTCTCTCTAGCCCCTAGGGAAAGGGCTCGGCCCCCCTCTTGTAGGAATGCTTTTGACTTTAGGTGATCAAGCACCTTACTCACCAAGCATGACAAAGCACTTGAACTAGGGGGTGTTCCCACAAGCATCTCAGGCAAGCTTCCCAAGGCACCTCAAGTACCTTAATCATGCAGCAAGTCAAGCACCTCAATCATGGAGCCAGTCAAGCACCTCAAGCATGACAAACACCTTAAGCACGAGAAGCACCTCAAGCAGGACAAGCACCTCGAGCTTGGGCCGGGTTCCCACCTCAAGCTCAGCCCTAGCTTGCCTAAGGTCAAAGGACTTTTACACACATTTATTGGAGGTCTTCAATGAAGCTAACCCTAAGGTCTTATGCTCCATTGGTTAGCCTTGCTCTTTGATAGACCATCTCCCTTTTGGGCCCCTTTACCATTGGCCCCGTGTTGAGATAGATCTATAAGCACATATCTATATCTTAACACTTGTTCCCTTTTATTCTCCCATAGTAGGTGATCAATTTAATATGAGAAAATCATTTGGGTTGGTTAGATATTAGATTTTATGACATTACCTCTCTCTTGAAATCATAGTCGTCCTCGACTATGAGGTAGAAGAGATAAAGTCTTAGTCATTAGTCAATTGTACTTAGCGGGTAAAGGATCCCTTTTTACCCTACGACATCTTTCCAAGATGGATGACTAATCCATTTGGTTCTTGGGAGACATAGCTGCCGCAAGCATGTCTGCTATTTAGTCCATTTCATTCTCCCAAAGTAGAGTGACAAATTCTACTTGGTGTTTGAGAGACGTCGTCATCACAAACATGATTCTAAGCATGCATACTAGTTAAATTTGTGCACAATTAAAAAGAGGACTAGTCATATAAGACAAAAACATGAGTCATTTAAAAGAAATTTGTACATTTGCTTACTCTAATGTAGCATTGTAAGCATTGACAAGGTTCATACTATCCTTAAGTTGTACTCCTTGCATCCATTTAGCATCTTCAAAAGAATAATTTTTGAACTTAATAAGATACCGTCGGATTATCTTACCATGTCGTAGTACCTTGTCTTCATGCCGAAGGACAGCTTCAGGTTGTAGCACCTCTTCTTGGTCTTCGACTTCTGGAGGGTCTTCAATAATTGGTTCAATTGGTGGCTCTCCTTTGTAGGGCTTAAGTAAGATTACATGAAAGGCATTGTGTATAAGCCAATGGTTGGGCAACTTGAGTTGATAAGCCGTCTCATTCATAGGCTTCAAGATTTGGAAAGGACCATAGTATCTTTTTGCTAGTTTAGCATAATACTTTTGATGGCCCGTAGGATTTTTGCCCGTCGTTTGCCTTAATCGAGCCTTAGGAAACTTGAGTAAGACCCAATCATTTTCTTTGAACATTAAGGCTCTTCTGTGCTTATCATCAGCAGCTTTTTTCCTTTGTTGAGAGATGGCTATAGCCTCCCTAATCTTTTGAAAAGATTCTTGTAGGTCACGGCTATACTCATCGGCGGCGAAGATCTTCCCATGTACTTTCAGTAGCAAGGGACTTTTAGGTCTTCCCTCTATGATCTCAAAAGGTGCTTTCCCCATAGAAGTATGTACAGTATTATTGTAGGCATACTCTACTAGCGGTAAATACTTTTCCCATTGTGAGTGTTGATCTACTTCGGTAACATAAGTTTTGAGTAGATCGAGTATCGTAAGATTGGCTATCTCACTTTGGCCATCCGTTTGTGGGTGATAGGCCGAAGAGAAATTCAATCTTGTTCCTAGATTTTCAAAGAGACCTTTCCAGAAATTACTGGTCATTCTAGGATCTCTATCTGACACGATGGATGTGGGTAATCCATGGTGCTTGAAAATCTGAGATATGAAGAGAGTTGCCATTTGGTGTGCCTTAATAGTCTTTTTGACAGGAATGAAATGTGCTTGCTTGCTAAACCTGTCGACTATTGTCCATATTCCTGTATTCCCATGGATAGACTTGGGCAATCCAAAGATGAAATCCATGGATATACTCTCCCATGGTGAATTTGGAATAGGCAATGGCTGGAGTAATCCAGGTTGCTTCCCTCTATCATATTTGGTCTTTTGGCATACTACAAATTTTGAAACATACTCTTGTATGTCCACTTTCATGGTAGGCCAATAGAAATACGTCTCTACTCCTCGGAGAGTAGGTTGAATACCTCTATGCCCTGCATATGGAGGAGCATGGGATTCATACATAACCTTCTCACGAATGGAATGAGTAACACATAGCCTATTGCCGTGGAGAAGATAACCATCCTGCAAGGTGAATGGTTCCTCTTTCTTCCCCAAAGCAAGGGCTGACATTATGTCTCTAAAGTCAAGGTCAGTAGCATACTCATCTATCATAGAGGATAGATCATTGTGAGTAGCTATAGACACCGCATTAACTTTTGGTCGTCGTGAAAGTGCATCGGCAACTTGATTGTGCTTACCAGCTATGTGAGCAATATGGAAATTAAATTGTGAAAGAAAATTTGCCCACCTCATTTGTTTGTCGGAAAGCTTGGTTTGCGTCATGAAATACTTGAGACTTTGGTGGTCGGTTCGTAGGATAAATGGAGTCCCCAATAGGTAGTGCTCCCATGTGTCTAGGGCATGTAGAACAACTAAAAGCTCTTTCTCATAAATGCCCAAGACTCGTTCATCACCATTGAGCCTTCGGCTCTCATATGCTATGGCATGCCCTTCTTGAAGAAAAACCGCTCCAAGGCAATCACCACAAGCATCACATTGGACCTCAAATGGCTTTGAGAGATCCGGAAGCACGAGGACTGGTTGGGAAGTAAGATTCTCTTTGAGTTTTTCAAAAGCATTTTTCTCCTTAGCAGTCCATACAAACTTAACGTTCTTCTTAGTTAAGTCGTGTAGTGGTCCTGCTACTTGAGAGAATTTTGCTATGAAGCGTCTATAGTATGCACACATACCAGTAAAGCTTCTTAGCTCATGTAGATTTCTTGGGCTAGGCCATGCTTTTATTACCTCTAACTTTGATGGATCCATTTGGATACCATCTTTAGAGATAATATGACCTAAGTATTGAATCTCTTGAAGGAAGAATTTGCTTTTCTTTTGGTTGAGATAAAGCTTGTTCTCCCTCAATGCTTGAAAAATCACTTGGAGATGCTGCTTATGTTCCTCCAAAGACTTGGAGTAGATGATGATATCATCAAAGAACACTCCAGTGAATTTTCGATATGGTCTAAAAATTTTCTACATCAAACGATTGAACGTAGCTGGTGCATTAGTCAAGCCAAAAGGCATGACTAGATATTCATAAAGACTAAACGTTGTGCGAAACGCGGTCTTTAAGATATCTTCATCCAATATCCTTATTTGATGATAGCCACTCTTAAGGTCAATCCTACTGAAGTAGGTAGAGCCTTGTAGCTTATCAAACAGATCTTCTACCCGAGGTACGGGAAATCTGTTTTTGATAGTGATATGGTTTAGTGCTCGATAGTCCACACACATACGGTATGTACCATCTTTCTTTTGCACTAAAAGGACTGGAGAACAAAAGGGAGAGGAACTAGGCCTCACCATCCCTTTGTCTACCAGCTCTTGTACTTGCCTCATGATCTCCTCTTGTTGAGCTTGTGAGACTCGATAAGGAGGCTTGTTAGGTGGTGAGCTTCCAGGAAGGAGCTCAATACGATGGTCATCATCCCCTCGTTTTGGAGGTAAGTCCATAGGGATATCATCGATGAACACATCTTGGAATCCTTTTAGAAAATTAGACAGGTCTAACTCTTCTTGATTCCTATCATTTACATTTGATGAAACATTAGTATCTTTTGGAGACTCTTTGACAAAAATCATGTACACAGAAACTGAGCTCTTCATTGACTTATCAAAAGAAAGAGGATTTACAAGTGGAATAGTGCGACCACGCTCACTAGCATCTATATACATGTTCTTTCCCCTGTAAGTGAAGTAAATTCTCCTTTCAGGGAACTTCATGTTGGCAGCCATGCGATCAAACCATGGTGCCCCTAGGATAACATCCTGATGTTGGAGAGGAGAGATGAAGAAGTCTTCTTTGTCGACATGGCTTTCGACATGAAGCCTCAACTTCCCAATCAAGGGAGTAACGGAGGCTTGTTGTCCCTTGAAAGCTGCATCAGCGACTACTATATCTCCCATCTCAAAAGCTCTAATGCCCAACTTGGTGGCCAACTCTATTGATATGAAGTTAAGAGTAGAGCCAGGGTCAAACAAGATGAAGGCATCATGCTCTCTTACCTTTCCCCAAGCATAGGAGAGTGATGATCCTTTGCAATGAGCATCCTCTTTTGGAGCTTCGATGGTGGAAGCTCTAGGAGTCTCATTGCGAGTATTCTTCTTGGGGCAAGAACGATAGCCATGTCCTTGCTCTCCACACTTGAAACACTTATGGTCCTTGCGAAAAGCTTCAAGCTCTTCAGGAGAGAGTTTGTTTTTACCTTTGTAAACTCCCTTCTCCTTGGACCGATTGTTGTTGTTGTTGGAAGTGCCTTGGGAATTATTTTGAGCATTGGATTTCCCCTTTGCATCATTTTTATCTTTGTTTTCCATGGGCTTGACATTACGTCTAGCCCCTTGATGGAAATTGATGCGTGAAGCAACCATGGTGTGGTGGATTACTTCGGTAATAGTACAGGGCCGTTGAGAGTTGATGTATTCGACCATCTCTTCAGGTAATCCCGCACAGAATTGCTGTCTTTGCTCGGCAAAGTCTATCTTTTGAAAGACAGTAGCTTTGAGATGTAAATCCCAAAACTTGTCTACATACTTGTTGATAGACTCATGAGAGAGAAGCTTCAAGCCGCGCCATTCAGTAAGAACTTTATCTTTAGTATCGCTTGGCAGAAATTGCTTCATGATGGAAACTCGTAGAGTTTTCCATGTCTTTGGGGCTTCTCCATTGCCACGAAGGCTAGCCCACCATTGACGAGCTGATTTTTGGAAGTGCATAGCTACATGACGTAGCTTGGAGGACTCTATGAAGCCCTCGTCCCCAAAGGCCGTGTCAAATTTCTGGATGAATGCCAAGACTTTGTCGGTAGCACCAAAGGTGCCATCGTAGGTGAGAAAAGAGATACTCTTTCCTCCCTCCTTGAACTTCTTTAGCTTTTGTGACCTTCGCCATGCAGGAAATGATTTGTGATGTCCTCCCCTCTTGTATTCTCTAGGAGAATAGCCATAACTTTCATCGGAAGAGGAGGAAGGTGAAGAAGAAGGAGACGAGGGTGACCTCTTCCTAGCCCTTTTCTTCCTTTGTTTCCTCTCTTGCCTTTCAGAGTGATGAGGAGAAGGACTATGGGTTGCTCTTTTCCTCTTGGGAGGAGTAGGCGATCGTCTAGACCGCCTTCTTCGTGGAGCCACATCTTCAGAAGAACTTAGACTTTCATTGCTTTCTTTCTCTTTGGATTCCTCCTCTCAAATGGGAGAGAGTCTTCTTTTGGGGGTCTCTTCAAGAGGCCTCCTAAGCTCTCTCTCCTCTTGGAGAGGAAGGGAAATTCCATAGGCACGAAGTTGTTGAGTAACTTCGGCTTGCAAGGTAGGGTTGCCCATAGCTTGTTGCAACCTAGTCACAAGATAATTCACAAACATGGGAGCATTATCATTAGCACCTTCATGTGCAAAATCAAAGCTATCAATGTTCATTCTACTCTCTTGATTATTGTCAGCCATGTTAACAAAATTTTATGTATGTACTTAGTGTATGCTTTGGCAATTCAAAACCTTAGTTGCCACTCCTCTTAGCCTTTGAAAATTGGCTCTTAAGTATCTACACCCACGGCTCAAAGTGGTTAATTATAGAGAGTAGAGGAGTAGGTCTAACATAGCAGAGTTGCCAAGGGCTAGCTCCTTTCGGACTTCTTATGGCTCAATAATGGTAAAGTCGTAGGCAAGTCTAAAAAGACTCCATTATTAAGTCCAAATCTCCCGAGGTGTGCACCATCCCCCACATAGTGGGCTTAACAAAACCGATATTAGATCCCAGTTCCACTTACCCTATTATAATTAACAACATCAACCATTTATAGGCTACTTAAGGACCTCTCTTCTTAAGCAAGAAAAGAGAAACCAAATGCTCTGATACCAATGTAATGGAATTAGCCTATTCAACTTGAGAATAGCAGAAATTAATAAGAATACTTTTGAGAAATAACTTTGTGAGCATAGCGGGTAGACATAATTGAAGATAGCAACATAATCATAGAAATTAGTTAACTTGGCATGAAAAATACTTTTGCAAGAGAGAGAATTTAGAGAACATGACAACAGTTGAGGACCGGATTTATGTGGAGCCGATCCCCCCTCCAATAGGCATTTGTATTATGATTTCTCCCATTAAGAGAGACTTGTTACAATACATTCTTTGTGTTCCTTGTGACCTAGGTGATGCAATGAAGATGGAAAGCTTCATGCATCACAATCATAGCATAACATGAACTTGAAGAAAGATTTAATTGTCCCAAGCCTCGGTCCCAAGACCTCAAACACCTTCGAAGGTGGAGAGAGCTAGCAGGGAATGAGGGTAGGGAAGAGGAAGAAGAAGCATTTCATAGGAGAAAGAACTAGTTCCTCACTTATCATACTCTTGTTGCTAGCATACATAATAGCATAGTAATGAAGAAGAAGGAGATGACAAGCTCAAGAATTGAAGCATGGCTCTTGGTTGGATTTGCACTCCATAGCCAAGAGTGTTGGTGTAGGCTCTCAACCTCTACTTGCTTGGAGAGGGAGCTCTTGCACTTTGCATAGCACACAATGAGAGTGATTGCGAGTGTGTGTGGGTGAGTATACCCCTTAAGAAAGCCCATAGCTCGCTTGGGTCGACCCCCCCTTGTAGCTCATTCTTGAAGCTCATTGGACCCTCCCAGGCCTAGCCAATCATGAGCAGGAGGCATTACAAGCAGTAGGGGTAGCCTTGAGACAAGTGTCCCCCTTTCCTTTTTGAGAGAGAGGGCTAGATAAATGCTAAAACAATTAGATAATTCATGTAATTTATCATTGGACCCCTTTGAAGCTTAGCCAATAGGCTTCAAGCAACACATGAAGGTAACATGGGTAGGGGCCTGACATGTGTCCTTGCTGCCTCTTCAAGTTGGGGCTTCCCTTGTGTGTGTGAGTGGGTGTTCTCTCTCTAGCCCCTAGGGAAAGGGCTCGGCCCCCCTCTTGTAGGAATGCTTTTGACTTTAGGTGATCAAGCACCTTACTCACCAAGCATGACAAAGCACTTGAACTAGGGGGTGTTCCCACAAGCATCTCAGGCAAGCTTCTCAAGGCACCTCAAGTACCTTAATCATGCAGCAAGTCAAGCACCTCAATCATGGAGCCAGTCAAGCACCTCAAGCATGACAAACACCTTAAGCACGACAAGCACCTCAAGCAGGACAAGCACCTCGAGCAGGACAAGCACCTCGAGCTTGGGCCGGGTTCCCACCTCAAGCTCAGCCCTAGCTTACCTAAGGTCAACGGACTTTTACACACATTTATTGGAGGTCTTCAATGAAGCTAACCCTAAGGTCTTATGCTCCATTGGTTAGCCTTGCTCTTTGATAGACCATCTCCCTTTTGGGCCCCTTTACCATTGGCCCCGTGTTGAGATAGATCTATAAGCACATATCTATATCTTAACACTTGTTCCCGTTTATTCTCCCACATTAAGTGATCAATTTAATATGAGAAAATCATTTGGGTTGGTTAGATATTAGATTTTATGACAGCGACGGTCATAGCGAAGGTTATAGCAATGTTTACACACAAGTCTATAGCGACGCTTATAGCGATGCTCCAGAGCCATAAATAGCGACGGTTATAGCGACGCCCGAGAGAAATTTTTTTTGGTGACAGGGCATTGAATGCCCTACCACCCATCAACCATATTGTACTTGATTCACTTTTTAAAAAAAGTGCAAGGGTAGATAATAGACCCAAAATAGTCACCCACAAGATGCATTGTTTGAAAAATTGACAAGCATAAAATTGACAATTGTACACATCATAGGCAAAATGAATTGATTGGAAAATGTAATAATGACAATTGTACAACATCATAGGCATAAAGAATTGATTGGCAAAATGAACTGCGGTGACAAATGTAATAATATACATGGTTCAAAAAGACGTATAAAATCCGTCTCATGATACATAAGCTATGAGAAACCCTAAACTAATGCTATCTAGCTACGGCTAAACTGACGTCGTCTAGTCAGACGTCTCATCGCGTCCAAGCGGCGTATCTGTCGGATTCTGCAAAAAAAGACAATAAGACAGGTTTCAGTAAGTATAAACATATAACGACATTTATAAAACAATACAAAAAATAGAAAAGAGTAAACCCTAATACTAACCATGCCGCCGCGAGAACTGAGAATGTCCATCAGGGCGTTTAAGCCCTTCCTGCCTGCGTACTCGCGCTCGTACGGTGTGGGATCACGTCCTGTCATCGACCACTGTCAAAACATACAAAGATTTCATTATGTTAGAATTAAAAATCTCATAAACCCTAAACTATAGAACATAAAGAGAAATGCGAAAACACTTACAAAATCGGCCTCAAATGATGCCCATCCACCGCTCCCCAAGTGGTGCGAGCTCCCTGCCTCTACTCGCGCTCTGACTGCATCCTTTTGTTGCTTCCACTTGTCGGGATTCTCGCGCGCTGCTTTCTTCGCATTCTTCCAATCTTCTTTGGCCAGCCAATCTGGCCTGTTCCACCCATGCTTGATTGATTTTTGCACTTCGGAACGCTTGTGTTTGCAGTATTCGCGCATTCGAATCTTCATCAGGTCTTCATTGAAGCGTTGATCCCGTGTTGGAACGGGAAACTCATCATGAAGTATGCTGATGACTCTGGCTTTTAAATCACTTGGTACTTCACTCCATTTGTTTAGTATGTAGTGTCTAAACAGCTGAGAGCAAAGACCACGCATGCACGAGATCACCTTCTTGCCGTCATCATCCATGATGATGCCGCCGCTGAAGTCGACGGAGTAAGGCAAGCCCTCTGGCCGGTGACGCGTGAACCTGGGTGTCCCGGCAGGGGTCTCTAGCGGCGTGTCGATGGGGGTACGGACGTCAGGTGTCTCCACCGGCGTCTGGGCCCCGAAGCGAGGAGTGTCGAGTGGGGTGGCTCCTGGCGGAGTAGGTAGAGGTGTGTAGCTGCTAGGAACAGTCAGCCGTGCAAAACCTGGCATAGATGGCGATGTTGTGGCTGGTGTGGGGGCGGGCAAAGAAGGGGAGGGTAAAGAGCCTCGTCGAACACGAGGCGGTGTGGAGGCATCGGCGGCGGAATCCCCACAACAACCGCCACCGCCACCACTAGAGCGCCGGTGTCTAGACGAGTGTGAAGATCGTCTCGTCGACACCGAAGCTTCGGAGCGCGCCGAATGCTCCGAAAGAGAGGGAGATGTGGATGAAGTAGGAACGCGCGATGATGCGCCAGAGCGATGACGCTCCACGTACCACTGTCTCTGCTGCGGTGACAAAGAAGAAAGAAACTCCTCATCATCCATACCTGCATTAAACACACGAATATTTAAACTTAATATTGAATGAATAGAGTAGACAATGACGCAAAGACCATTAAATACAATGACGTAATGATGCATATAAATACAATGACGCAATGAATTGAGTGATAGAAGAGGCAAGTCGAAAACTCAGAATTTTCAATCAAAAGATGTGAGCGCGAGTAGAAAAGAGCGTTATACACCATGGAAAGTACTTAGAGAGCCAGAGCTTTTACAACATGGAGCAAAATTGTTCAAATACAATATTTGTGGCTTTAAGAGATCTCTCTCTCATCCTCGCATAACTCAGCATAACTTCCTATATCTATATAGAGCTCTCTGTTTAAACACATATCCTCTGTTTCATTTTGTAGCTCCTCTGCATGCACCCCATATAGAGTAGTAGCATCTTGATGCTCGTCTAGCACCACCGCAGTGGCTTCTGATTGAGCATCTTCTCTGATCTCCTCCATTGATGCCGTTGTGATTGGCACATGGTAGCCTTCATACGTCCTTGCACTACGAGGGGCTACCTCTATGACGTACCACCAGTTTGATGTAGACTTTGTAGGATGAAATATTACCTGCCAGAGCCACATAACTTACATGAGAGCTTTCAAGCACATAACTTGTAAAAGGGGGATGTTAACTATTTACATACTTACTTGTTCACAATGCTCGGGTAGTACGAAAGTGTCTCTTAGGTCAGTCCATTTCTTAGTAGAATCCACCTCAAGAAAACCAGACTCTCCTCTACGCACAGTAGCGTTGCGACCCTCCATGATTATCTTGAACCATTGCACGTCGAACAAGTCGACAAAAAATCCTCTGTAATCGATTCTCAAAATCTCTTGTAGCGTGCCGAAGTAAGTGAGTTCCGCCACCATAGGATCTGCATCAGAGGAACGTCGTCGACTAGACTGTTCAAATTTTGCCATGATTCCACAATCTTGAGTAAAACGCTTTTTGTCGATCCGTTCCACCCTAAAATGTCGACCTTTACACCATGCTGTTGTGTATGACTTATACTACAACGAACAAAGATTATGAGTGGCCGTTCAAACGTTTAGAAATAAAGTCACTAGCTAGTCGTACATTGTAAACTTACCTTGGTCGCGCAACCCCGAGAGTACTCCCACTCTTCCTCAGTCACTTCGTCACCGCATTGTTGTGCGCTTTTCAATTGGTTGTGCAACCATCTTAAGCTCATGAATGTTGGTAGGCTCTCCAGACCCGTCGGATAGTGCATCGGTGGTCGTCTTCCCCGTCTCCACTCGATTCGTGCCCTTTGTCGCTCTTGCTTTGCATCCTCATATTGTGAAATCCACTTTTGCATCATTGGATTGTGAAGCATGCAAAATCGGTTGATTTTAGCCTCTAGATCTTCTGTCATCTTCTTCTCAACACCGAGATTGCACATGACAATCCCAGATATGCGCTCATCATCTATGGTTCGCCATAGCGTGTCCCGGGCTTTATCAAATCCATCTAGCCACTCTCCAATGTACACTAGGGACTTTGATACCAACCAACCTTCTGCCATGCTACCCTCCGGACGTGCCTTTTGACGCACATATCCCTTAAGCGTTTTCATGAAACGTTCTAAGAAGAACATCCATCTGGAATGAACTGTGCCAGCTATTTCCACCTCATCAACTATGTGAACAAGAAGATGCACCTGAATGGTTAGCACGGTAGTAGGAAAATGTTTCTCAAACATGCACACAAGCTCCGCAGCATTTAGTTTGGCGAATGGTATGGAGTCTACGTTGATCTCCTTTTGTGAGATCCATTGCACCAGCTTTGCAAGTTTGTAGATTGTGTTACGGATGTCGAGAGACAAACATCCCTCAATGGCAACCGGTAAAATAAATTGTAAAGTATGTGCAGCAATGATATTAAAGTCCACATTTTATGCAATGATATTAAAGTCCACTATGAACGTACCTGACACATTTTATGCCAATCGTGTGACTTCAAACCGGTAAGCTTTCCTTCTTTAGTAAAACACGTTCGGAGCGAGTGCATTACGCCAGTGGGGGTCCGCAAAGATCGAATGGTCTCTTTTACTTTGCGTTCTTGGGCTCCTGTGAAAATCCATGGTGCTTTAGGGAGTTTTATCGATCCATCAGACGCTGTTTGCGGCCAATATTTCTCCATACGATCCACATTTCTAAGGTCAACTCTGGCTCCCAAAGTATCTTTCTTGCCGGTCAGATGGTCCCATAGTAGATTACCCACATTCTTGAATATGTGCATTGGATCGAGCAAGTGATTGATCATGAGTCGGGGCCAGTATGGTAACTCGTACCATAGAGATAGTCTCTTCATCCCTGGAGGCAATCCGTCATCGCACATCTCCTTCTGCTCTAACCATGCTTGTGCAGACATCCTTGGTGGCTCTCTTCCCAAAAAGCCGTCGCGTAACACATGATTCTCTGGAAGATACGCTTGATGACCTTCGTAGATTTGCTTCTTCAGTGAGGGCGCCCTACGTGCATTCAGTCTAGGTCCACATGTGACACATGCTCTGTATCCGCTTGTTTGAAGCCCTGCATGTATACACATGATAATAGATCAACTATGGGAAAAAACAAGATTTACAGTGTCTGAGTGAGGAGTGTCAATAGATCACCTGAGCATTCTGTTAGCCCGGGATAGTCATGCATGGTCCACATTATAATGCCTCTGATCAAAGCATTCCGTCGTCCTGTGTGTCGGCTCATATCCACCACCTCTATGCCAATCCACAATTGTTGTAGCTCTTCCAATAGTGGACGAAGATACACATCCATATTCTCCACTTTATATCGCCCTGGCACAATCAAGCTTAGCCATAGGTGCCCCTTCTTCGTAGTCAACCACGGGGGAATGTTGTAGTTGACGATGACAACGGACCATACACTGTAAGATGTTGATCTTTGACCAAATGGATTTACGCCATCCATAGCCAGGCCTAAGTGCAAATTTCGAGCTTCCCTGGCAAAATCCGACCATGTTCCATCTATATTTTTCCAGTCTGCGCAATTTGCAGGAATTCGTAGCACACCATCCGAAGATTTATTCTCCTCATGCCATGATGCTAGGGCGGCCATGGACTTACATTCGAAGAAATGCTTGATGCGAGGAAGCAGAGGAAAATGTCGCAAAACCTTTTGTGGAATTTTTGTCCCGTGGAGATCTACTCGATATCTTTCGGAATCACATTTCGGACACTTCTCCATGTCTATGTATTCCCCTCTGAAAAGAATGCAGTCATTAGGACAAGCGTGGATAGAATTGTAATCCATCCCCAAGTTTCGCAAAATCTTTCTTGCCTCATCTCGAGAATCTGGCATCACATTGTCAGCTGGTAGTATGTGCTCTTTAAGCAATCTACACAACATAAAAATATGATACAGTCATGTAAAAATCTATTAGATCATTATACATTTAGATTTTTATTAAAGTAAACTAATTGTAATAGATCACCTGAAAAGCGTTGTGACGCTAGTGTCACTCCATCCAAACTTTGCCTGCATGTTGAGAAGAACCAGGAGTGCTTTCAATCTAGACATACGTGCTCCATTATACAATGGCGTATCGGCTTCACTTTTCATATCATCATAGATAAGCCTTTCTGAATCCATGATCGTCTCGATCATTTCATCAATCTCGGGCTCAAACATTGCCTCGTTGGGAATGTGCTCTGCATGATCATGCCCCAAGCTGTCAGAGGCTACATCTTGTGGCCTCACATATGCTGCTTGACCAAAGCGCCTGCGAACACGTCTATTGGGTTGCAAGATTGCTGCTTGTTGGCCAGTGTCAGAGTCCGACGAGTTATAATTGGCAACAACTCAATCTATAATAGATGGATCGAACTCGCCAAATTCGCGAATGTGCTGCAAAGAAACACGTCTTGTCCGTCGCACAGCATGCTTGCATTGATTACAAGGACATAAGACCCTCATTGAGAGATAGGTGTTTCGGTTGGACGGTCCCACATCCTCGTCACTACTCATAATGAGGATATAAATCTTATAACCTGGACAAAAAATTTAATATTCTATTGGCATTCTTCGTCTTATCTCTCTCTCTCTCTCTACCTCACATTCTCTAGTCATGTCCAATCCCCGCACACCTCGGTCTAGAGGTGCACGGAGATCAGAACCACCGGGTTATAATCTCGTCTTTATTGGTCAATACCTATATTTGTGGGTACAAGAAATCTACAGACCCACGTCTACATGATACTGCATGTAGTGGACAAAACCCCTTTGCCTTTTCTCTAGCTGTAGCACTTCACAGCATCTTAACATCTTTTCATAGTAGATCTTTTCACTGTTCGTCTAACTCTAAACCCTAAACCGTAAGTAATTCTTGCGTGGACTCCATCTAACGTAAATAAGCGTAAATCTAAATAAACGTAAATCTAACTAAAAATAAACCTAAATCTAATTTAACGTAAGTCTACATCTAACCTAATCTTTAACGTCTTTTGGGATAGTTTCCTACGACGTTAAAACTCTCTTCTTCTTGTGTGTGTGTGTGTGTGTGTGTGTGTGTGTGTGTGTGTGTGTGTGTGTGTGTGTGTGTGTGTGTGTGTGTGTGTGTGGGTAAACCTAAATAAACCTAAGTCTAATCTAATATAACATAAATTTAAATCTAACGTAAATTATGTTATATTAAAAACAAAGAACTAAACTAGCAGGGATTATAAGAACCTTAAAACTGATTTAACACATAATTTTTCACATAACTCGGCAAGAGTTGGCATTCTCATCACTAAAGATGTGAGAGTTAACTTCCGGCGGTGACGCTGCCTCATCTCCATCCACATCTGATGACAGCAATTGGCCCTTTGGACCGTTCTTGCTCTTGTTACTAACTTTGAAGTTGTTGTTGAATGATTAGAGGTTGTCTAGATGGTCATTGTCGGGGATGTAGTGACTCTTGCCGCCCTGAAGATCCACCTTCTTCCCTATCTTCTGAAGACATTTCACCAGTACTTTTGGATCGACGGAGCCCACCATGAGTGAAGGCAGCAATACCCTATATTCCATTGAGGGCTTTCTTCACCCGCTTCATGCAGGCATCGTACTCTATGGAGACCTAAATCTAATCTAATATAACGTAAATCTAAATCTAGCGTAAATAAACGTAAATCTAACTAAAAATAAACCTAGATCTAATCTAATTTAACTTAAATAAACCTAAATCTAATTTAACGTAAATCTGCATCTAACCTAATCTTTAATGTCTTTTATGATAGTTTCCTACGACGTTATAACTCTCTTCTTCTTGTGTGTGTGCGCGTGTGTGGATGTGTGTGCCAATAAAAAGAGATAAATGGTATAACCTTTCTATCACCCATGCCAAGTATGATAGATTGGTTATGCCATTTCCCTCTTGAATAATAGGTCTTGAGTTCAACTCCTCGTTGGCTAGATCTTTAGGTCTTTTAATTTTAATTAGTTTCCTACAACGTTAAATTAGTTTCTCTCTCTTTCTCTCTCAATGTGTGTGCGTTTTTTTGTTTATGCATGTTTTCTCTCTCTTTTCCTCTCTCAATGTGTGCGTTTTTTGTTTATGCATGTTCTCTCTCTCTTTTCCTCTCTCAATGTGTGCGTTTTTTGTTTATGCATGCTCTCTCTCTCTCTTTTCCTCTCTCAATGTGTGTGTGCATTCTTTGTTTATGTATGTGTGTGTGCGTTTTTGTTTATGTTTGTACTCTTTCTCTCTCTCTCTCTCTCTCTCTCTCTCTCTCTCTCTCTCTCTCTCTCTCTCTAAAACACTATGTGTGTGTGTGTGTGTGTGTGAGAGAGAGAGAGAGAGAGAGACACACACACACACACACACACACACACATAGTGTTTTTGAGAGAGAGAGAGAGAGAGAGAGAGGGAGAGAGAAAGAGGGGAAGGGAACATGAGAGTGAGGAGAGGGAAGGAGCATACCTGGCTCTCCTTCCTCTCCTCGTGTGTGTGTGTGTGTGTGTGTGTGTGTGTGTGTGTGTGTGTGTGTGTGTGTGTGTGTGTGTGTGGAGAAGAAAGAGAGAGAGAGAGAGAGAGAGAGAGAGAGAGAGAGGGAGAGCGTTACCTGCTCCTTGCTTGAGGGCGCCGAAAAACTCAGATCTGAGATCTGAGTTTTTGGATGCTCTCTGTTATTTTTTTTAGCCTAACCGGTGTCGCTTTGAGCGTCGCAAATTTACAAGTAAATTTGCGACGCTCATAGCGACGTCGGGAAAAAAAAAAATTTAGCGTCGCTATGTGAGCGTCGCTAATATGAATAGCCTCTTGTAGTGATGTTCTGCATTTTTCAAATACCTTTTGCAAATGGTCAATATGTTTCTCTCATAGAAGAGAGTGTACACAAAGATCATCCATGTATATTTCTAAGAATATTCTTTGAATGCGTGCGTCGTTAACCTTCGAAAGGTAGCTGGGGCACTAGTTAAGCCAAAAGACATAACACCATACGCATAAATTTCCCATTCTGTGGCAAAGGTTGTCTTGTGTTGATCCTCTATTGCAATTGCCAGTTGGTTATATCTTGAAAACCCATCTAGAAAGGAATAAGCCCGTTTCTCGGCCACCCTCTCAAGTACATGTTCTATGATTGACAAGGGATAATTGTCCCTTATGGTAGCTGCATTTACCTTTTTGAGGTTTACACACACTCACAGTTTTCCGTTCTTTTTGGGGACTACCACAATGGATGACACCCAATCTGTATGTTCGATTTCATAGATGAATTCAGCATCCATCAGCTTGTCAATCTCTTCTTTGATTCGTTTAGCAAATGTGTCATTATACGTATAAGGACACTATTTGCTAGGTTTGGCATCTCATTTCAAAGGAATTGTATGTTGGCATATCGATGGATCAACTCCTTTGAGGTCTTTGTAGGACCATGCAAACACATATTTATACTTCTTGAGAAGTTGTGTTAGCCGTTCTTCTTCTTCAGGCTCGAAATCAGTTGCTATATAGACCGGCTGAGGCTTTTCACCTGGTTCAGTGAGGTCTATCCGTTTGGCATTTTCCGGCCCATCATAAGATTCCTGGTTTGTTCTTTCTCTGACTGGTGGTGTCATTATGATTTTTCTGTCCTGGATGGTGAATTTCTCATAGTATGATGGCACATTCATGTTTCCTTTTTCTCACTCTCCCTTACCATCACTCTCTTCCTCAGTAGTCCATTCCTCTCGTAAAGACCGTTTCAGTTCTTGGTATTTCTGTTTACGCTCTAGTTTGGGCCGCTCTGGGTATTTTGTTGTTTTTGTTTTTTATTTTTGTGATTTTGTTTCTGTTTTAGCTTTCCATACTTGTCTTATTTCCTCTCGCGCTCTTTCCTTTTGAACTTTTGAGAATCTTCCTGATATTTGATCTTTAACACAATCTTGTGCTTTTACAAGCATCAGATAGTGAGTTTTATCTTTTATCCTAGGCATCAGGTTCTCTCTCGCTTTGTTTCCTGCTCATTTTCTCCTATAGTGTTCCTGGCGTCTAGGGTGCTAATTAGCAAAATCATAAAACCTGATATTCTCTGTTTTTTCTCCACGCTCGCTTGAGTTGTCTGAACACTCATTATCTGCATCGTTATTTACCTCCAGATACTCAGAGGAGTTATAAAACTCTTCTTGTTCCGGTGGTTCTACAGACTCGTCTTCTACTGATATAATGCTTACCATGTAATAGGGTAGCACATCATAGCCATCCTTATCGCAAAATTTTGTTGTTGGACTATCTGTAATGGTACAGATATCCAATGTTGCTAGTATGTGTTCCCATTCCAGAGGTTCTAAGGCATTTTCAGGAAAAGGTTCCTGAGTATACTCCTTGTCCTCAATCGCTCTTTCTAAGACGCATTCCTCTCTTTTTAAGCTCCCACAATGTGAAGCTCCACACATCCATAGCTCTTTTTGTTTCCCTAACCATGCTAGGAGTTCCGACCCTGCTAATGTAGCTGAATCAAACTCTTCCACTGGTGTCTGGTTCACATCCTTGTAACTATAGTCTTTTAGGTGTATTTTGGTTGTTGTCTCACCATGTCTGAGGTATATGTGGGCGTAACCCCAATCCTGGACCAGCTTCAATTGTCTCATGAATGGTCTTTCCAAGATGATCTCGTAATTGTTCTTTTTATCAAAATCGACTATTGCAAATGTATGCTCATACTCGATTCCACACGAAGTGACAATCACCTTTTCTAAGAGTCCTAGAGGCTTCTCCATGAACCCGTCTGCCAATTGCAATTTCATTCTGGTAGCTCTCAAAGTTGGTTTTCCCCATTTCTTCCAGATTTCCTTGGTGGCGATAGCAACTCCTGCTCCACTGTCAAGAATAGCTTTGGAAACTACTCCTTGGAATTCTACTGGTAGCGACGTGGTGTTTCCATATTCTCCCTCGCAATACTCTCTAACCTTGTTTAATGGTACTGGCCTAGTATTTAGTTGAGGCCTGTCAAATTCTCTGATCTGTTTCTGAAGCTTCGAGGTGGGGTCTTTTACTCCAAATTTTTCTAGGCATTTGCCTACTGTGGTCCACATGTTTGGTCGTAACCTTAGGAGTTCGGCTAACGTGATTGTGCATGCCACCGGGGTGGACAATAACTTAATCAACCCTTGTGAATCTATCACTTTGTTAGAAGAAAGTCTTTGAGATGGGATTGCTCTCACCTTTGACTTGGCTTCATACTCTCCTAGGTAAGAGGGTAGAGTTTTCAGCGAGTCTGGTAGGCTGTGCCCCGAACTAATTGATCCCTGGTCTCCCCCTTGTGAATGTATATCAAAGTTCATTTGTGATCTTGCCTCAAATTCTTCAATAGGAGGTAAGATCTCATTTTTCTCTTTTCTCGTGTTGTTCATGTGGTAACTTGCCGTGTTAGCTTTGTTGGCCTCACGGATTTGTTTCCACAAACCATCTAGACCGTTACAATCCTTACCCATTTCTACCAATGTTTTAGGCTGGAACCCGTCACTTGCCTCATCTGTTGTATTTGGCACTATGATAGGCTCTCCCCTAGACTCATAGGCATTCGTGAGTCTTTCCTTCGTTTCTACTTGTTCCTCTAACGCTGGTTTAATAGGGGTTGGAGCTGGTACTTCATGCCAATTTGTAGGTTTACCAAGCGGGTTTTCTATCAAGGATTGAGCTATTTCAATCATCTTTCTACACATTTCCAACCTCTGTTTTTCTATTTCAGCATATGGATAAGTCATCCATCTTTGCTCTTGGGTTTGGTTCTTTTTGAGTCTGGCTTCGTAAGCGTTTAGAAGTGCATCTAAATGCTCATTTACCTTGTCTGCAAGTACTGATCCTGCACTTTTGGGTTCTGCTATTTCCTTGGGTGCTATGGTTGTCGTAGTGTGTGAGCTTAGGCTAGCTAGATCCTCTAACCTCTCTAATCTATCCTTTGTGTGTTTTAACTCTTCGGATAGAGCCATTTGCTCTCGTTCTTTCCTGGCTTTCATACGCGCTTTTCTAGCTTTCCAAGTGCTTCTCTGATTTTTAGTTCCTAAACTTGGGGCATCGGTTTTTGGCTCTTCAATTATGGGTTCGTTCATCATTCTTTGAGCTTGGGCTCGTGTCACTGTCTGAATAGGTATGATTGTCTCATTTTCTGACCCTCCACTGGACGGCACTGCTTCTAGCATGTTCAAGGTAGTTTTTTCTCCTTTGCTTGGGTTCTTAGGGAAATCCGGAATCAAATGAGTAACTCCACACTCGGTGCAATATGCGTTGACTCTAATGATTTCATCATGAGGACAGTCTCTTAGCCAATGGTCTCCACCACACTTGTAGTAGGGTCCTTTAGAATGTTGAGGTGCTCCTTGAGCTCCTCTTTGTTGGTATGCATGTCTTTGCCCACCCATGCCTCCGTTGGCTATGAACAACAATGTTCGTTCATCTAAGCTATATCTTCCTTATCCTACTGCCTGTGCAGCTGTTGGTGGTCCTGCACCTCCCATCACGTTCCATGGTTCTGGTGTTGAGGGTTCTTCCGGTGGATAATAGGCATAATTTGCTGCATATCCATTGGGATCTTCATAATATGCATGCATAGGAACCAAAGCCTTCTCTTCTGATTCAATTATGGTTGGTGTGTATCTTATGTCGACTGTTCATAATTCTGGTAGGGGTGGTTGTTACCCCAACACTGGTTGTGGTCTTTCTACACCTACAGGTCCTGGTAGGTTGCCTGCTTGATACCTAGGCATCGGTGGAACTTGAGGAGATGCTACCTGAGCTTGGGGAGCATAAGGTCTCTCTCTCACATATCCCTTGTTATGATAACATTCTTCCGTCCCATGGTTTGTCCATTTTTGTTTAATAGCACACCACTTGGGCTGTTTAGCCTGGGATTTGGCGTACAAGTTAATCCTTTTTAGCGCTTCCTCTACAAGCTGCTCCTGGTTTACAGCTACTTCTCCTTTCAGTGCTGTCTTAGAAGACTTGTTTCCACTTTGTTGTGAAGATGAATCGTCGTCAAGGTCCTTGAACTCTCCCTCTTTGTAGACCGCACAATTTTCCACAAGGTAAAGAGCTTCCTTGGTTAACTCATTCAATGTCGTGCTCCTCTTCATATGTAAGTCCTTCTGGAGATCTGCATTCCTTAGTCCTTGGATAAATATAAGCATAAGTCTGGACTGAGTTGGCAGTTCTTTCACAGGACAGAACTTAACATATCTTTTTAGTCTTAGGGCTACCTTTCGCACAAATTCCCCGTCTTTCTGTTTGAATTTATGGATTTGTGAGACGGTATTATGAGCTATTCCCCTTTGTGAGAATTCCTTGATAAACTCGTCAAACACTTCCTCCATAGACTCAAAGTCTCTACGCACCACAGAGTCAAACCAAGTAGCAGCGTCATCCTCTAGGGTTAGTCCAAACCCTGCAAATTGGGTAGGGAAGTCTAACACCTCTTCCGCTCTAATTACACGCACAAAGGCTGCTACATGATCTCTTGGATCTCTGTTTCCTGTGTATTTCTTGTTTACCCATTTTTGCACTTGAGAAGGTCTATTTCTATGATGGTCTACAAATCTCATCATTAAATCTCCACGTCCTAATCGATATACCTCCTCTGGTCTTCTGTAGTAGGCTGGTTTCTCTCCCAGTGGTACTCCTAAGCCATAATTTCTAACAGTTCTTGCAAGAGATGGTTCATCTCTTCGGACTCGTTCTATGGGTGGTCTTCCAGGCTCTGTTGACCCTTGAGTTTTTGGCTTACTCTCTTCTTGATACCTTAAATAGAGTGGTGGTTCTTGTAAATCCCTTAGCCCTTGTGCGGCTTGATAACCATCTCGATTTTGGTCTTGTTCTAATGTTGCACTCTGTCAAATCCATGCCTGCAATGATGGCTAAGTTGCTGGTTGGTTTTGGTTGTTGAATGTCTACCGATCGGGTGGAATGTGAGGTCACATCATACTCCTCTGAAAAGGGATTTGTCGACTTTCTAGGGATGTAGGTGGCTCTTGGAACTTCATCGGGGGCATATGTTGATGCTCCTGGAACTGTTGCCTTTTCTACCTCCTCTAGGAGAATACGTTGGTATTCTCGCCCATACCTACTGTACCTATCAACAAAAAAAAATATCCTTCCCCATTGCAGTTTCATAAGAGAATAAGTAAAGAACCTTGTCTGTTAATCTGGAACTGTACTTTCCTTGAATGTTGGTCAATTTTACGTAAAAAGTCTGAATTTAGTCTTTGCTCCGTCAAAAGGTCAAACAAGGTCCAAATTCACTTCTGAAAGAAGTTCTGGAATCCTTAAGCCAAATGGAACCTCACTGTCTAAGCTCAGTCAACTTTTCTCTTTACTAAGCCCCAGTAGACATCCTACGCGTAGGATGTCTCCTGTTCTGTTTTGCCTAGATTCTTGTACTATGAATTCCCCTTCATGTGCTGAGTCCACAGTTGTTTTTACTTTTTGATTTGGACACCTATAAGCTGTTCAATGGATCAGAAATCTGTTCCGACAGCCTGCTGTTATTCTTGATCAGTCTAATCAACTCTAATTTGGACCAAAATTGACTAGGAGGCTTGCCTCAAGCTATACAACACCCTGCAATCAGTATCTGGCTTCAATTTCTTACTTTAGAAATCCTACGCGTAGCATGTCTTTTTGCTCAGAATGGCTTCAAATACAAAGCACAGACTCCTCTTGAGGTGCTAATCACTTTGGTATGCTCAAAATTAGGTTTGGGGTGCAGAATCACACAGATGACATCCTACGCGTAGGGTGTCTTTTTGGCATGTTTGACCCCAGACTTGACCCACAGCTTCCCCTTGATGTCAGCAACCCACTGGTATGCTTAGATTTTGGTTTGGATTTCAAAAGTCCCCAATTTTAGTTGTTCTAGCCTTTTTCATTAAAAAGTGCTAAAGTCTGCTTAGAACCCAATTTTCTCACCCAAATGAGATGAAAAGTCTGTCAGTCACTCAATATATCATGCAGATCATGCTCATGCAGTCATCCTATGGTTTTGGTCTTAAAATAATGCCCTGGCACAATTTGGGTAGGATGTCTGGCAATTTCAGTCTATCTGGCCTTATCCTATCAAGATATGGTCAAATTTCCACTTTCTAGGTGAAAATAGGGTAAAACCTACCTTCTAAACACACTAGTCAACTCAAAATTCCAAAATTCCCACCAGATTAGCCTGTAGGACATCCTACGCGTAGGTGTCTCCTAGCTTAAAATTAATTTTTTTCCTGACAAAAATGCTCCTGATGCTTTGCAACTCTATCAGAAACACTCACAGTAACGTTTAGACTTCACTGCAGATTTCAAACACACGTTTGCATCTTTTACAACCTTGTGATGAATCTAACAAGCAAGTATACATGCATGAAGTGCTCTAGATCCTAAATCATGATGTCCTACTTACTCTACTCCTAGTCATCATGTGAAATGGTGATAATGGTGTTTTGGTTGCTTCTTGGCCTCTCCGGACTCTCAAGCTCTCCTCTCACGGCTTCTACCACTCAAACTCCTACTCTTCTAATACCATAAACTATCTTAGTCTACCTAAATCTACCTAAGTCGAAGCATTTAGGCCAGACACACGCTCCCTAGACTCCCTCTAAGACCTAGAGAGTCCTCCACCCTCTAATCCTATCTAAATGTAAAACGAGACTCTTGGCAAGCCAAAGAATCCCTATCCTCAAGGACTAGTCTCGGTCACCTACCTAAGGTTTTAGTCCCCGGCAACGGCTCCAATGTTGGACGGATACGCCGTGACGGACGCAGGCACAGCAAGAACTCACCTAACAAGATTTGTTAGCTAAGGACGAAGCTCGACCCGCAGGCACGTGGAAGCAAGCATAGGGTGTCAACCTACACTCGAACGATTCCTAATTAATTCCTACAGAGGTCTCTACCCAATGTCTAAGTCACAGCCTTCATGAGTGCATAAGAGGAAACTTCCTACAACGCTTACTAGAGCCGAACACCCACCAAACAATCTCGAAACACCACAGAACTTGAAGGAGACCCTACTAACACCAATAGGTCACTCTCCCTAAGGTCTATGAACCAAAACCCCAACCCAAAACACCCGGTGCAAAATCACGTAGGATGTCTGGCCGAAATTTGCAGGTCTTCATTTTCGAAATCTATAGTGCCTAATGTGTAGCTCTACTCAATGCGAATGCGTGGATATGATGCAATGCAAAATCGGACAACGTATGCTCACCAAATCACCAGATGAAGCTCGTAGATGGAGCTCGCAAAATCGGACCGTACGCGCGCAATGTAGGTATTGGCGCATAGCTCTCGTCGGGGGCAGCACGATGCACTTCTCCACACTCAATTCCAACCACCGGTACGCACATAGAGTCAAGATGAACCTCTCACTCTCTCTCGTACACACTATGCTCACTCACAGACTTTAAAAAAAAATTAAATGACAAAAGGTTTTTTCATTACGGTCAAAAAGTGGTATAAATACCTTACAATTCTCAAACCCTAAAGTTCCAAATTAACCATCTACTCAATCTAAATGTCAAAACTGGGATACAATCTGGAAACTTCTGTAAGCCCCAATATCTACAAGGTGAAATGTCGGGTTTTCTCAATGAATGAATAATTACAAAAAATAATAATCTACCGAGCCATTATTTTCCGTAGGGTGTGTCCAGCTTCTAACACACCCACACACAGACAGAGAGAGCATTGACAAATGAGGAAAACCCTCGGGGGTGTGAGGGAGAATTATTTCTTGCCGTATTTACAATGACCTTCCTTCGGGCGAGGTGACACACCGTGGTGATAGAGAGATAGGGAGAAGATATGGTGAATCTACTTGGTGTGTTCTCTAGAGACGGCTCGATGATATGAAACTTGCTACCAAGAATGTGTATGTGTGTGTGCATCAACCATTGGAGTCAAGAGGTGGACATAGCTCCTTCACATGGTGCAATTCCCAAATCAAACCATCACACTAGTCCCCTCCCCATAATGCCAATAGTGTCAGTTCCTCCTACTAAAACTCTACCAAGTGCTGACCTCTCATGAACTGCCCCCCCCCCCCCCGATAGTGACCTCTCAGTGCCCTTTTATAGGTGTTGGCTGCTTAGATTAGGGTAATTCTGTTTTGATTAGGGTAAGCTAATCGGGGAGACAAAGCAAGGCGGTGGGCCCAGTGTGGTTGACCCTTGCTTTGTCTTGGGAGTTATTAAAAATGAAAACCTCTAGGTGGGCCTTTGTGACCCATCACCTAGAGGGAGGGAAATTACAAATTGGGGATATACAAGGCTTGGATGAAAAACTGAAAGATGATGATAATAACCTACGGTTTACTAAAAATGGTGTCGGGGCGTGTGATGCCGGCGAATGGCAGCTTTGGCAGTGCGTCGATGTAGCGTGTACGTCTTTTCGGGGTCGGCCGGGGCATGCCTTCGGCGCCTTTGTTCTTTTTGTTGTCGGTATCACGTAATTTTGGCCGTCTTCCTTCCTTTTCGTTGGTGTCGATGTCGGTGGATCTTCATTATATTAGTATTTTGTATTGGTGGTGCGTGCGTATATGCCTCTGTGTGTGTGTGTGTATGTGTGGGTGCGTGGATGTGTAGACGTGTGTGTGTATCTATATATGTGTGTGCCTATTGGCATGCGAGTGAGCGTTAATATGTATATGTATAGGTGTGTGCTTGAGCGTGCGTGGGAATGGGGGGGTGTATGTATATAATATATATAAATACATTATTATTATTTTTTTTGTTGTTTTCCGGCATGTTGGCGACGCAAAGGCGGGGGGGCGATGGTGAATGACAGAGGGTGTGTGCACAGCGTGTGTGTGTGTGTGTGTGTGGTGTTTACGTGTGTGTGTGTTGGTGAGCGTGGGCGCTGCACAGGCCACGGAGAGAGCGGGTGATAGGAGCGGGGCTGCCGGCTGCAGATGAACGCAGAGCGCGAGGGAGGGAAGGAGAGGGTGTGGAGATGGGGGAGAGGTGAGAGGAAAGGGGGGAGGGGGGAGGGGGGGGGGGGGGGGGGGTTGTTGTGTGGCTTCAATCGATGCCTGGCGGGGCTGGGTCCGGACTGCGTGAGGGCGGGGGTGAGCAGCGGACCATTAGGATCTGATAACTTGGGGGGGGGGGGGGGGGGGGGGGGGGGGGGGGAGTTTGAGCGTAGTCAATGGGAGGGGGGGTGAGAGATTATATATATATATATATATATAAGGAAATCTCCCCCCTAAGGCGGGTTCCCACCTGCTGTGGCGGTTACGCCGCTAGAGGTGGCTATGATAGCGAGAACTCAATCGACAAACAAGAATGTCAGACGAGGATGGATCTTGACCCACAGGTGCATGGAAACAAATAGATGAGTGTCAAATCACCTACTCGACCTTCTAACGACAATCACTACCAAGGAAATCAAATCTAAGTTCTCAAATATGCAAGTGATTGAAATCCGTACTACGAATGAATGCTATCTGAAACATGATCTAGAGTCATCGAATCAGCCTCAAACTCAAAGGGGGGTCTCTACACTAGGTAAGGACAATACCCTATGAATCTGCAATACAATCTCAACCTGTAACCACTCCGTGAGGTAAACACGTATGAATACAGGCCAAAAAAAAATACAGGTGACCGAATCTCAACTCCTATGGTACTAATGTGTAGCTCTACTCGTTGCGGTTCTATAGATATATGGCAGGCTCAATTCTGACACACAGGTAGGGAGAAAACTCACATAGAAGCCTGTGGGAGCTCACCTCGCGTAGAAGTCAAATGTGCGCACGCTTGGTATTGGTGCGTAGCTCTCGCCATTGCTAACACAATGGCGATGTCGCTTCTCCAATGGCGGCTCTATAGCTCGCGTAGCAAGAGGATAGACTCTCTCTCTCTCTCTCTCTCTCACTCTCTCTCAGACACAGTCACGGCGCTCAAAAACTCACCTTGATTAATGATTCAGAATTGTTCCCTTAGGTTTACAAAAACTGGCTCTTATACCTCAGCCTTGGAGGTGTGAAAACATCTCTAATCTAATTACATAAGCAGGTGAAACTACTTGGGGAATACAAGCTGGAAACTCAATTGAGTCCCGCTAATTACAATGAATCGGCTCCATGAAGAAAATGAAATGTCGGAAAGACATTTATTACAATAAGTGTTTACAAAAACATGAGTGTGAGCAAAAATGTATAGGTGTGGTCCTCCGCTCAACACTCCCCCCCTCCGCGTTCATGTCATCCCTGACATGATATCCTTGCTTTGTCTTTAGTGGAGTCCCGTCAATTTCAGCATCTGAAGATGTGACTCGTATCTCAGGTTTCCAATGGTCAGTGTAGGGCCGAATATCTTACTTTCATGAGTAAAGAAACCAGTGTAGAATGCCTCCTCAAAGGCCTGCATGTGGAAGCTCCGCATAAACATGATTCTCTGATAAAAGAGGTGTAATACTTTTGGAGATAGCTGCAAGGCTAGATCATACATCATATATGTCACTGTGTCGGCCGTTGACAACAATGTTGAGCTGGTAGCTTTATCCGGTGCGAACACTTCAATGCAAGCCAATAATGTTCTGCAAATATTTTTGAGCATTTGACACGAAAGGTCAGGAGAGCCAGTAAAGAGATTAATGGTGCCCGTTAGGGTTTTCACCATGTAGGCCTTACTTATTCTCTCTCCCACCTTCGGTCCTGGCATCCTGGGGTAATTAAGCCAATTTGGCTTCTTTGTTGTGATTCTGCCATGCTCTTGCCAACTCCTGACTCGTCGCACTGGACAAAATGTTTCATTTTCTCTAACTTCCTTGGGTGCCTCCACCAAATAGATTAGGTAGGCTGGGTACTTTGTCAACCACCCTTTCCTCCATCTCGGTTGGGAGTCTACTATCTTCTTTGATTCCTCCTCTTTTGTGATTTCGCCTTCGTATAGCGCGACATACTGCTCCTCATCTATCCTTTTCTTTGTTTTCATCACTTCAAACTTTAGTAGAGGAAGGGGCAATTTAGGTTGCATCCACTATTCTTGCAGCACCCTAGTATCCAACCCTTGAAGTCCGATGGAGAACAGGAGTCTTCTTTCCCACTCCATGGCCGCCTTTGCACTCTCCTCTGTTGCCTGCGCTATCTGCTCGTGAAATCTGTTTTCCTCCTCCTCGGTAAGTCTTGATGTTGTGGCTCTTCTTGTGATGGGGCTGGATCTTCAATAGGTGTGGCTTCCCTAGTCTCTGGTAGCTCCATGTAGCCTTTCCGTCTTTCTGTATGGTGGTTGCCAACTCATACACTCTTTGAGTGTCTACTCCTGATGGTCTGGAAGTGAAAAAACTATGGAGATCTGCCCTTTCCAGGCATCTGCTTATCTCCTCTGTTCTGTTGTAGTCCATCCGTTCTTGGGGAATCGTTGGGATATCCAGTGTTTGTCCTCGTGGGTCTCTGAAAGTACCTTGGTATATCTTTATCCCCTGTTCTTCTAACACTGCTTCTTCTACCCAAGTCTTTGTGGGTTTGAAAGTCTCTGGTGGAATAGAAAATGGATCGGCTTCTGCTATTGCTTCCTTGAGTGTCGGTCTCTTTCTCTTTGCTGATGACTTCCCCGAATCCATGGATCCTGTAACTCCAATTTCAGAAGTTAGCCTCTTTTTCAGTATTGAAAGCCGAAATTAAGCTTTTAACTATCCAAATGACTTAAAAATTGAAACATAAGCTATTCAGGGCCTAAGGATGCAATGCATGTGGAAAAATGTGCAATTTGGGTGCAAAATCATGCTGGAGACATCATACGTGTATGATGTTTTTTGTGTCAAAATGGCTTGATATTGGTTGTGCTTGTAGTTGATAGTGCAGACATCCATTCTATATGCCTGGATTTGAATTTGGGTCCCATTTTGTCAAGTTATGGCCATTTTAGTCATGGTCATGCTCTTTGCAATATATTAAGAGGGAATTGGATTTTGTGATCCAAATTGGATGAAACTTGGTGATTTGCTCTCAAATGGCATGTAGATCACTTCTGTGTGGTAGTTACAACTCTGAAATGCAAAAATCAAGTAGGGAGACATCATACACGTATGATGTCTTTTTGGGTAAAATTGAACCATTTTGCATTGTAAGCTTGGATTTGGCTTTATATAGGCTTAGACAATGATTTTATGAAATTTGGGTATAGTTTGGACCAAAATTGGCTCTAGAGACATCATACGCGTATGATGTCTTTTGTGTCATTTTTGCATGAGATTGATTCTATGGGCTCCTCATATGATAGTAAAGGACTGTGTGTACTCAAATCTTGACTTGAAGTTGAGTATGATGAATTTTGGCAAGATTAGGCTTTAAATAGAGGATTTTTCGCTAATTGGGCTAATGGAGTGATTCCCTTGACCAAATGGTACTAAACTTCATATGTGGCATGTATTTGATATATATAATGGATATATGATGAGAAATGATCAATTTTGGCTCTATATGTGCAAAGTGACATCATACGCGTATGATGTCTTTTTGGCCAAAATGGTACTTTTTGGTTCCAGATAGCTTGTGCATCTGTTGAACAACAATCCTACAAAGTTTCATTGAGTTTGGAGCTATTTTGGCAAATTTAGGGCCATAAGTCAGTTTTATGCTCTACTTTACGTATTTTTAGTTTCCAATTGGTTTTTCAACTCCAAATCTCATGATACATTGTACATTTGATGTTGTTAGCATATAGAAAGAGGCTATGCATTCATGTGTTTAAGAGGATGTGAAAATCATGCAGTGAGACATCATACACGTATGATGTCTCTTCTTGATAAAAAGTGTTTTTTGTGCAAAGCATGGTTTGTGCTAGTGCCCTAAGCCCTGCTAACTAGTTTTCAACCTTAAAAATCATCAGTTTAGTTAAAAGCCCCCTTTGTAAGCATTTCAGTCTCCGAAGTCGTCTTTTGGTGTTAGAGTTGATTTTCATCGATCTTTCCCCTCGAGAGTTGCATCCCGAGCTTATTTGAGGTGTTGGGAAGTCGTCTATGTGGTTGGACTCGACTTTGGTTCCTTCTTTTCCACCTTTAGCCATTTGGTTTCCCGAAAGCGTCTTTTTCACCATTGGTAAGTGAAAGGGATTTCTCTTGGGTTTTGCTTGTATACATGTGTCATTGATGGCTATTTGAAGTTGCTTGTGAAGTTTCATAGCCATTGGTCGTCAATTTTGGCCATTATGCCAAAATGATGCTTTGTGTGTCTGCCGCCGAATCGGTTGTTTTGACCCACTTTTGGTGGTCCAAACCTGGAGATATTCCATGGTTGCATTTTCCTCGATGTTGTTAAGCTTCTTGTGAAGTTTTGTGTCGTTTCGACAACTTTTTCCTATTTGCCGCTTGCAAGCTCAATTGACCTAGGGTTTTTCCAGTTGGTCTTTCTTGAGCTTTGAGATTTAGGAACTCATCTTCTACACTAGGGTAAGCCACCTATTGGTTCTTGCATGGTTTGGTGAGGCGGTTGTGCCTCTACCTAGCATTCTACTCATTTCCCCGTCTGCTCTTGTTTCTTTGTTTTGGTTAGTTTTTGGGACAAAAGTTAGTGGTAAGCATCAAAATCTCATGGCAACGAGTCTACCTCTGATATCTGGAGTCCTTTGAGCTCTCGTAGCAGTCGTAGAAGGCCGTAGAAGGTCGGATGCTCCTGTGTGCTCTTTGCTCTCTCCAAGTGGGTAATAGTGCAAATGAGCTTGTAAGTGAGGTCAAAAATACTTAACTTTGGACTTCCCGGCTCACTTGTTACCAAGTTTGATATGTGCTCCTATCTCGTCATGCAATGCACTTTAGGATTTGAAATTTCTCAATTTGGACTCCGTTTGACCTGTTTCTAAGAAATCTGTCCACTTGCCAAAATTCTGTCATTTCGGGCTTTCCGCAACTTTTCTCGAATTGTACCCAATTTTTACCATGGGTTGCCCTTGTCATTAGGATCATCACCATCTATTCTTTTCTTTTTTTTAATCTCGTTTTACCTGCTTTTTTATTTTTCTTTTACTTTTATTAAGAAAATCCTAAAAAATAAAGGAAAATAGCAAATTGAAGCCAAAAATTTCCAAGAATACACAATAATTAGCTAGTAGCCCTGTGTATATGTATATACACTTGTTTGTGGTTTCTCGGCTTGGATTACCACTTTTTTCTACTTTTTGGCTCCAAAAACACGCATATTTAGTCGTATTTACAAACTTAGAGACTCACATTCATCATTTGATCTCTTATTATTGCAAAACAAAGTATATAAGGGCATAAATATTATCAATATCCTCAATCAAACATAAAAATTCAAAATCATGTAAGACACTGTCCTTGTAATATCATTTTCTTTTTCTTTTTGTCCTTATTGCTTGTAGTTCCTGTATTCTTGTATACCTCCCCCCCTCCTAGTCTGAGTCCTCCCAGACAACTATGAAGTGTCTGAGGGTGAAGCATTGTATTTGTTGTGGCCATGCTTGGTCAATTCAATTGTAGAGCAATGAAATAGCAATATTTCCAATAATGTCGCTCTTTGTTTGATTGTCAGGTTTTTAGGCAATATTTTGGTTGTCTGTAGCACTTTTGTAGAAGAATCAGTATCTGGATTCTTCTTTACGTTGTTATCCTTTTTGATAATCCAAATCTGCTTCCGATTTGCCTGTGCTTGCCACAATTTTTTTGCTACCCAAATTTGCTTGACTTTAGGTTGTGATGTCTCTCTCCTTGAGTACTTAGGAATCTCTGTTGATTATACTGAAGGGAGTTTCTGCTTACAAATATTTGGAATCCAAATTTCCTTGCTATGGCTTTGTGCTGTCATCAACTTCTTTGGAATCCAGATCTCTTTCACTGATTTTGACTGTCTGAAATCACTCTGTTGTCTGGTGTTGAAGACTTTGTTTTCCACCTTTGTTCTTACTGGCACAACTTTCTTTGGCCTCCATACCAACTTTGAGTCTGTCTTTATCCAAGGTTGAGCTGTGCTTTTATTTTCTGTCTTCTTTACCCATTTCTAAGAGTTCTTCGTTGAGGAGCATTCCGGTTGTGTAGAAGTGGCTTTTGGTTGCCATTGCTCCTTCTTAATCTCTTTAGGTCGTTTACCCTTGTCATTGGATTCTTCGGCTTGCACCTATACGTTTGCTTTGGAGAATGGAATTGATTGACTTTCCTCCTCATAGTTGATGTTCACTGAATTGGAGCTCCAATTAATCATCGCATTGTACTGCTTTTGCCATGGTTTTCCTAGCAACAACGGATGTTGCGTAGCTTTGTCTTCAACCACATAAAACATATGTGGATACACATATTGATTTATTTGTACATGCAGTACTGTGCATCCGATAGCTTTAATTGAGTGTTCTGAATAACTCTTCAACTCCTGTTTAGTAGTTTGCAGCTTAGTGTCATGTTTCAATTGCTTGTACAAAATGGCTGAAAGCAGGTCAGCTTGTGCTCGTGAATCCAATAGTGCTCTGGCTTTAACCTGGTTTGTGTCCACTTTAACCTCAATGATGGGTTCTACTTTGTCTTCACCCATTTCTGATACACTGACTGCGTTTATCCGTAAGGCTCTTTCATTGCGCTGGCTCTGACGCAGTAGTCTTCTTTTCTCCATTCTTTCTTTTGCTTCCGCTTGCGCTTTCTCAACAATCTTTTCTTTTTCTGAAGTCGCAGCTTATCTTGATGTATTTTGAGAAGCATCTCTTGGTGTTGTGGGTTAGGTCAACACATGAACATCATGCACAACAAGAATGACAATCTACTCCACCATGCTTCATCAACAACAATTCAAACACAGTAAACATAACTACTCAAAGAATATCAGAGTAAGCAGAGACAATACACTGAATAGTTACTGCACTGCACCATCATCATCACATTCATATCAGAGAACAGATACCTCGTGCGCAGATACATTCCCCACTTATATAGATAAATCCGACTTAACTACCCAGTCACAAGACATTCAGCAGACTGCAACTGAAAGACAGTTACATCCGACTTGGCAAAATACAGCTCAGTAAATATCCGATAAGTCAAAATCCGACTTAGCTATTCAGAGTCAGTTTCTAACATGTGCCTCTCAACACATGGCACGTCCCGGTGGTAGATTTCGCAGAAATCTGACCCGGATCCACAGATCCCTTGATCAGGAATCCACTCTCTGCTGCACAGCGTCTTCCTTACTCTGGTCCTCAACATTCACTTTATGATCCACCAGCTCTGCTTCCTTTACTGCATCTGACTCTGCTGCATCATGCACACATATCTCCACCCGGTATCCTTGAAGTGCTACGAAACTTCTTTTCAGCACGCTCCCTGAGGCTATTAATCGGGCCTAATAATTTCTTATTAAAAATTCCGACTTGGTCAGTTCCGACACAGGTACTCTTCCAACATCTGCAATGCTGAATCGAATGTGCACTTTGGAACTGCCTGCTTCCTCCAACCTGTGAATTATATGGGATACTATGAAAAGACCTCCTAAAATCCATGCAAGCCAGCATTTTACATTTTCCTTTTGTTGATTCTGAATCTCCTGGCTGTAGGGGTATTACAGTCATACAGGCTACACTTGGCCAGTCCAAATGAGGTGGCTTTCCCTGAAATTTCTTCAGCCTGAAACCATTAACTGCCTTTTCCACTCTTGTACCAAACACATCAACTATGATGAATGTCCCTTGTCCTTTATCCTGCACAATCTGATATGGTCCCTGATATCTCAATGACAATTTACCAGGATGTGGTCCCAGCTTAGAGTTGTACAACATTACCCAATCTCCAACCTGAAAGATCTTGAACTTCACATTCTTGGTCACCCATGCTTGTCTTCTTCTTTGTATGACTTCAGTAATGTAAGAGCTTACCAACCTATCCTCCTCCAGCTGCATCAGATATTTGTTCCTGTGTAGTACTGACAACTTTGGAGACTGCTTCTCTACTGAGACTCTTAAACTTGGTACCACAAACTCCATAGGCACCACAGCTTCCAGCCCATACACCAGCTTGAATGGTGTCATACCAGTAGTGACTTTGAAAGCTGTTCTAAAGGACCATAAGGCAGAATCCAACTTATCATCCCAATCCTTCTGATTCTCTGTCACAATCTTTTTCAAAATCCTTATCAGTGTTTTGTTGGAGCTCTCAGCTTGACCATTAGCCTGTGGATGATATGCTGTAGACTTCTTGTGCATAATCATATGTGTCCTTGTTAGCTCTGAAATTACTTCATTCAGAAAATGAGTTCCTCTGTCACTTACCAGCTCCACTGGACACCCAAACCTGGTCATAATGTTATGATAAAGAAATCTGGCCACACTTGAAGCTTTATTATCCTTCAATGCTACTGCTTCTACCCACTTAGTGCAATAGTCTGTAGCCACTAAAATGTATCTGCATCCCCTCTTGGAAGTTGGTTTAACAGGTCCTGCAAAGTCCAAACCCCACTTTTGAAAAGGTTCCAAAGGCAAAATAGGATGATCCCCCATCCTATCCCTGTTTGAATCAGGTTGACCTGTTTTCTGACAAATTACACATCTTTTGGCATAATCATGTGCATCCTTTAAAACTGTGGGCCACCATAATCCAGCCTGCAAAATTTTCTTCCCTGTAATATCTCCAGAGAAATTCCCTCCTGCTGTGCCTGAATGTGCTTCCTGCAAGACTGCACTTTGCTCAAATTCTGGCACACATCTTCTTATCACTTGATCAATTCCTTTCTTATATAGTGCCCCTGCAATAACTAAATAGGGTCTAGTTTTCAGTGCAAATTTTCTTCTCTGATCAGCATTGAACTCCCTTGGTATAGTTCCATCAATCAAAAACATCAGCAACTGATCATACCAAGAATCAGTCACAGCAGTCTGCACATCAAACAGCTGAGCATCAGGAAGTGCATCATCTACCCCAGTAGGTGCTTCACCTGTTTCAATCCTGCTTAGATAATCTGCAATTACATGCTCCTTCCCAGGAGTATGCTCAATCTGAAAGTCAAACTCCTGCAACAACAACATCCATCTTGCAAGCCTTCCAGTAAGAAGTGGCTTCTTGATCAAATACAACAAGGCCTGATGATCAACATGAAAAACTATCTTGTTCCCCAACAAGTAATGCCTGAACTTATTCAATGCATATACCATCCCTAAAGCTTCTCTTTCTGTCACAGGATAGTTTCTTTCTGCACCTGTGAGAACCCTGCTTGCATAATACACAGGTCTGAACCATCCCTTCTCCTTTTCCTGCATCAGTACAGCTCCTATTGCTATATCCGAGGCATCAACAAACACATGAAAAGGCAATGACCAATCAGGTGGCTGCAAAATTGGTGCTACTGATATCATTTTCTTCAACATCTGAAATGATTTCTGCTGAGGCTCATCCCATACAAATGCCACATCCTTCTTTGTTAATTGAGTTAATGGCAAGCATACATTAGACAAATACCTCAAATATCTGGAGTGCCACTTTGTCTGTCCAACAAACCTCATTAATTCTTTAACATTGGTAGGAACTGGTGCTGCTTGAATGGCTTCTATTTTCTTGACATCTATGTCCATTCCTGCTTCTGACACCACATGTCCTAAAAGTATTCCACTCCTCACAGCAATTACACTTTTATAAGGGTTCAGAGCCATCCTGAATTGTCTGCATCTTTCAAAACAGAGCTTCAGATGTAGCAGATGTTTATCCTTCTTTCCAAACACTGAGAAATCATCCACAAAGACTCTCATAAAGTCCTGTAAGTAAGGTTCAAACACCTTATGAGCAACAAAATTAAATGAAGGTGGTCCATTGGTTAACCCAAAACTCATCACTGTGTAGGCAAAGGTTCCCCATTCAGTTATAAAAGCTGTTTTATGTTGATCCGACTCAGCAACACTAATCTGATTATAACCAGAAAAACCATCCAGAAAGCTGTACATTTCATGACCAGCTACTGCATCCAACACAGCATCACAAAATGGCATAGGAAAGGGATCAGTAATGGTTGCTGCATTCGATTTTCTATAATCCACACATACTCTTAAGGCTCCATTTTTCTTTGGCACAACCAGTATGGGAGACAACCATGATACTTCATGTACAGGTTTAATGAACCCTACTGCCAGGAGCTTATCAAGCTCCTCCTTCACCTGTTTGGCAAAGTTAGGATTCATTCTATATCTTTGCTGCACAATTGGTTTTGCACCCTCTTTCAAATTAATCCTATGTTGATGTAGTGCTGGGTCAATGCCTCTCACCTGAGAATAATCCCAAGCAAACACATCCTTATAATCAACCAATAATTGCAACAGCTGTGCCAGAAATTCCCCTTGAATGTGTGCACTCACTTTGACCATTCTTGGTTCTGCCTCTGTTCCTAAATTCAGCTCCTGAAGTTCATCCTTTTCTACCCTGCTAGATGCCCCAAACTTCTTTTCATAAATTTTCTCAGCCATATCCCTGGCCTCCTTTTCTTCCTGCTAAATCTGTTCCTTATCAGACATAGCATATTTCTGGTCCACCAACTGTAACAGTTCCTTACCCTGCACTGTCTGTCCTGGTGCTAAACCTGTATCTGGCTCATCCTGTTCCTTACCTTGCTGTAACATGCTTCCCACATCTACTTCAAACACAGGTACAACAATTGGATTGGCCTTCAAGAACTCTTCCTCTTGGTCATCTGTGACCTCATCAGCAAAATTAATAGTCTGAGCAAACAGTGGTTTCTCACTTAATGGAACCATCTTCCTTCCCCTCATAGGTATGGTTACTTTCTTTTTTCCTTTTTTCAATATGACAACATTTTCTCCCCAGTCCTGTCTTACTTTAGCCAATCTGAACCAAGGCCTTCCTAACAGCATTTCATATGCAGCTGCTGAGTCTGACATTCTGAGTACCACAAAATTAACAAAAAAGGATAATCCTGACACCTGAATTTCCTGTGCTTTGAGAATTCCCAAAGGTTGTACCCTAGATTGGTCTGCCATTTTCACCTGAAAAGGTGCTGGAGCCAGAGCTCCCAACTCCATTGTTTTGTACACTGCCTCTGGTAAAATATTCACCCCAGAGCCTCCATCCAATAACACATCATCAAAATTTTCTCCAAGAAAGTGTACTTTAATAACTGGTACCACAAAGTCCACATCTGCTGGATCAATTCTATTTGCTGCTGATGGAGAAAACTGCCTGTCCATTGTGCCAAGTCCATTCAGGTTCTGCAGCTTTCTGAACAATCTGTCTTTGAAAGCTGGAACCAATTGCAACAACTGATCCAAAGATAATTGAAGAGGTGAGCTAATAAGTATTTCAAACCAATCCTTATCCTGTTTATTCTCCACCTCCTTGCTCCCATTATTCTGCTCTTCCTTCTCTTTTGGGTCATCCTCAATATCCACCTGCTTTGCCTAGTGTTTGGCAATCCTTTTTGTAACCTGGTCTCTTACCCCTTTTTGCTCCTTCCAATCCAAAGGTGCTTTATCCTTAGACCTAGTCACTGCTAGAACTTCAACATGATCCTCCTGCACACATTGGTTGCAGTCACAAGCCCATTGATGTTCCTCTTCATTCCCTTGCTACTCCTGTTCTTGGTCAGTATCTTGAATCTGCTCATCCTGAGAAAACACATCAAACAAGATTACATTTGCCTGAGCTGCTGGCTGGTTTTGCTGCTGCTGCTGCTGTTGCTGATTTCCAGGTTGATTGGGCTGATTGTACCTTACAATGGGCATTCTTCTTTCTTCCCTATGCTTCACCCATAAAGCACAATTGGGACCTACCCAGTGATCTGGTGCACCACAGTACACACAGGGTCTCCTATTATTATTGTTCTCCTGCTCTCTCCAAGGAGGTCTAGGAGGTCTTGCCCTCTGAAATGGTGGTCTTCCCCTAAATGGTACTGCTTGATTTGCTCCAATTTCTAGTCTTCCTCTTCCTATGTTAGGTGCTGTCTGCCCTCTATTCTTTGGATTATACCAATAGCTAGCAGTGCTATGTCCATCCCTTTCACAAATGTGACAAAACACTTTTTCTTTAGGTGCTACAACAGAATAACCAAACTTTTTAAGTTTGCCTACCAAATCTTGCTCAATGCTCTGCTTTTGCTTGACTTTCTTCTTCTTACTGCTCTGTTTCTTCTTTCTTTTTTCTGTTTCCTCATCACTGTCTGATGGTGAGTCTGAATCTGAGTTCCCACTGGAATCTGTGTCTTCAAATGCTTCATCTGAATCTGAGTCACTGTCTTCTTTTCCTTTTTCCTTGGTCATGCCAAGTCTCTTCTCCACCCTTGCAGCAGCAGTAACAAGGTCATCCAGACCTCCAGCAATATCAATGCTAGCTACTGCTCCCTTTAAGCTGCTTCTCAATCCTTTCAAAAAATAACCTGCTAACATTTCATTAGTGGGTCTTTCATTCCCCTGCAATCTTTCTACTAAAATTCTGAACTTCTGTGCATAGTCTTCAACCAGCATCTTATTTTGCTTAATGTCTCTGAGTTTTCTCAGGACATCAGTCGGAGTCTTCTCCTTTCTAAATCTCTGCAGAAATGCCTGCTTCAAAGCATTATAAGTAGCAAAATGTGCAATGCCATATTGGCTGAACCAACTCATGGCCTTTCCTTCCAATGTGGCAGCAAACTGTTCCATCTTAACTCCATCAGCATACATCACCTGATAGCCACTTGCCTGCCACTTAGTTTCAAACTGTGCCACATGACAGTCAGCATCTTCCTTACTCCCTGCTCTAAACTTGGCTGCCTTGACCTTTGGGTTGGGTGGTGGTTGAGCCATTGGAATGGGTTGTGGTGGTCTCCTAGGTCTTTGCCTGGTAGCCCCCTGAAGTGGGTCAAACTGGATCCTTCTCCTGGTGGTTCTTCCTGCTAGGAATAAAGCTCCAATAAATTGCCTCACTCTCCCTTCTCCTGCTGCTCCTGATCCTACCCCTCCTTGGTCTACAGGTTGCTGCCCCTGAGCATCGGGTGATTGCTGATTGTCATGATCATAGTTAAATGGATCAATGTTTCCAGCCTGTGCTTGAGCCCTTGTGTAGTACACTCTTCCTACTCTCCTGTCTCCCTCTGACATGCATCATTACTTGAAAATAAACGTTAACCCAGCGGATCGCCAAATGTGTTGTGGGTTAGGTCAACACATGAACATCATGCACAACAAGAATGACAATCTACTCCACCATGCTTCATCAACAACAATTCAGACACAGTAAACATAACTACTCAAAGAATATCAGAGTAAGCAGAGACAATACACTGAATAATTACTGCACTACACCATCATCATCACATTCATATCAGAGAACAGATACCTTGTGCGCAGATACATTCCCCACTTATATAGATAAATCCGACTTAACTACCCAGTCACAAGACATTCAGCAGACTGCAACTGAAAGACAATTACATCCGACTTGGCAAAATACAGCTCAGTAAATATCCGATAAGTCAAAATCCGACTTAGCTATTCAGAGTCAGTTTCTAACATGTGCCTCTCAACACTTGGGTTAGTGGCAAATGATACATCTTCATTGCATCCACTAATCCAGTTTGGCATTTCTTCTCCGTCTAATGTAGCAAGCTTGACGGCCCCACTTGGTGATAGATCTTTAATCACAAGAGGTCCCATCCCTCGCTTTTAAGTTTTTTTGCATGCTGTTTTAGAGTGTACACTAGGACAAAGTCCCCAATCTTAAACTCTTTAGTTCGCACATGCTTATCAAAGAACTCTTGTTGTCGCCTTTTCTGAGCGTAGATTGAACCTACTGCTTTTAAGCAAAGCTCATCTAGCTTTTCAAGGTCGTCTATTCTATCTGAAATCTCATGTCCTGTCCACTCTAATTCCTTAGCTACTCTCAGTGTTGGAGTTAAAAATTCTATTGGTAAAATAGCATTCAAACCAAAAACCATGTTGTATGGGGTCGTTCCTATGGATGTTTTATATGCTACCCTATACGCCCATAATGTCGAATGCAATTTCTAGTCCCAATCAGTTCTAAACTCAGATATAATCTTTGTAAGGACCGTGCATATGGTTTTGTTCGTCGCTTCAGCTTGTCCATTGGCTTGTGGATGATATGGAGCTGATTTTCTATGTATTACCATGAATTCATCTAGAAGGATCTCTATCAATTCATTTATGAAGTGTGTGCCTCGATCACTCACAATTTCTATTGGTAATCCATATCGTACAAAGACGTATTCATACAGAAATTGTGCCATGGTCCTGGCATCTACTTTTTGAGTTGCTTTTTCCTCAACCCACTTTGTTAGATAGTCCATTGCCACAATGATGTGTTGTGCATGAGTCCTGTATGCAGGAGGTGAGATAGGTCCAAAATAATCAATCCCCCATTTTGCAAAGGCTCTTGCCCCCATCATTGGTCTAAGAGGCATATCATCTCTTTTAAGTGGTACTTTTTTCCGCTGATAGTCATCACATCGTTTTACGTATTCCTCAGCGTCCATGTGTAATGTCGGCCACCATATTCCTGCAGCTAAGACAATTTTTGATGTCTTATCACCTGAGAAATGGCCTCCACCTACTCCTCCATGAGCTTGCTCTAGGATTATCATATACTCTGACTCTGATGCACATATCCTAAGCTGGTTGTCCTTTCCTCTCTTATAGAGCTGATTTTCTATTAAAGTGTAATCTCGCGCTTCTGTCTGTACAGCTCTCTGATGCGCTTTTGAGGTTCCCTCTGTAAAAGTTCTATTTGTGAGATATTCAACAATATATTGACTCCATTTAGGAGAGATCATTATTTGATACAATGTTGAATACTCAGCTGGCGGTTTTGACAAACATGTAATACATACTGTGACATATTCATGTACACTCTCTTTCATTCCTGGCCAGTAGACTCCCAGTTGTAACAGATTCATGTACGTGTTCCTTCTTGAACAATGAAATGTACATTCCTAAACATGTGCTTTTCGCAGATATATATTATATTCTTCAGGATTGATGCATAACCTTAGAATGTTATCGGTTCCTAAGTGATACAACCTTTCTGCAATCAACTGAAGATTTTTGGATTGCTGAATAGTAACTTGTTTCTGGTTGTATTCTTTTCTATCAGACTCTCCTCCATCGGTTAATAGACTAACAACCTCCTGAGACCACTAGTATCATTTCTATGTTGAATAAGTACGCATCTGGCATGTCGTCATCTACACCTATAGGGTCTTCTCCATTCGTCAACCTTGAGAGGTGATCCGCTCTAAGATGTGTATTTCCTTTCTTCTCTACTAAGGCTTGATGATCTGTGAAAGACACAAACTTATTGGCAAGAAGATAATGCCGAAATTTCTTCACAGCATAAATCATTCCTAATCCCTCTCGCTCTGTTGTTGTGTAATTCCTTTCAGCATTGTTGAGATGTTGACTAGCATAGCAGATTGGAAAATCCATGTTTCCTTCTTCTGGCTGAACCAGGATGCATCCTATTGCATATGCCAAAGCATCTATATGCACATGGAATATCTTCTCCCAATCTGGTGATTTCAAGACTGGATCAGTAATGAGTGTTTCTTTCAGTTTCTTGAAGGATTCCTCACACTCCTCTGTCCATTCGAAATTCACTATTAGCCTGTAAAGTGGTTGGCCTATTATAGCGTACATGTAAATGAATCGTCTATAATATCCACATTGTCCCATAAAGCTTTGCACCTGTTTCGCATTGGTTGGTCTAGGCATATCCACTATTACTTTTATCTTTTCCATATCCGTGGATATTCCGTTATGTGAGACAATATGTCCCAAAATTCTGCCTTGTCGGACCATAAACACACACTTCTCAGGATTGAGACAAATGCTATATGTCCTACATTTCTCGAATACCTTTCTTAAGTGTTCTAGATGCTCATCTCTTAGAAGAGAGTGTACACACAAATCATCCATGTATATTTCTAGAAACAACCTCAAGTACTCTTTGAAAGCATGCATCATTATCCTTTGGAATGTTGCGGGAGCATTAGTTAAACCAAACGGCATAACTCGATACGCAGAAATTCCCCACTCCATTGCAAAAGTTGTTTTGTGTTGATCTTTTGGCGCAATGGCAAGCTGATTATATCCTGAAAATCAATCTAGAAAGGAATATACTCTTTTCCCCAATACACGTTCTAAAACATGATCAGTTATCGGCAAGGGATAATTGTCCTTGATTGTCATAGCATCTACTTTCTTCAAATTGACACACACTCGGAGTTTTCCGTTTTTCTTAGGCACTACCACAATTGGAGATACCCAGTCCGTGTGTTCAATCTCATATATGAATTCAGTTTCCATTAGCTTGTCTATTTCTTCTTTGATTCACTTAGCAAACGTGTCATTATACGTGTATGGTCTCTGTCTGCTAGGCTTAGCATCTTGTTTCAATGGAATAGTGTGTTGGCATATTGATGGATCGACTCCTTTCAAGTCCTTGTACGACCATGCAAACACATCCCTGTATTCTCTGAGAAGACTCAAAATTCTCTCTTCTTCTTCCGGAGACAAATCTGTAGCTATGTATACCGGTCTCGGCTACTCTCTTGGAGCTGCTAAATCAACCTTTTTAGCGTCCTCCGGTCCATCATAAGATTCGTTCTCCTTTCTTTCTCTGATAGGCTCGCTTAATATCACCTTCCTATCCTCTATCATAAATTTCCTGTAGTGAGAGGGAACATCCATGTTTCCCTTGATATTGGCGTTTTCGTCCTCACCACTCTCGATTTCAGTCGTCCAAACTTCTTTCAGAGTTTTCTTTAACTCTCTGTACTTGTTTCGGCGTTCTAATTTGGACTCTTTGTTTTCCTTGTTTCTCATGTTCTTTCCCGCTTTATCTGTTTCGGTTTTCGTTTCACTAGGTTGAACTCGATTTCTTGAGCTTCGTTTGTCTTTCTTTGAGCTCGTTTCCACCTTTCCTCTCATCCTTCCAAAAATCTTGTCCTTGACACAATCTTCCGCCTTTACTAGCATTAGGAATTGGTTTTTCCTTCTTATCCTAGGCATCGGATTGTTTCTAATCGCTTTCGTTTTTCTCTTTTCTCTGTAGCGTTTCTGGCGTTTTTCAGTCTGATTTGGGAAGTCGTAGAATCTGACATCCTTTATGGTTTCCTCGTTTTCACTTGAGTTGTCTGTGGACTCATTGTCAGCTTCATTTCCCCATTCTGGATGATCGGGAATGTCCTGAAACATCTCCTCTTCATCTTCCTTGTCTGGTGTATCAATCTTTTCAGTCTCCTTTTTGAGTACAGCTCTCATCATGAAGTACCGAACCACATCATATCCATCTTTATCACAGAACTTTATTGTGGGACCATCTTGAATTTCACAAACATCTAGGGTTCCTAGAATGTGTGTCCATTCTAATGGTTCAAGTGCATCCTCTGGAAAGGGTTCACCTATATAAGTTTCGTCTTCAATTGCCCCTTTCTAAAACACATTCTTCGTGCTTCAGACTTCCACGGTTCGAAGCTCCACACATCCATAACTCTTTGGGTTTGCCTAACCAAGCTGGAAACTCTGATCCTTCCAAAGTAGCTGAATCAAACTCTTCAATTGGTGTTCAGTTCACATCCTTGTAGCTATGGTCTTTTAGGTTCACACGAGTAGTGGTGTCCATATGTCTCAAGTATATGTGGTCGTAACCCCAATCCTGGACTATTTTCAATTGTCTCATGAACGGTCTTCCAAGTATAATATCATAGTTATTCTCCTTGCCAAAGTCAACAATAGCAAAAGTATGCTCGTACTCAATTCCGCAAGAAGTCACTATGACTTTCTCTAATAGTCCCAAAGGTCTCTCCATATGTCCGTCCGCTAGTTGGAGTTTCAACCTTGTTTTTCTTATCGCCGGTTTTCCCCATTTTTTCTAGATTTGTTTTGTAGCAATGTCTACCCTAGCTCCTCTGTCAAGTATTGCCATCGTGTTAACTCCCTAGAATTCAACTGGTAAGGTTGTATTCCCCTCTTCGCCTTCGCAATACTCTCTGACCTTGTTCAAAGGTACAAGCTTAGCGTTTTTTTTGTGGCTTACTCAGCTCTCGTATGCCCTCTTGTAGTCTTGATGTTGGGTCTTTTATTCCAAATTTCTCCAGCCCACATGTTTGGTCGTAGTCTCAAAAGCTCAGCTAGGGTGATAGTGCATGTCACTGGTGTTGACAAAATCTCTATCAATCCTTGCGAGTCCATAACTTTTTCTAAAGATATTCTACGTGAGGGAAGCGCTCTAATCTCAGATTTTTCTTCGATATCTCCTAAGTATGAAGGTAAGGTATTCAACGAATGAGGTTTACTCTCTACTGTTCTAACAGAGCCTCCATCTCCCCAGTAAGAATGAAAATCTAAGTCCACTTGAGATCCTGCCTCAAATTCCTCTATGGGAGGATTCATGATGTCCTTTTTCCGATTAGTTTGATTAGCTTGACAACTCAGCTTGTTTGCAAAGTTTGCCTCTCTCACTTGTTTCCAAAACTCATTGTAATCCTCATCTCTTTCGTAAGACCTCTGATCATAGGATGAAAACTCTCTATTTCTTGATCTGTTGTGTTCATCACTATACGTTCATCCCTGTGCATTTTTTCAGGCTTTTGTGCACTGTTAGGCTTTTCAACTACCCGTGAGAGGATAGTCTCTTGATGAATTGGGTTTTTCGCTCCACAATTCATTGGTTCTCTAGGTGGTTCTAACAAGGCTTGTGCACTCTCAATCATTCTCTGACACATTTCGAGGCTCTGCTTTTCCAATTCCGCATTTGGATAAGTCAACCACCGTTGTTCTTGTGTTTCATTTCTCTTTAATCTCGCTTCGTAAGCTCTCATCAGTGCATCCAATGGTTCATGTCCTTTGTCGACTAACACTAATCCCCCTGAGCTCACACTCGTTGTCTCTTTGACGCTCTTCAGTTTTGACTTTTCAGAGTCCATTTCCCGTATTCCGTTTTGACTCTCAAGTTTCTCTAATCTATCTTTTGTTTGTTTTAATTCCTGAGCTAGAATCGCGTCTTGTTGTTCTTTTTTTAGTTTCATATGTGCTTTCCTAGCTTTCCATGTGTTTCTATGGCTTCATTGTCCATGACTACCAATTTAGTCTCTGACCTTCCATTCTCTGGTTCTCTAGTGGTTTTCTTCGCTTGAGCTCTAGTAACAACTTACGTTGGTATCAGAGTTTCATTTTCAGACCCACTGCTAGTAGGAATCGACTCTAGCATGTTTAATGTCGTCTTTTGCACTTTCTTGGGATTCTTTGAACAATCCTCAATGAAGTGAGTGACACCACACTCTGTGCAACATGCATTTATTCTAATGATCTCTGTGTGTGGACAAACATTCATCAAATGGTCACCTCCACACTTATAACAGGGTCCTAATGCAGGTCTTTGTGTCCCTTGATTTTCCCTTTGTGGGTAAGCTGGTCTTTGTCCTGACAACCCTCCATGAGCTATGAACATAAGTATTCTTGCGTCCAAGCTGAGGCGTGTGCGGCCGTTGGTGGTCCAACATTTCCCATCATGCTCCAAGGTTTTGGTTGTTTTGGTTCTTCAGGTGGGTAATACACAGTAGGAGCCATGAGTGCACCGGAATCTTAGTAATAAGTATGAACAGGTACTAAAGCTTGTTCTTCCTGATTCTCTAGGGTGGGTGCATATCTAATGCCCACTGGTCTCGCTCCTGGTAAAGCTGGTTGTTGCCCCAATACCGGCTGTGGTCTTTCTATCCCCATAGGTCCTGGTACATTTCCCGTTGGGTATCGAGGTGCTGGATGTACCTGAGGTGGTGCTATTTGAGCTGGAGGCGTATACTGACGCTCCTTCACATAACCCTTGTTGTAATAGCACTCCTCTATTGAGTGATTCGTCCATTTTTGTTCAATCGCACACCATTTCGTTAGTTTTGGCATTGGTTTAGGGTATGGTGCTAATCTCCTTATAGCATCCTCTATCATTTGTTCCATGTTCGGCATTGTTGTTGTTTGGACATTCTTCTTAGTGGTGGTCTCGCTAGATACGAATGATGAGCTACTGGATGAGACATCCGTATCCATATTCACCTCTCCATAAACCGCACAGTTATCCACTAAGTACAATGCTTCTCTGGTCACTTGCTCAAAACTTGTACAAGCTTTCAGGTGCAAGTCTTTCTTGAGAGTGTCATTTCTCAGCCCTTCTATAAAGAGGACAGATAGTATATCATCTTGCGGTCATTCTCGTACTGGACATCTCTCTATGTATTGTTTGAAGCGAAGCGAAGCTTCCTTCAACTTTTCTTGCTCCTTCTGTTTGAAAGCATATATTTGGGATGCCGTGTTGTGTTTGATCCCTCTTTTCGAAAATTCCTTGGCAAACTCTCGCAGCAAATGGTCAATGTCATGGAAACCTCCGCCATTCAGTGGTTGAAACCATGTCAATGCCATCCCTTCTAAAGTAAGACCAAATCCTTCGTATTGTGTGTGGAAATCTGTTATCTGCTCAGCTCTTAAGACTTGCTTCAAGAGTGAGACATGTACATATGGATCCCCTGATCCGCTATACTTCTTTGGCATGCACTTCGCTACCTGGGATGGCCTCATCCGTCTCTGGTTTGCGACCAATCTCAATGCTTCCACGTCTCGACTTAATCGTTCTCGTACATTATGGATGTTGTGGGTTGCTCTCCGTGGCTCCCCTGCCACGAATCTACTACTAGGAGGCAAATGTGATGGTGTTGCTGCAAATGTCGGACCTACTATGGTATGTGTAGAGATAGGAACCGCACTACCTTGATTCGTAGCCATTTATTCTCTGGAATGTAATGTTCCCATGGGGCTTGGCAAAGAATAATGAGGTCGACTGAAAGAATCAGCTACGTGAGTCCTCTCTCCACCTGTTGTTTCCATCGTGTCTGGCATGATAGTTGTAGGTGTTGGTCTCAGTGGGCTTGGAGTGACATAATAATAGTGGAGTCGTCCACCAAAGTACGTATATCCTTCCAACTCCTTTTTATTGATTGCTGCGTATCGTCTTCCATACTTGTCGTATGCGACAATTTTCGCTTCTGATCCCTTTGTGTACGTGAAGACATAAAGTCTTTTCCGCTCTGTCAACTCATCGACGTAGGGTTCCTCGCATCTATAATAGAGGTCTTCCTCTCCGTTATTATACTTGTATACCCCACGTAGAAGCTGTCTGTGTTGACTCTCAAGGTTTCGTTTTCTCACCTTAACCTAGCACTAGGGAAGCTCATTGTTGGTGCTTTCTCTTCGGGTTCTTCATCTACTTTGGCTTTCGTGCCCATTAATCCCCACTTGTCCACAATGTTAGGATTCAAGACTACCAAGTACATGATACCTTCATCATCTAGGTACCTATCTCCGCTATAGCTCACAGGCAGTAAGTCCTTGAACTCACTCGGTCTATCTTCTATCTTTAATAGCGATCCATACCATCTTTGTAGATCTTGGCACCTTGCTTGTTGTCATATTGATACTTGATGAACAATAGCTTCATTGTGGCTGAAGGGTTTGATGGTCTTGCTGCCATGTTTTCTCTTTCGTTTAAGTTCAAGTATCCTAAGTGTTCAGTGAAAATCTCGTAAGATCTCTCTGAAGAAGTATCGGAAATACTTCCTTCAAGGATCGGCTCTAATGGTCGCCCTACACTTTGGTTTACACTCTCCTCGGTTGATATAACAATCGCTTGTTCTCTTTGTCTCGGTTGGTTATTCTGGAGATATCTACCGGATCTCAAATTCATCAATCCCCCTAGAGGAATTTAACATTTCAGTCTCGGCAGTTTGTTTATCCCGATTGTATGTGATCAAAAGTGATCCAAACTGAATGATACTTGGTCAAATGGTTTGTTTTGTCAGTTGGAAGACTTCTGTTATCTCAAGTGAAAATTTTGTATCAGATTTTCTCAAAAAGACATTATACCCATATGATGTCTTTTTTCACAGATTTTGGATATTTTTGCTTTGCTCACTCCCAGTAGCACCCTTATACTCTGTCCACTCACAAAATTCAATTTGAACTCTGTTTGTGCAAGTTATGGCCAGATTAGGCTTTTCTTGGAAATTTCCCAATTTTTGACTTACTTGAGGTCAGATGTGATCCAAATGACATGAAACTTGAAATACAAGCTCTAGACAACTAGTACAAAGGATCTGTGTTAGCAAAATATCAAAATATGCCCAGAATTAGGTTAGAGACATCATATGCGTATGATGTCTTTTTGCTCAATTTTGGTCAAGATTCAATATTTAAGCTTTTCACAGTGTTTGTAACAATGTTGTCAAGTCAAATTTGAAAATCACTTCAGCAAGTGCCAAAAGACTTTATATGCGTATGATGTCTTTTGTCCCAGATTTTTCCAGTTTTCAATTTTAAGATTTCTCAAGTGTTTATCTTTGAGTTTCAAGTGTTTTATCAAGTCTGAATGCAAAGATGTCCCAGATTTTGCCAATTTTCAATTTTAAGCTTCTCCAAGTGTTTATCTTTGAGTTTCAAGTGCTTTTATCAAGTCTGAATGCAAAAATGAGCTCTGAATCAATTTTTCCTATTCTTTGCGTTTTTTGCACTTTGACTTGGTATTTTGAGTTTCTAGGGTTGTTAAAGCCCTTGTTTTAAGTTGATGTTAGGGTATGACCCCCCTTCTGAACACTCTGGTAATGTCAAATTTTATGTTTTGGTCTCTATTTAGCCCCTAAGACATCATACGCATATGATGTCTAAAGTTGCAGAATTCCAGTTTTTCAACACAGAACTCTTCCAAGAGCTCTCCTACGTGCTCACCAACACTCAGTCTCACAAAAAATTTCTCTGAACTTTGTTTATGCAAGTTTCACTACCAAATCAACGGTTTAGTGATCTAACATGCAAACAAACACATCAAGCAAATAAATCACTGATTAATAGCTCTAGATCAGGATAAAATCAAGTCCTACCTAAGCTACTTCTAATCATAAAATGGGTTTTTGCAATTGTGAGTATAAAGAGATTCACTGCCACACACGGACTAGTAAATACCTCAATCTCAACAACCACTCAACACCAACAAAAATCAATCTAATCTAAACTAAAAAACTGTCAAACACGAAAGACCCAGGAATACCACAAGTTTTCTAGTACCTCTCAAAGATCCTCGGAGTCCACCACTCCTAGACCTTTCTAACTAAAATATACAAAGTAACAAAACAAATCACCTAGTAGGATTAGTCTAAGGTCACCTACTTTGGGCTCTCGTCCCCGGCAGCGGTGCCAAATGATGTGGCGGTTATGCCGCTAGCGGTGGCTATGATAGCGAGAAATCAACCGACAAACAAGAATGTCAGACGAGGACGGAGCTTGACCCGCAGGCGCATGGAAACAAATAGATGAGTGTCAAATCACCTACTCGACCTTCTAACGACAATCACTACCAAGGAAATCAAATCTAAGTTCTCAAATACGCAAGTGACAGAAATCCGTACTACGAACGAATGCTATCTGAAACATGATCTAGAGTCATCGAATCAGCGTCAAACTCAAAGGGGGGTCTCTACACTAGGTAAGGACAATACACTATGAATCAAATACAATCTCAAACTGTAACCACTCCGTGCGGTAAACGCGTATGAAGACAGGACGAAAAATACAGGTGACTGAATCTCAACTCCGATGGTACTAATGTGTAGCTCTACTTGCTGCGGTTCTATAGATATATGGCACGCTCAATTCCAACACACAGGTAGGAAGAAAACTCACATAGAAGCTCGTGGGAGCTCACCTCACGTAGAAGCCAAATGCACGCACGCTTGGTATCGGTGCGTAGCTCTTGCCGTTGCTAACACAATGGCGGTGTCATTTCTCCAATGGCGGCTCTGTAGCTCGCGTAGCAAGAGGATAGACTCTCTCTCTCTCTCACTCACTCTCTCTCTCTCAGGCACAATCACGGCGCTCAAAAACTCACCTTGATTAATGATTCAGAATTGTTCCCTTAGGTTTACAAAAACTGGCTCTTATACCTCAGCCTTGGAGGTGTGAAAACATCTCTAATCTAATTACATAAGCAGGTGAAACTACTTGGGGAATACAAGCTGGAAACTCAATTGAGTCCCGCTAATTACAATGAATCGGCTCTATGAAGAAAATGAAATGTCAGAAAGACATTTATTACAATAAGTGTTTACAAAAACATGAGTGTGAGAAAAAATGTATAGGTGTGGTCCTCCGCTCAACACCACCATGGGACAAGAGAGTGAGAGGGGATCTCATGTGAGGTTGTGAGGGAGGGTGAGAGGATAGGGGATAGGGTGTGTGGTGGAAAGGGATTGAGAGAGAGAGAGAGAGAGAGAGAGAAAGGATCCCTCCATGGCTTGCAGGACCGCTCTCCCGAGAGAGAGAGAGAGAGAGAGAGAGAGAGAGAGAGAGCTATTGGGAGGTGAAGATGGGGGGGGTGTTGGCAATGGAGTGGGGTAAGGGGGGTGTGTGGTGAGAGAGAGAGGGAATATTATCCGGGCCCGTCTTTCATGGTAGCTCAAGGACGAGAGGAGGAAAGAGAGTCACTGTGGTGGGGAGAGAGGGAGAAGGAATACCGGGCCAAGGAAATGGTAGGGCTGAGTGTGTGTGTGTGTGTGTGTGTGTGTGTGTGTGTGTGTGTGTGTGTGTGTGTGTGTGTGTGTGTGTGTGTAGATAAGAGAGAGGAGAGAGAGAGAGAGAGAGAGAGAGAGAGAAATAGTGTTTTGGCTTCTTGTAGGCCACGATGGGAATAGAGAGGGAGGATGGCCGGGCACTACCTACGGCTAGGGTATGGACGAGCTAGGGCCGTGAGTTTGGCCAATCGAGGGTGGGGGCCATGTGACGAAGCCATGCGAGTAAAAGCCAGGGTCGTGAGGTTGACCAGGCATTTCCCAGCCTTTCGATGGTGTCGCCAAGGCTTCGACAGAGGAAAAAACCTTTTTTTCCTTTTTTTCTCCTTTGATTTCCAAAAATTGGCTATCAGTGCCTAAGATAAAGCGACAGTGGAAGAGGATGGTTACCCCAACGGAGAAAGAACCAAAGAGAGGTTCAGTGAAGGTGTTGGTGATGGATGAGCTAACATACATTTGCCCAATAGTAGATGTGTGGCACAAAAGAAAAAATCTGGGACAAGGTTATGTTGATGGTGGAGCCCAAATAAGTGTCATAACACACTCATGCATTGAGAAGATGGGTCTTACAGTGGCTGGGGTGTCAGGCTTTTGGATCAGATTAGCAAACCATCACAAAGTAAAATGTTTGGGTGTTGTAAAGAGCTTAGAACTGGAGGTGTATGATGCAAAGGTGGTGGTTGATTTTCATGTGATGCCAGCGGGGTTGGGAGCATATCCTATTATAGTGGGCAGACCATGGTTACGTGCAGAGGGAGCTGTTCAAGATTGGAGACGTGGTACGATTAGCCTCTATGGAAAGACAAGTGCCAAGAAGCTATATAATATGGACACAAGGAAACTATTGGAGGAACTTTATGAAGATGAAGATGAGTCTAGTGATGAAGACAACTCCATAGTGTGTGACGAGGACAGTGATAGTACTACCACCAGTGATGAGGATGTTGATGTTGCATTTATTTTGATGGACAAATAAATCCATGGGTCTGGTTTAGTTGCATTTGCAAATGAGATTGAAGATGAAAGTGAAGGGCCTTATGAAGTGATTGAAAGGCTGATGCAAACCAGGTTGAATTGTCAAAGAAGCAGGAATTGATGACACAAATGATCAGTGTGGAGACCTCTCAACCATGGAGAAGGAGATATATTTGTACATGCAGGTCTATGCCAAATTAATTGAAGGTTTTCTTGATGCAAGGTTGATATATGGCATCTCTACAGGTTTTCCTTGGGAACCAAGCGGAAGCTTGATTAAACTTTTGATGCAGGGAAAGCCAAGTGTTTTTGTGTGGGATCCAGGTGGAATGAGCAACTCTTTTTGCTGATGTTGATCATGAATGATCTAGCAGGCTAGGGGATGGGCAAATTATGTCAGGAGGTTTTTGGAAGAAGTAATTGCACATATGTACATACACATGCATGGTGCATCGAACAAAGAATTGCCCATTTTCCAGAGCCAGGTGGTTATGTGGGGCCCACATATGTACATGTAGGACAACATATACATAGTACATTGATTTTCATCATCACCGGTATTAGTGTGTTTTTCTAGAGGAGTTGGTAGCGCATAAAACTTCTCAAGGAAGCTATCAGCGGGCCGGTGACATGAGGTAAGCAGGTGCGTCAAGTGCCATCCAGTGGCGTCAGGAGGTCGTAGAAGATCAAGACTTTCACGTGGATAAGTACGGACACAACGTGGGTGTTTTCTTATGATGAATTATGCAAAAAGGTCATCATGAGAACTATATTTGTGGGTCGCTTCACGTGATTGCGGGATGCATTATTGGAAAAAGTTGACTGCCATGTGTGTGGATGGATGTAGAAGGGTAACAAAAACACGCTGCCATTTTTTGGTCTGTTCGGGGTCCGTTTGAGGTCAATCAAATGGCCAAAGGTGCCCAAGGGATAAAGTGAGGTGTGAAAACAAAAAAACTAAGAAAAAGACCAGAAAAACGTGGAGGAAGAGGAAGAACAACTGCAACTCAATTTTTTGATGTTTTTTTGGAGCCTATTTTGGCCATTAATTGCTCATCCAAGGTCGGATTTGAGCACTTTGATATTGTAGATTGGGGTTTTGGGCTATTCCAAACACAATGGCACTATCCATTTTGCCAAATTCTTCACTTTTTTCTGCTACTTTGGCTGTGTAAGTTTCTGTTGTGAGCGAAGCCTCTGCTCAAATTTGTAATTGTATCTTGCATATTTCATCCATATTGTGTGAGCTATTTGCCCCATTGGTGTTGGCCCAAGCTCAATTGTATCTAAACATCAGAAATCTTCCTCTTTTGAGCTGATTTTTTTGGGTATGTGTGTGTGTGGGTGTGTGTGTGTGTGTGTTGAGTGGTCAAATGGATAGTCTCTCTCATTCACTCCATCGGTGTGCTCCCTGTCTCGGCCAAGTGGGTTGTGTAAGCCGAGTGGTACCCCATAGTGTGTGTGTGTGTGTGTGTGTGTGTGTGTGTGTGTGTGTGTGTGTGTGTGTGTGTGTGTGTGTGTGTGTGTGTGTGTGTGTGTGTGTGTGTGTGTGTGTGTGTGTGTGTGTGTCATCCCAAGAGTGTGTCGGGTGATTATAGATGCGTTGTGTGTGTTTCCATTTCGCTCACAACGTACTGAGGTAGAAGAAGAAAGACTTGTTGAATACAAGTTTTGGATCATTGATGGACAACACTCAATTTATACAGCCAAAATGTTAAGATTTCAAGAAATGAAAAAGGATGGTGGCTCCCAGGATCTGATACAAGTTTATGAGAAAAGAAAGGCCTAGATTGTTGTAGGTCTATCCCCACAAGTTGCAACAGCCATATCAACCATAACAATGAGAAGGCCAAGGTGCTATATGTTAAGCAACCTTATAGTGATATTCTCAAGCATCTTCACAATCAGTGGATATTTCAAAAAATTCCATCATGTCCAAACATTGGAGAAAAGGAAGGTGCAGAATCTTGCACACCTTGGGATGTAAGTTTTCTTTTTTATTCTCCCTCATGGTTATATAATGAGAAAACAACTAAAATTCTTATGATTAATTTGTTTTGGTTTTGCAGGCATTTCGCAAAATGGCAAGGATTTTTGTTGGTGCATCATTCATTACCAAACAGTCTCATACGGTCACTTACTCTGATCCTATTTATGATCGATGGCTAAAGATCATAGAGAAATTAGAGAGAGAGAGAGAGAGAGAGAGAGAGAGAGAGAGAGAGAGAGAGAGAGAGAGAGAGAGAGAGAGAGAGAGAGAGAATAAGAAGCCAGCTGCCACAATTTTTAAATACTTGTGTGGTCTATACAAAGATGAAGTAGAAAAGATTTTAAAAAAATAGAGACTGGAATGATTGTTTTGTCTAAGGGTGCAAAGGACACACCAAGTGTAATGGACATGACTGATCGTATCAAGCAATTGAAACAAGATCAAATTATTCAAGATGAGTTTCTTGAGCAATTCAATTTGCTCAATGAGGAGAATCCATGTGAAAATTGGGAGAAGCTTTCTACCACATACAACATTAATGATGTTGTTTACTCCCATTTCTTGACACTCTTTGATACTTGGCTGAAATCACAACTACAACATGGAACAAAGAAGATTAATTTTCCTGACGAGGCAAGAAAGTATATCCAATGGACAATCAACATTGTGAAAGACAAAGAAGATTCAATTATAGATCTTCCATTGTCTATATACATTGTCAGTCTTCAAATGGAGGGAAGATCTTACTTAGAGCGCCATCTGAACAATCCTATCCCTATAGGATTGTGTATCTTGCACAACACACGTGATTTGGAGAGCAATCTACAATGGTCAACTAAAACATTCAAAGATCTCATAGATGGAATTATGGATATTGTAGGTGGGTCAACAGAACCACAATGTGTGATCCTTTGTTTTTTGAATAATAAAGACTATGTGCAGTTACAATCTGTAGAGAGGACATCGATCATCATAACCATTCATCTTTTGAGATCCTTTGATTACTTTTATGTCTGCTCTTCTTCATTGGAGACTTCTTTGTTCCTGTGCAATCATGTTGTTAGTGTTGTCTGCAGCTTTGTCATTGTAGGACATTCTTTGACTCGCCATTGAGGAGAAGTATGCTATGATTTGAAATTGGTGCTCCAATTCATTTGTCAATTGATTTGAGTAGCATTTCCTTATTGTTGATGTAGAAGGAATATGTACAAGTTGATGGTGATAGGTGTCTTTAGATTAGGGTCTAAAACCTGGATGACCAAAGGGAAAAAACCCGGTGGGAAAAAAATGCCTTTGGTATACGCTCTTATTGGAGTCGAGCAGTTGAACGTGAAGTACATGTTCATGAAAGGTGAGTGCTTGGGTGAAACACGGAAAGAGTTTCTGATGCAAGTGCCAATTATGGGACACTCTATATGCATATGAGAAATTTGTCAACAAAAGCATGCAATGTCAAAGAAGGAGATGATGGGTGTTTCGAGGAGTAAATGTAGCACATGTGACATCAAAATATGTCTCAATAGCTTCCACATTTCCAAGAAAACAACTTCCCCATTCCTCAGTGAGTTTTTCATTACAGAAACGTTGCTTGCCAAAGAAAAAAAATCCATCCAAGATAAGATAGAGTCCTTACCTGCATCCATCCAAACAAGACAACAATTCTGTTAGCCTTGGATGTGTTTTAAAGGTATCAATGGACCATATCAGTTGTTATCCATGTCCATCTTATAGGTTTTAATTACTTTAGACAAGCTAGTTTATTCATTAGAACTGGTATGTTAGCAGTCTTTCTTATTACTTTACAGTCTATCTTCTAAATGGTGAAGTCCATCAAAAGTCAAGCTATTTCAAGAGCACTAGCTCAGTAGCTATGCTTAAGACAAAAAAGCAACCATATACTTACCTTCAAAATCAGTAAACCCATGGTATCAAAAGGTACTTCTTTAGACAAAGAGATGTGAAATCCGACTACTTTTTGTCAACCAAAGGTATCAAATGAGGGTGATGACTACCTCATTTTTTATAACCAATAAGACACCAGTGTAACCAGTCAAAAGAGTAGCAAGACTCCCCTTTTTTTAAAGGTGGAACCTCATTTTTAAGAGCAATAGCTTGGAAGCTATACCCAAGCCGAAACAAAACCGGCCATATACTTACCTTCATATCCATAAGTCATTAGCGGATTTTAAGAACAGTAGTGTCCGGCCCTACCAACCATAGCTTTGTTCCAAAGCCGAAAAAATTAACTGTTGTATACTTACCTTCAAAAAATGCCAAGCTATCACAGACTATAGTGTCCGGCCTGTTTTGAGTATGTTGCCTTAAAGCTTCAACATTCATGGGTACTTAAAAAACACCCCGTCCCTTTTCCGATATGAGATCCCAATGGTGATAAGCCCAAGTGTGGCAACCAGTTTATCACAGAAAAAAACCAACAGTTTTTGAAACCTGCTAGTCAAATAAATAACTCTATTTCCTAATGAGAGAAAAAACCCAGTTAAAACAGCGAACAAAACCAGTCATTATGCTGGGTTTTTCCAGGTCCTGCAGTGGCTAGAGTCAGAGCCAAGTGACCCATCGGCCATCACCAAATGTTGCCTCCATTTACACAGTCGGGACAAAGAACCAGTTCCCGTCTATCAGTATACATATCCAGATGTAGCATATGTTAAGAACGGCCATCAAGCCAACCATCATACAACCATATACACACATACACATACTGCCACACATGCACAAATTTTTTTTTAATGTAAAGGTAAAGTCCTGCATTGGTTAATTTCAGAGCCATTTACACCATACTGTGGCTACCCCCATCTTTTATGCAAGCTTTCCCTTAAACAAACAACCACAGACCGTCATTTTTTATGTACAAGAGATCCAAGGCCAACCATAATGTCTAGGCCTAGCAAAATAATCAGTCAAGCCCGTAACTGTAAGAACTTGCAGCGGCTCGTAAACATTTTACAAGAACGACATAGCCGACAATAAACCACAGAGGCGACCTAACTAGTCCACGGTCAGGAGCAGCTCCAATATGAAGTTTATATCAGCTTATAACAGGCAGGGGTGTATCATTCCTAAGTTTACCATATCAAGCCCCTTGATATAACATCAACAGAAAATTCCGTTTGCAAATAGTTTACAAGAATACCATAGCCGTAGTTTTAATTGCACAGTATGTGTGCTTGCAACAAGCATAGGGTAGGACCACCTTCCCTAAATTAAAACCTTTTAGTGTTTAATCATGCATAAATAGTGCAGTAAACCAGCAAAACCCAGCAAGGGTGAGAATAAACACATGAGTCACCTGCGTGGAGAGCTCCATTCTCCTTGGTAGTAAAGCAGACAATAGGTGTTCACAAAATAACTCAACACACCCACAATGGCTAAGTGAGGGGCAGAGGTGTGCCCTCACCTGTTTTTATAGTAGGAGGAGGCTGGCTTGTCCGTATGTTGTGCCAAGGTAGCGAGAGAGTCATGCCGCACTCCCTCATGAGTGTGTGATAGCATAGAGTTGCACGCCTATGGCCATTAATGGAGATCGATAGTCAGGGGGGAAGAAAGCCGCCTTCACTACGCCATGAGAGCAGACTCCATTGAACACGCTCGACTCTCCAGAAGTACAGAGTTGCACGCCTATGGCCATCAATGAGATCGATAGTCAGGGGGGAAGAAAGCCGCCTTCACTGCGCCATGAGAGCAGACTCTATTGAACACGCTCGACTCTCCAGAAATATAGAGCATCATAATACATTCAAGGGCTAAGTCCCCCGGTAGTAGTAAACTTTAGTGATCCATTTTTCAATTGCAATCTCTTAAGTTGACCTAGTCTTGTCCAGGCAAAAGAGCAACAAAGAGGGGGGGGGGGGGGGGGGGGGGGCGTGGGAAGTTTTTCTTAAAAAATACTACTTATGACCAGTATACCAGTGTGTGTGTGTGTGTGTGTGTGTGTGTGTGTGTGTGTGTGTGTGTGTGTGTGTGTGTGTTTTGTCTTATCCCAGCTTGCCCTCTCTCTTGGCTTCTTGCTAGAGTCCTTTGTTGACTTTAAGATCAGCACTTTAGTTACTAGGAATGGTTCCCATGGCCTAGGACCTTTAGACTAAAGAATTGGAACTTTACCCCATGGAAGTCTTAACAGAGTTGAGCCCAAAGGTCTTTTTCAACTCCATTGATGCACTTTTCTCTAGCAAACCATCCCCATCTGGATCCCTATTTTCCCACTTTGGATACCCTATTGAGACCGGTCTGGCAGCCTTTCCAATATCTAGCCTTTGCTCCCCCTGGTATCTCCCCATATTAAATGATCAATTCAACACATTATATATATATATATGTATGTATGTATGTATATACACACACACACACACACACACAGAGAAGAAGAAGAAGAAGAAGAAGATTTTAACATTGTTGGAAACTATCCCAAGAGACTTTAAAGATCAATCTGACGAGAGAATTAAGAGAGAAAAGAAGAACATCTATTTGATCAACGAGAGAGAGAGAGAGAGAGAGAGAGAGAGAGATTGAATTATCGTCCACGGAGGTCGGATATGACCTATGGGACCAAGAGCACACATTACAATGGTTGCGCATTAAGCGAAAGATGACGATACATATTAGTTAAGGACTGAGGGTCCGTTAGGGAGATGAGAGAAGAAAATAGAAACCTAGGGGGAGTCAACTGTGGGGAGGGCCGCTTTGGGATTTCAAAACTCCTGGATGATGGCTTTACCGCCTCAATAGACTGCCCATTTGCCTTGTTTGTGGGTTTCATGTACCTTCTTGAGCTCTTCACTTTTGTGTTTGAGTTTTAACGGAGTGAGTTCTTCTGCAATCCAAAGCTTGGTATCTTTGAGAAGATGTGATTGTTGAAGAAGCTTGACTCGACCCTCTCGACTTTCGAATTCAAGGATGGTGTGTCCACTTGGTATGGGCTTGTTAGGGCCTCCCAAAGTGATACACTCTATTGAGTTGTACTTGAGCTTGATCAGTTGGAGAGTTTTGTTGAGGAAATTGGTGCGCGTCGAGAAGTCTTTCTCGGTCGTATCCCATGCTTGAGGTAGTCCACCAATGCGGACCTTAAGGGCATTTTCTTCTTGGAGTCGTCGTTCTCAAAGCTCTACTGCCACGCATGTCTGCACCTTCGCAATTGTTGCCGAGTGGGTTTTGATGGCCTTCGCTTCGACTTCTTTCACTTTGTTGGTGGCGAGATCGACCATGGAGTCAAATCGTGCCTCAAGCTTGCAAAGGCTAGCTTTGAGGTCGCGATTCTCTTCCATGACCCGGTCAAGGGTTGCTTGGAGGCGCTCGATTCGATCGAATTTCTTTGGAGCTGCTAAAATGGTGGCAAAGCTCGACCGTGTTTTTGCAACGGTCTTCTGGGTCATCATCTTTCCTATGGAGAGCTGAAAGTCTGCAGGCATCGATTCAGAGAAGTCAAACCAGAATGTTGGGGAACTTGGGGTATTTCTGTGTAATCAAGCTCAAAACTTGTGTGGGAAACTCCCATTCACTGAGAGTCGGGTTTCTATGTTAAAATCTTGAGAGGTCTTGTGTGGGAATCTCCATTCACAAAGAATCGACAGAGGATGCAGTTGGATCGAGGTCGGCCGGTCATCAACACCCCTTGGGTCGAGGACAAAGTCGGCGGAGCATCAACACGAAGTGACAAGGTCAGCAGTTGAGGCCCATCATCGACACAATCGAGTCAAGGTCGGCAGAGCAAGTCGACAGTGCATGGCTGAAGGTCGTGGGCTGGGGAGGGGAGGGCGAGGCTGATGATTAACACCCTCCCATAGGGCTGCCCTCGCCCAGGGGGAGATTGTGTAAGCGGGACGCTGAGAGAGCTAGGGCACGATTGTGTCGTGTGTGTGTGTGTGTGTGTGTGTGTGTGTGTGTGTGTGTGTGAGAGAGAGAGAGAGAGAGAGAGAGAGAGAGAGAGAGAGAGATGGACATAAACACACACACACACACACAGACTTTTAGTACTAAATTGATGCACCTTACAAAGACACTTTCTTTTCTCATCAAAGCATTATACCCAAGGGTACAATACAATTACATCCTAAACAAGGTAAGTCTATAAGCTTCATCACTACTAAACAATGAGTAGCGCAACTAAGCAGTGTCACATTCATCATCAATGAATTTGTTGCATGTCCTTGGTCCATCTTGCAAGCCGTAATTATATTGAGTGTCCGTCGCCATTGACCTTGCAACTACCTCAATATAAATTGGCAATACACTTCAACAAGAAAGCATATTAAAATGAGATATTTTTTGTCAATAAACAATGCATGAACTATGAATAACCATGCAACTAATATCCAAAAATATAAAATGTCTATGTAATATAATCCTCACACAAAAGTGAAGAAAAATCCAGACCAAAGAAAGAGTGGGAGTCCCACTAGTCATCATAGGGATTCAACCCCATGTCAATATCAACATCCTCTTGCACATCCCAAGATGTGCTAGCTTCAACAAAGAGTGGGAGTCTCACTAGTCATCATAGGGATTCAACCCCATGTCAATATCCCTCTTGCACATCCCAAGATGTGCTAGCTTCATCCTTGGAGGGCTTCCACAACTGAAACAAAGGCTGCACAAAAGTAGATACTAGCTGATCATCAAGATCCATAGATGCGCATGGGCACCCAATAGCCAAACATGCATGTAGCAATAGTGTAGTGCCACATCCAAACTCAATACATATGCCACCATCGCGACAAAGATACTCCACAAAGCAAGCAATAAAACTAAGGCTCCTTTGTAAATGTCCCCTCCATGCCTCACCTGTTATATGTAGCACTATGAGCCTTTGAAATGCAATGCCTCATAAAGAAGTGTGTGGAGTGCATTCCCAAGCTCTCAAATCGACTCTGACTAAAGGAGGGAGGTGTAACACGTCCTTTTTGCACCAAACGCACACAGCTTGGAGAAGATGAAGGAAGCTCAAGGCACACAAAAGAGAGTGTGTTACTTAGTGTGCAATGGAAAGAAAGATAGCCCTAGAGTGATGGGCGTATATACAATGCACGGGGGGAAAATCCTCCTAAAGAGGGAAAAAATGCCACGGTGGTCCTAGTGTGTTCACACACATCACTACCACATGTATATGGTAACAAATCCCCCCTGGAGTGATGCGGTGAACAAGAGCTGGCACATGAGTAAAGTGAGGTGCCATGCCCTGAGGACATGATCAGTCCACAAAGGGGAGTAAGCCCAAAGCTTTGCAAAAAGCTTTGAGCTTCTCACGAGACAATGCCTTTGTGAAAAGATCTGCAAGGTTGTCCTTTGTTGGCACATAAGCCAAGCTGATATCTCCTGCTGAGAGCCTCTCCCTGACATAGTGGTAATGCACCTCAATGTGCTTTGTGCGAGCATGAAAAACTAGGTTCCTTGCAACTGCCGATGTGCTATGATTGTCAGTGTAGATAGTGTTGGCAGTGTCCTGTCTAACACCCAAATCAATCATAAGGCGTCTGAGCCATACACACTCAACCGTAGCTCTGAAGATTGCCCTGTACTCAATGTCACAACTAGAAGTGGCCACAGTAGGTTGCTTCTTGCTCAACCATGATATACATGAACTGCCAAGCATAAAACAAAAACTACTTGTGGACACTCGCGTGTCCAAACAACCATCCCAATCTGAGTCCAAAAAAGCATGTAAGTCTGGTGGTAATGATCCCCCCTTGGGATAAAACAAGCCAAGATGTAAAGTGCCACTAAGGTAGCGGAAAATCCTCTTGACAACCTACCAATGCTTAGACCCTGGGCTATGCATAAATATGCTGACCTTTGAGACTGCAAACTGAATATCCGGCCTCATGTTGCATACATAAATGAGGCAGCCAACAGCAATTTGATAAAGAGTGACATCACCAGGATCGCCAACACCATGTAGACTCAACTTCAAACTTGTTTCCATGGGAGTGGCAATAGGTTTGCAATCCTCAAGTCCAAACTTACATAGCAATTTCTCTATGTAACTTTTCTGACACAAGGCAATACCACCATCACACTACTTAAACTGTATACCCAAGTAATGATGCAACAACCCCAAATCTTTCATCTTGAAAGTAGCATTCAAATCAGCCTTAAATTCAGCAATATGTCTCTCATTTGGTCCAGTGATCAGCAAATCATCTACATAAAGAACCACAATGAGAAGTACATCACCCTCACACTTTACATACAATGTGCTTTCTGTTGGACTGTTACGAAAGCCTCGTTTGACCAAATGAGTGTCAACTTTCTCATACCAAGCACGAGGAGATTGCTTCAATCCATACAAAGCCTTCTTACATCTACACACTTTGTCCTCTTGTCCTTCCATGACAAAACCGTGAGGCTACGTTACATAAACTTCCTCAAATATGTCACCATTCAAGAAAGCAGTAACAATATCTGTGTGATGTACATCCCAACCAAAATGAGCTGCCAATGCACATAGAAAATGCACAGTAGTCATACGACAAGTGAGAGCAAAAGTTTCGTCATAATCTATGTCCTTTTGTTGTGCATATCAGCCCTTTCCTCATCAAATACATCATGTATATTTGCATCAGTAATAGGCTGATATGTAACATTTTTGAAAACCCCCATAGGCTGTACATTTTCCTCATTGGAATTTACATTCAAACTTCCACCACTAAAAAGAGGCAACAAAATGTCATAAATGTCTTGTGAGCTTACATTACTATCTCTAGTACATGACAGTAAGGGTTGAGCAGAATCTTCCACAAACACTATATCCTGTGAAACCAGAATACGCTTTGTTTGCGGATGACACAACCTGTAACCTTTGCTTTCAGCACTATAACCAATAAAAATACATTTGACAACCTTATCATCCAATTTTCTGCGTTGTGTTTGTGGCACCAAAGCATATGCCAAACAGCCAAAAACACCCATGTGCTCAATAAAAGTCTTTCTAACATGCCATACTTCATATGGAGTAATAGACTGCAGAGCTTTCGTAGGATGCCTATTAAGTACATAAGTGGCACACATGATGGCCTCAAGCCAAAAAGAATGTGGCAAAGCTTGACTTTTGACCATACATCGTGCCATTTCTGTAAGTGATCTGTTTTTCCTCTTAGCTATACCATTTTGCTGAGGCGTATAAGACACTGTACATTGGTGTTTTAGCCCACGACTAGCCAGAAATGCATTGAATTCATGAGACATATACTCCCCCCCTTGATCGGAACGGAGGGTGCCCAAAGTACATTTCGAGACATTTTGAGACATAGCCAGAAATTGCACATAAAAACTTCGGACGTCGCTTTAAGCGAAAATACCCATGCATGCCTGGAGTAATCATCAATGAAAGTCATGAAGTACAGGTAATTGCCCAAGGATGGAGTTTGCATGGGCCCACAAACATCACTATGCACAAGCTGCAACCTGCATGTGGCCCTAACTGAACCATCCTTTGGAAACTTAGAACGGTGCATTTTACCCAAAATACAGCCTTCACAAACATGTTTGACAAGTCCTTCAAGAGGCAGCAAAGAAGCAACCATATTAGATTTCTCAAAACGCAGCAAACTGGCAAAATTCAGATGCCCAAAACGTGCATGCCATAGTTTTGCATTTGAAATAGCCCTTGAATCTGCAACTGCATTTGCAAAATTTTGTTCACACTTGTCATACAAAGTAAGCTTATACAGCCCACGTCACAAAAGGCCAGATGCAACAACTTCATCACCGAGAATGAGATCATGAACTGTACATCTGTCATCCACAAATTTGACTATAAGTCCAAGTCTAGCAAGTGCGGATACAGACAAAAGATTCTTCTTGATCCCAAGTACATAAAGTGCATCAACAAGTGTGAAGGAACTGCCATTTGCAGTAGTAAGCACAATCTTTCCAACTCCCTGAACCCTGGATAAGAGGCATTGCTGGCACAAGTGACTGAATTCCCATGAGGGACAGACTCGAGAGAGGTGAACAATTCACGATGTGAGGTAATGTGCTTTGTAGCACCACTGTCGAAATACCACACATGTGAATTTGCAGCAATTGACATGCTTGCATCATGGATAGTAGGATTGTAGGTGCACTCTGCACTAAAAGCCCATTCTGCGTCAATATCAGCATCACAGTCTCCTTTCACAGAAGACTCAACAATGGCTGCATTTGTAGTGGAACCAGCATTTGCAGTGGAACCACCCTCTTCCTTCTTAGCCTCTTTGGCCTTCAACTTAGGACAGTGCTTGATTGAGTGATCATTAGCTTTACAATAATGGCAGCACATCTTCTTTTTGCCCTTATCACTAGAATTTCCAGACGAATTGCTACCAGCAAAAGCATTAGGAACAGAAGTTTTGCCACTTGCAGCAGAACCATAAGAAGTGGTTGCATTGCTGATTACCACCCTTTCTTTGAGACGCAATAAAAGCCTATTCAACTGCACGTTGCCTAGTCCTATATTTTCTGGAAAATGACTTTTGCAACAGCAATGTGCATAATGCATCAAACTTGACAACTTCAGGATTTCCTTGGGTCATAAGTCTCCAAGTACTAGCAAAAGTTTGATAAGAATCTGGTAAGGCATCAAGAACAGTCTGCACAGGGGAACTGTCTGAAATGATTTCACCTGCAAAAATAAGTTGCTCATTGATATCCTTGACACCAGCAAGGAAAGTGTCCATATCATCTTCCTCATGCATAATCTTTGATTCCAGCTCTTTACGCAGCAAGGCAATTTTAGCCACATTGCGGCTTGCATAAAGACCTGCTAGAATATCCCAAGCCTGTTTTGCAGATTTTGTTGAATGAATGTGAGGAGTAATGGTGTGCTTCACAGACAACCCAATTAATGCATGATCCTGCGCATCCTTTACATCCCAACGAAATTGTTCTACGTTACGCAAAACAACTCTAATAGCATCAATCCTTGCAGCAAGACCTACAACATCCTCAACATCTCCTACATCCTCAAAGCCAGGACGTACATCAATGCCTTGCACAATATTCTAGACTCCCTTTGACACAAGAACATGTTGCATCATGTAAGCCCACATAGGATAATTGTCCCCATCCAACCTGTCCTCAGCAGCAAACATCTTGAACACATCTGTGTTGTTGTCAGCCATGGAAATGTTTGCATCTGATGTGAAAACTGCCCGAAATGAGGAGAAATTGAGTGAGACTAGCATGTACTATGTAGCACAACCCGCAGTAGGCTGTATGGGACCTGTTATGCAGAGACACAAATCTTGCACAAAATGACAAAATTACCTGGATAGACCTACCTGTAGTGGAAACAGAGGCCGACATGACCCCGAATCAAGAATCTGAGCATACTGAGCTCTAGGAGCCATCCCAAAAAAAATTTCGACCTGTGAACGCTCACCAAAGCTCACTGAAATCAGAGAAAGTGAGCAGGCGTGTGTTGGAGCTGCTGGCGACTAAGCCCGGGAGGACACAACCTGCTCTTATACCAATTGTTGGAATTAGGGTTACAGAGAAATGCACACAGCTTGGAGAAGATGAAGGAAGCTCAAGGCACACAATAGAGCGTGTATTACTTAGTGTGCAATGGAAAGATAGATATCCCTAGAGTGATGGGCGTATATACAATGCACGAGGGGGAAAACCTCCTAAAGAGGGAAAAAATGCCTCAATGGTCATAGTGTGTTCACACACATCACTACCACATGTATATGGTAACAGATTAAGACACCAAAGTAAACAAAAAGAATATTCACAACAAAAGATAGAAACTAGCATGGCTTGTCACCTCTATATGTCTACCATGCATCTCTACGTAGCCATAACTCTTGTGGTGGAGAACATAGATGCGATGAGCAATGGTCATGTCTGATAATATGCAATGTCTCTCAACCCATCCTTTCGCATCACCTTAATTGCAAAAGAATGCATTTGTCACAAACATTGAATAAGTATTATGCAAATAATGCACCATTTTAAACATAAAGAAAATATACCGGATAGAGATGCCATAACAAGAAGCCACCCGGAATCTACAAGTGTGGCAGCTGCCATCTAGAAGCTATTGTGGGACATAATTCTCAGTCAAGGTATCCCATCTAGGCCTAGTCATAGTTCTCAGGTGCAATCCTCTGAATGGAAGATCTAGAAATATAAAATCTGCTACCCAACCAATAGGTCTTCCTACTCGTGTGTAACGTACTAAGCATGTGGTAATGAATGGGAGACCAAGTTGGATTCTTCCTTTTTGCTTGAAAGTATGCCGCTATGGTAATATAATCTTTCACAAGAGTGATGCAACATGTCTCAAAACAAGGAGCAATTGTATATAAGAGAGCCTCATTGGTATACATAAAAGAGAAATTGTTCTTGATGAAAATCTTGCCAACAAACCTTGAAATCACGTTAAAGTAACCAACACTAGGCAAAACAACTTTCAATTAAGCCACACTACAAAGTGAAAGAAATTGTCAAGTGTCTCCTCTTCATTGATCCACCTAGTGTTTGACACTATGCTCACTTGATCGTTGTGTTCAATTGGTTCTTAAGATTCAGGTATTTTATTTCCTCGACCCTATAGGGATGGACTAAACGTCATAGCAAAAAGTTAAATTAGAGAATATTATTAAAGTTTTTTGGGTTATATGCCTTATAGTTAATTTCATCTTTAAAGGATTTATGATGACTCTGCTTAAAATTACTTTTATGCAACACAACAATATTCAATTTTAATGAACAAGGTGACAACACCCAACTCATTTCATCATCATGATCAAGGTGGCAACTAGCATGAATCTAAAGTAGTCCTAAGAAAAGGACTATTGAGACTTAGTTTGTTTTGCAAAACACCTACTCAATTTTTAACTAAACTTAAGAAAATACCTGACAAACTTAAGCTAATCCCCGAATTTCTTAAACTGGTGCTTACCGATGAGCACCAATTTGCAGTGCTCCACAGGTGAACTCCTACGATCTAGTGCATTAACATTAAGGTGAGAAGATGATCCAAATTCACTTGCACAAATTGGTGCTTGCCGACGAGCACCAATTGTAGTGCTCCACAAGTAGACAAAGTAACTAATTCACAAGTGACGCTCCACAAGGAGAAATGGTGGTCGAAGCTGCAGTATATGCGACATCAAAACTTGCTAAGTTGGCGTAGACTGGCCTCTGGTGCATAATCTCGTGTTTTTCGAGACGACCACCAGTTGCAATGATCCATAATCTATTGTTGTGTCAAATGGGACTTTGCAAGGGGACAACCCCACCAAGTTTTCCTTGGCCCTGCTCATGATCTAGACTGTGGTGGTACTATTGTCCTCTAGTGCATAAACAAGTGCGCGTCGCGATGAGCACCAGTGGTAGTGCTCCGCAATAAGTAAAATGGTATATATATATATATATTGAATATCATTATGAACCTCCTAACCCAAATTGGTCATCACTTAATAAGCACTCCATGCACATGTTGGCATTAAAGCACCAAGAACACGTTGAAGTTCAAAAGTTGCCCAAAGTGCTTCTTGAAACCCACTTTGATTGCTCACAAAAACCTTGTACACATACACGCTCCCCCCCCCCCCCCCCAACACACACACACACACACACACACAAAACTATTAATAAGAACACACGCACACACAATGCTACCCAACCCAAGTATCCCCTTTTCTGTTAAGTATGGAGCTTGATTTACCCTTGTAATTTTCTATGGTAAAAGCACACATTTGTAAGGCCCCCATTATGAGGAGAAGCCATCATGCGTGAAGGAAAATCACTCACCGGAAACCAAAATTTTCACGGACAAGAATCAGGGGCAACTTTAGAGGCCTCGGGGGCGGAGGCCCCCGAGACTTTTTTTCGCCGGAATATTATGGCCGGACGGCGGCCGGAAAGTGGTCGGAAAACAACCGGTCGGTTGGCCGGTGGCCGGTAGTCAATGGCCTATGGCCGATGGTCGGAAGTCAATGGCCGGTGGCCTGTGGTCAGAAGTCCATGGCCGGTGGCCGGTGGCCGAATTCAAAAGTGGACTTGTCTTCTCAAGGGCGGCCACACATGGGCAGATTGGAGGGTCCGATTTGGACTTATTCGCACAAGGGCGGCTACACATGGCTGTCTCTCATTAGAGAGGGCAGCCCTTTTGGCCTATAAAAGGAGGCCATTTCTACACGCATTTCATAGTGTGAAGTTGATGCAACAAGGTGAGTGTGAGGTGGTGAGAGTGAAGCAAGGCGGGAGCTCTATCAAGGGTTTAATCCCTTTGTAAACTACTTCTTCATTTGAAGTGCTAAAGCCATTGAGTGGCTGCTTTCCTGTGGACGCAGCCCACATTGGGTGAACCACGTATATCGTGTGTACTCTCTCTCTCTCTCTACTCTATAATCTCTTGTGTGTGAAATCTATCTCTCTCCATTAAGTAATCTACTCAAAAATCTATTTAGCTACGTCTTATTTTCTTACAACTGGTATCAGAGCAAGGCTTTCTCGTAGCTAAATTATCTCAAGGAAAGGATTCCTTGAATTGAGTGGGAGTTATGGCGGAGGAAGGGAAGCTCAAGATTGAGAAGTTCAACGGCAAAAACTACCAACATTGGAAGTGCAGATTGAAGACTATCTCTACCAGAAGGACCTCTATTTGCCACTAGGCGGTCTTGCGAAGAAGCCCGCAACAATGGCAGATGAAGCATGGATTGTCCTTGATCGAAAGGCACTGGGAACAATCCGGTTAAGCTTGGCGTCAACGGTGGCCTTCAATGTTTTGGAGATGAAGACCACGGAGGACTTGATGAAGTCACTTGGCGACTTCTACGAGAAACCATCGGCATCCAATAAGGTATTTCTTATGAAGCGCTTGTTCAATCTAAAGATGGCAGAGAATGGTTCAGTTGCAGAACACCTAAATGACTTTAACACAAACATAAGTCAACTTCGATCAGTGAAAATCAATTTTGATGACGAAGTGCGAGCTCTCCTTATACTATCATCTCTACCGGATAGTTGGGACAGCCTTGTGATGGCTGTAAGTAATTCTATCTCTAGTACAAATACTCTTAAGTTTGATGATGTTGTGGGTGTTCTCCTAAGCGAGGAAATGCGAAGGAGAAGCACAGGAGAATCATCAAGTGCTGCACTATCAGTGGAAACAAGAGGAAGGCCTAAGGAGAGGTTCAAAAACCAAAAGGGTCGTGATCTCTCAAGGCGGAGCAAGTCACGCACAAAGTCAGTTCTTGAATGTTGGAACTGCGGCAAGAAGGGCCACGTCAAGAAGGATTGCTGGTCCAAGAAGAAGAAGGAGACAGAGTCTCAAGACAACAAGACAACATCGGAGGCCAATGTGGCAGGTAAAGTAGAGCAAGATGCTCTAATTCTCTCATTAGACATTGTGTCTAATTCCTGGATAGTAGATTCCGGGGCTTCATTCCATGCGACACCACACAAGCAACATTTCCAAAACTACACCAAAGGTAATTTTGGGTATGTTTACTTGGGAGATGATGAAGCTTGTGAGATTGTCGGCAAAGCTACAGTTTCTATCAAAACTGCTAACGGAAATTAATGGAAGCTTAAAGATGTTAGGCATGTTCCTTCTCTTCGCAAAAATTTGATCTCTACAGGACAATTGGGCGATGAAGGTCACAACATTACATTCGGAAACAAACGGTGGAAGATCTCAAAGGGATCTTTGGTGGTTGCCAAGGGAGAAAAAGTCGGTACACTTTACTTGTGTATTGTTAGCACGCAACCTTCAGCTTGTGCAGTAACTACAGAAGTTGATAGTGCGGTGTGGCACTACCGACTTGGGCATATGAGTGCCAAAGGAATGCAAATCCTTCAAACAAAGAAGCTTCTACCAGGTTTGAAAGAAGTGGACTTAGAGTTCTGTGAAGATTGTGTTTATGGTAAACAAAAGAGGGTAAAATTTCAAAAATAAGAAAATGAAAGAAAAAATAAAAAACTTGAGTTGGTTCATTCTGCTGTTTGGGGTCCTGCAAGTACATCATCACTTGGTGGCTCATTGTACTATGTAACATTCATAGACGATGCGAGTAGAAAAACATGGGTTTATGTCATGAAGAATAAATCCGATGTATTTTCCATATTTCAAAGGTGGAAAGCCTTTGTGGAAAATGAAACAGGTACCAAGGTTAAATGCCTCAGATCCGACAATGGAGGCAAATATTGCAGCCAAGATTTTGAAAGCTTTTGTGCTAGCAATGGAATTCGGAGGCAAAGGACAACCCCAAGGACACCTCAACAAAATGGGATTTCGGAAAGGATGAATAGGACAATCATGGAACGAGCACGAAGCATGCGGCTACATGTAGGCCTACCGCTTGAGCTTTGGGCGGAAGCTGTAAGTACGTCTGTGTACTTAATCAATCGGTCACCCTCAACGGCATTGGATGGGGGAGTTCCAGAAGAGGCATGGACAGGTAAACCGGTGAATTATGCATTTCTCAAAGTGTTTGGGTGTGAGGCTTTCATGCACATATATAGAAGCCTAAGATCAAAGCTAGATGCAAAGTCCAAAAAGTGTTTCTTCATTGGCTATGGAGAAGGTGACTTTGGGTATCGCCTATGGAATCCTGAAGATGGTAAAATCTTAAGGAGTAGGGATGTAATTTTTAACGAATAAAATATGTACAAAGATTACTTGGAAAGAAAACAAACAAAAGAAACAGGTGATGAGTACATGGAGCTTGAGGACGGTGAAGACTCAAGGACTGCAAACGGTGACAATGTGCAACAACGTCAACCAAATGAGGAGCCTCAACCTATTCCCCGAAGATCTACAAGAGCAAGTAGACCTCCAGAAAGGTTTGTTCCTTCCTTCAACCATCTCTTGATCTCAGATTCTGGAGAGCCGGTATCATACGAAGAAGCTATGCAACATGAATCCAAAGAACAATGGACAAAGAGCAACCAAACATGGGAGTTGGTTGAGTTGCCTAAAGGTAAGCGGGCACTTCAAAACAAATGGGTGTACAAGCTGAAGGAAGAAGAAGGTGGGAAGAAAAGGTACAAGTCTAGGCTTGTGGTAAAAGGTTTTTCTCAAAAGAAAGGTATTGACTTCAATGAAATATTTTCTCCTGTTGTAAAAATGAACTCAATTAGGCTTGTCTTAAGCCTTGTGGCTGCTCATGATCTAAATCTCGAGCAAATGGATGTAAATACGGCATTTCCTCACGATGACTTAGAGGAGGAAATCTACATGCTTCAACCAAAGGGGTATGAAGTAAAAGGTAAGGAGAAAATGGTTTGCAGATTAAAGAAGAGCTTGTATGGTTTAAAGCAAGCATCAAGACAATGGTACTTGAAGTTTGATCGATGGATGTTGGATCATGGATTCACAAGATGCAACTCGGATCACTGCGTCTAAACGAAGAATTTGGGAGATGGGAAATTCATCATCCTAATGTTGTATGTTGATGACATGTTGATTGCAAGTGCTAACATGCAGGACATCAAAGACCTAAAAGAGGAGCTGTCCAAATCTTTTTCAATGAAAGATTTAGGTGCTGCAAAGAGGATACTTGGTATGAAAATATCAAGGGACAGGACGAAGAAGACAATAAAGCTATCTCAAGAAGATTACATCAAGAAGGTACTAGAAAGGTTTGCAATGCAAAATGCAAAACCAGTTTCTACACCTTTGGCTGGTCATTTTAACCTAACGAAGGATATGTGTCCGAAGACACAAGAGGAGATAGCCTATATGTCTAAAGTTCCATATGCTGCAGCGGTAGGTTCTCTAATGTATGCTATGGTCTGGACAAGGCCAGACATTGCACATGCAGTGGGAGTTGTGAGTAGGTTCATGGAAAGCCCAGGTAAAGAGCATTGGCGAGCTGTGAAGTGGATACTTAGGTATCTAAAAGGGACAACAACAAATGCTTTGTATTGTGGAGGAACTGATATTTTTCTAGAAGGGTATGCTGATGCAGATATGGCAGGTGACAAAGATACTCGAAGGAGCACTACTGGCTATGTGTTCACGGTTGGAGGCACAGCAATAAGCTGGGCTTCAAAGCTGCAGAAAGTGGTTTCACTTTCTACCACGGAAGCAGAGTATGTAGCAATGACGGAGGCAAGCAAAGAAATTCTGTGGCTTCACAGATTCTTAGAAGAGCTTGGATTCAAACAAGACAATTGTGTCTTGTACAGTGATAGCCAAAGCGCTATCCATCTTGCGAAGAACTCAGCCTTTCATTCAAGGACAAAGCACATTGAGGTGAGATATCACTTCATACGCACTCTTTTGGAAGAGGGACAGCTCAAGCTAGGAAAGGTGCATACAAGTGAAAATCCTGCAGACATGTTTACAAAGGTGTTCAACAAGGAGAAGTTGAGCTTTTGGTCATCTTCAATCGGCATTCAAGGATAAGAAGCCAGAATGGAAAGCAGTCACAGGTTTGGTTTGGAGATCAGTCTCCAAGTGGGAGATTGTTAAGTATGGAGCCTGATTTACCCTTGTAATTTTTTGTGGTAAAAGCGCACATTTGTAAGGCCCCCATTATGAGGAGAAGCCATTGTGCATGAAGGAAAATCACTCACCGAAAACCAAAATTTTCATGGACAAGAATCAGGGGCAACTTTAGAGGCCTCGGGGGCGAAGGCCCTCGAGACTTTTTTTCGCTGGAATATTATGGCCGGACGGCAGCCGGAAAGTGGTCGAAAAACAACCGGTCGGTTGGCTGGTGGCCGGTAGTCAATGGCCGATGGCCGGTGGTCGGAAGTCAATGGCCGATGGCCGGTGGCCGAATTCAAAAGCGGACTTGTCTTCTCAAGGGCAGCCACACATGGGCGGATTGGAGGGTCCGATTTGGACTTATTCGCACAAGGGCGGCTACACATGGCTGTCTCTCATTAGAGAGGGTAGCCCTTTTGGCCTATAAAAGGAGGCCATTTCTACACACATGTCATAGTGTGAAGTTGATGCAACAAGGTGAGTGTGAGGTGGTGAGAGTGAAGCAAGGCGGGAGCTCTATCAAGGGTTTAATCCCTTTGTAAACTACTTCTTCTTTTGAAGTGCTAAAGCCATTGAGTGGCTGCTTTCCCGTGGACGTAGCCCACATTGGGTGAACCACGTATATCGTGTGTACTCTCTCTCTCTCTCTACTCTATAATCTCTTGTGTGTGAAATCTATCTCTCTCCATTAAGTAATCTACTCAAAAATCTATTTAGCTACGTCTTATTTTCTTACATTTTCAACCCCGGTGAGCACCAGTTGTAAACCTTATTCAAGTGTGGCTTGGACTTTGAAATCATGTGCTTCACCATATCCCCTTCTCTTGTCTGTGTCCACTTGCCCTCCAAAAGCTTGTAGGCAAGGTAGATATCATCACCCAAAAGCACTTTTCTAGTTGTTAGAAAGGCGAATCAGATGGCGAAGTGATCGTCACCCAATTGTACGCTCTTTTGAACACATGGCTTGTAGAGGTATATATTACTTGTTGCAGCAAAACATATTAACATGTAGCTCCAAGCAAGGCACAACATACAGGAGTGCAATTTTTTTGAAATCTTTTCATTTAGAGCTTTCTCACATAGTTTAGGTCTTTTTAGGTTGCATGCTCAAAGTAGAGTATTGCATAATGAAATGGCTAAAACATGATATATATATTCCAATTCCTTCACCACAACAGCATTAGCTTATCAAAACAAAAGTAAACTACAACTTGATATTCCATGCATGTCACTTTTACAGAGTCATACATAAGTCCTCCACACAAAATATATTATTTGCACCTGCCATAGTTAAATACTCAAAACACACTTGCACGGCCTACAAACAATACAAGCATTTCAAAGAAAATTCCACTAAAACCCTCAAAATTAAGGTTTTTAATTTTCACATTAGACAAGGTAACAAGCATGTCATTGAGGAGCTATTACAAGTGCAAAAAAATACATCCCTCACAAAGTGTACACATCACATACCAAAATGTAAAACACTTGCACAAGCTTCAAGATTGTGCAAGCTATTGAGAGCTCCTTCTTCTCCACTTGTCTAAAGACATCAATTGTTGAGGTTTACTTAAGACGAATGTGAACTCTCTTTCATGTAGTGTTGGTTGATGTATATTCATATGCTGCCTCAAGAGGGACACTTTATGTAAAACCTGTATATCGCATGCGTTCAAGGCCTGTTTATAAAACCCCTTATCTGTAATTTTTTAACTAATAAAAGGGACCCCCTTTTCTATTCAATTGTAGATTTTTTTCCAAGATCCTTGTAACAACCCCCTTCTTTATGTGAAAATGTGCAAAAGAATAGATTTAAATAATACCTACTATTGAATGCACGTGATAGGCACACATCCTTCTACGTGCCCCCCCCCCCCCGGCGCGAGTATGTTGCTTACCATCCAACCCAAGAATTTGTGTGTAGATAATGTATACATTCTTACAAGCCACATAAGGCCTCTTGGCCTTCTTTCTTCCTTGAAAATCTGGGTGTGTGCACTAGGGCTCCATAGCCGCAAGCACATCATGTACATCGTGAGTTGAGAACTTAAATAGGGCATAACGATTAGGTGCCAAATTTATCTCTTGCAGGAAACAAGCATCCATATGTGATGCTATGTCAATGATTCTACATGCCTCCTTAAAGACACCAAATCTCCACTTTTTTCTACGCTTGCTTGAGGTTTTAACTATCTCTCCTTCCTTAAAAACCTTTAGAAAAGGAACTCCTATCACAAAATCTACCCCAAGCCAAACGGCATGCTCCTTCTTTGATACATTTTTCCCACTCTCTATAAACCAAGATGTTGGCTATTCTGGTGGTTCCAATCCTTGTTTGGTGTTAACTTTAGTGTGTGGCACATCATGACCACTATTTTTGCCTCTAATCTTTGTAAGTTATATCTTCCCTCAACCACACTAAAGTATTTACAAAATACATTTTGAGGCATCCGTCTTATTGCCCAATGGCCCTTTGGAAAAAAAACCTCAAAATCATCAAAACCATATCCACCCATAGTGTCTATAGTGGCCTCTCTTATCTCATTATTATCATGGTGCATTCACATCAATTTTTTGTCCCTCTGTCTCCATGCCCATCTCAAATAAAATCTTTTTTGGTTGTTTGAGCTCTTTTCACTGTTTGAATTCCATCGTATAGACAGGCTTCTATGACATTGTTTCCTAGACCCTCTAGCATTCTTTCTTTGCACAGTTTCTCTATCTCCATGAAAAATAGGCTGCTCATAAAATGGTGTCCTCGTCACTCCACCTCGGAGGGCACTAGCCAACACGCATGGGCTAGGAGTTTTTGCTTTTGTTTTGATCTCTCTAAAAGTTTTTACATGTTAGGAGCAAGCCCTATGTATCTACCAATCATATAGCCATGTTGTTTGTATCTTGAATGTAACATGCATCATACAAAAGTTTTTTTTTTACCATCTTCGCCACTTAGCCAAGATGCATGAACGGTCTCTAAAACATTTGTACTAGCAATTTGAGCCTTTTTCCAAGGATTCATAGAAATCTACATCCCAGACACACAAAGCTTTAAATTACTGAATCACAACATAGAGAAGGTCAAACTCAGGTTTGTAATTGTGTCATACTTCACAATGAAGGCTACCCTAGAGAGATATGCTTGTCTCCCACCACTTGAACCATCTCTTGAGGGACTTGATACTCTTGCTTGCAACATTCTATGACCACCATCTTCTTATTATTTTGCTTTCCACGTTGCCAAACTCGTTGTCCTAGAGTTGTGCCAAGTTTCACACATGTCTATGTGGAGGCTCAAGCTATCTTTAGGTATATATTTGTTACTATGTTTCTATAAACTTTTCTCCCTATGGAGGAGAAAAGACGTTTATCTACTAGTCATGATGTTATTTGGACATCCATTGTAGATTGCATGCAATATCCCAATTTGCTCCAACCTCATCTCCATAAACCTACAAAATATTAGGAGGTAGCCTTCTTGAATCAACACATCATTAAGAGATCTCCAAAATAATACTTGTGTATATGTATCCTCGTCTTTGGTGTCACAAATAGCAATTACCATCAATCCCCTCAAACTAATAAAAAAACACAAATATTAACCACAATAAGCTTTCATTTGGTGACAAAAGAAAGTGCTAGAGAATATAAAAAACTTACCTAGGATCATAGATAGGATTAAAAAATAACCCCCTTCTAGACTTGACATGTTAGAAGTCCCTTGTGAGGTGGAAGCAATGTTGCTCCTCGTGGTTTTGTTTTTCGTGGTTGGTACTTTAGAGGGAACTTCCAAGGGAGGTAGCTCGGTAGGGCCTGCATTGAAGGAGATACCTAGGATCATAGATAGGATTAAAAAATAACCCCCTTCTAGACTTGACATGTTAGAAGTCCCTTGTGAGGTGGAAGCAATGTTGCTCCCCGTGGTTTTGTTTTTCGTGGTTGGTACTTTAGAGGGAACTTCCAAGGGAGGTAGCTCGGTAGGGCCTGCATTGAAGGAGGTAGGCAAAATATCCACATGGACAATCTTAGGGGGTGTGGGGTCCACTTGATATGTGAACAGAGAATCCTCTTCATACGCTTCATTGGCCTCGAGTTCAGAGTGAGTAGCTCTACTAAATGTCTTCATAAAATGGCTAAACATGCTAGCACTAGGTTGTGAAACCCGATGGATGCGTGTCCTTCTTCCTTAGGGTTTTGTATAGGATAACCTTCCATCACATCTGAGTCAGACAAAGAGTCACTAGCTGCTAGGTGGGGGTCTTGGGTAGTACTGCCTTGGGTTCCTGCTGAGGGCCTAGAGCCTAATGTGGAGGGATAATGGGTGCTCGTGTCAACAGAGGCACTCCCTATATGCTCGTGCTCTAGCACACAACAAAATTGTAGGTGCATGTGATGTTGACAGCCTAGAAGTGTTGGTGAGTGCCCGTGAAGGCCGCTCGCCTAGTTTTTTGGGTGTTTTGCAACTTGGTTTTACTATCAATTTTTTTATTTTTTGGTCCTTTTTTTTTTACCAAGCTATGGAATATAGCATGTGATAGCTCAAAACGAGCGTCTCAATTAGAGGACGTGGCATGCTTTACAGCCCAAGATTTGGTTACTTTACACCCTTAGAATCCTCAAAATAGTCTATTTCTAGTTGGAAACAAGGCTTAAAATGGAACGTCCAAGGGTGCAAGTGTGAAGGGGAGGGTGGAGGACTTATCCCACATGCTCTCACTCCCTCTTGTGGGGGTAGACTATATACATAGTCTTGGGCCTATTCTATATCATAAGATTGAGGATTGAGGACTGAGGCCTGGGCTGGGCTTGGGGAATGGTCCCGATCATTCTTTTTAATACATGCCTTTCTTCTTTTCCTCTCTTTTTAATTTTTTTCCTCTTTTTTTGTGCAATTTTTTTCTTTTTTTTAAATATAAATTTGGGGACAAGGTTTTCGGATATGCCTACATGGTCACTGGTCATGCATGCACAAAGTTATGTGTGGTTGTGGCCGTGCACAGAACTGAGCGGTCGCACACGCGAATCTAGCAGAACCAGGATAGAATGAAACTGCAGAAATAGAACTAACACAGTGTAGAACAAAACTAAAACATAGTTGAAAGAAGCAGTGAATAGAGCTTAACAAGGCTTAATAGAACTGAACTGAGCTTAACATAATAAAACTTTCCTGCCATTCCTAACAGACTTGTACCAAAAGCACACACATGCACCTTCCTCTACCTTCCTACATGCACTGAGTGACTTCATGAGGCAACACATAGTGCTTCTTGAGCTTGGTGCAGGGCAACTACCCAACCACAAATGTGTACGTCTGTTGCACGTGTCGGAGCTAGGGACTTGTCGAGTGCCGTGTGCGAGCCACGGATGGCTGCAAGCACACAACCAAGCTAAGCTAGCAAGCTTAAAGAGAGCAAGGGTGTGTCGCTCATCGCTCATCGCTCACCACCATGAAGGATTCCTCACCACAAAAAAGAGGAAGCTGATGCCGTCATGCTTAATCACCTCACCGTCGTAATGCTCAACTGCACTCTCTCTCTCTCTCTCTCTCTCTCTCTCTCTCTCTCTCTCTCTCTCTCTCTCTCTCTCTCTCTCAAGCACGCACACACACACACACACACACACACACACACACACACTTGTGAGCACACAATGGAGAAGGAGATGGAGATAGGGCAAGAGCACTCTTCTTTAGCATTCACCTTTCAGAAGGAGGATTTAGGTCACAATGGTCCTTTTATATGGGTTTGGCCCATTCACACATGGGCACCCAAACTGGTTGGTCAAAGTAAAAATAATGTCAAATGAGATATGTAGTGCGCCTCTCATCTCGGAGATCACCCAAGCACCTATCCAAGCATCGAGGCATACGCCGGTTAATACCGTGCACAAACTTTTGCAATTTACCAAATGTCTTTGATAACAACAGTTTTGGTTAGTATTGTTTATGTACCCCCAACTATACCACTTTCCATGCAAAAAGAAGAGAAGAAGTTTCAGTTTCATAAGGTGATCCCAAATTTTATGAGACCTCAAAGCAAGGCTTGAGACAATGATTATAAATTCAGCCTTGTGAGCTCGTAATTTGAGCCATCTGTAATGCTTCCTTTAACATGAGGTGGTCATTTTTTATTCTACATAAGTTCTGGATAAATCAAACCTATTTTTACTTGGTTGGCCCAAAAAAAATCCTAAAATGAGGCTAGAGGATCCTTCGTGTAGCATCATGGTTATCATCGATCATAAAAGCATTCCAATCTCTCATGAACTTGATGTTGCATACCAACATGCTTTATTCGCCTACGTACCAATAGCTTTTCCTACATTGACAATGTCCTACCACATACCAACAACAAAAGGATCTTGAGCATGAGGCTAAGTTGAAAGAAGAGAAACAACACATAAGTAGTGGTGATGGTAGGCATGATATCAGAATTGAATATTGACACTTGAAATGTTGGTAGAAGTCCCATAAAGGATGATGATGAAGATTGTTGCAGACACAATCAACACAATGTTCAAGATCATGATAGACATGATCGACATGAGAGAAGGTACGAAAGAGTAAGGGGTGATGGAGATTGGAGTAGGCATAATAGAAGTATAAAAGATGAAGAGACCACGATAGAGTGGATGAAATTTGAATATGGAAGGGATCATAGCCACATGGATGCAGTGGTTGTAGGATTCACAAAGAGCATGATGATTGTAGGGATATATATAATAAATATGTTGGAAGTGATGACAATGACAAGCATAGAGAGTGGAGTAGGAGGGATCAGGATGATGGGGTTTCATGTGTCAATGCCACTACCAAGCTAGTGCTTCACTTGTCATGGATCATGGCTAATTTGTGCAACATGCAGACTTTTATGATCAAAAGGAAGGGGTTGTGCATGTGTCCCAAATTGCCACATGTATGATTGCTAATGCAAAAGATGTTGCAAAGAGAGATTGAGAGGTGTGGTAAGGTTATGGAGCTGAGATTTGTGAATAATTTGTCAAAAGTTTGCTCACCAATATTCATGCTATTCTTCCCTCTAAAAGCAAGACTGCAAAAAAGGACTACACAGGCTTTCTGACCTTGATGATAGAGGGAGAATCAAAGATCTGCAAAAAGGGTGTGAGCATGGGGCTAAGTTGAAAGAAGACAAACAACATGGAAGTAGTGGTAATGGTAGACATGATAGCACAAGTGAACACAATAGTCAACAGGAGGGCAGAAGTCATATAAGAGATGATGACAAAGATCGCAAATAGACATCATTGATGTAGTGCACCATTAAGCTAGCCTCGACAAGAGCTATGCGACAACGCCAAGCATTCCTCGCGGAATGGAGCATATGCGCTCACGCATCTACGAGCTACTAGTGGCCGTAAGTGTATCAGACGATGTCTGTTTTCTGCCTGCAAGTAGTTGTTAGAATCGTAGCGACAAAAGCTACGCATAAGTACTCATAGATTTCAATTTTGGACACTTTTAGAATTCGGCTCTGTCCTTATACGCGTTTTTTGCAGATGGGTCTAGAGCTAGGGTTTTGAGTGTAGAGGCTTAGGGACAGGTGTATTCTAGTGAGGGGATGGTGTTCCTTAAGTTTCGTACGATTCTGTTATGATTTGATGGGTTTCCTTCCGTTTGTGTGTATGTGGGTAGGTGGTGTAGTTGAGAGCAGTGAGACTCTAGGTTGTGGTTTAGTTGGCCTTCCAGAGTGTTGTATGTGTAGGATGGTCTCAGCCTAACAAGCTAAAGAGATTTCCTCCGTGTGCCTATTGTGTCATTTGTGTCCTCGATTGACATTATGTTGATCTAGGTTGTGTTGCATGCACTTTATGGATGGTGTGATTTGCTCCCGCAACAGTGGCGCCGTTGCTGGGGATACAAGGACTTAGGTAGGTATTTCTACTAACACTCGTGTGATGGCTACTTGCTTTAGTTCCGGCTAAAGAAAGCATTTTTCTTAAGTGATCCGGAAGAGGTTATTCTTAGATCAAGTGGATAGCCAGGGAGCGTGTGTCTTGCCGAGGGTCAGTGACTAGGTAGGTTTAGTTAGGATTTGTAGATTAGAGTTGTTGTGGTGGTCGAGTGGTTTGTGAGGTGATAAAAGCGTTTGCTAGTTCGTGTGTGGCATTGAAGCATTTTTCTACTGATAGATGAAAAACCCCATATGATTTGTAGGAGTAGCTTCAGGTCAGTGATCTGATTCTGATCTAGAGCTATTCATCATTGATCTATTTGCCTAAGTGCTTGTTTGCATTTAAAATCACAAAAAAATCTGCTTTTGAGGTAAAAGTGCAATAAAAAGAGTTCTGTTGACATTTTTTCATGACTGTTTGGTGCTGAGTTTATAAAAGAGCATGTGCAAGGGTTCTGTGTACAAAATCTACAATTTTGTAAACTTGGACTTTATATGCATATAAAGTCTCAAGGGGTATTTGGAGACCAAATTTCAAAAATTTGACTGCACCAGTGTGTTCAGAAGGGGGGTTTTACCCTTAGTACATATTGAGACTAGAGTTTTGACCAACTCTAAACACACCCAAAAGGCAAAAGATGGAGTGTCTGAAACGGGGAAAAGGAAAACTTGTGACTCTGAGCTCAGTTTTGCATGAAAATTGGTAGACATGATTGAAAACCAGTGCTAGACACTTGGGGATGCATGTGCATGAGTTCTTGCCAAAAATCTATCAGTAGACATCATACGCGTATGATGTCTAAAGGGTGATTCTAGCAGCAAAAATAAAGTTTTGACATTATACCCATGGTCTGCATGTTGTGTTGAGCACACCCACCAAATCTCATGTCATTTGGACAAATAGACTGAGAGTTAGGAGGATTTTACTCTTCTAGAGGATTTCCTTGTAAAACTGATGATTTTGAGCAAATTTGACATCCAAATTTTGTTGTGAGCACATACTCTAGTTCTACACACTAAAGGGCACCTCTGGTAGAAACAGAACTAAAATCTGAGCAAAAGACTTTATACACGTATGAAGTCTTAGAGGCCAGATCAAGGGTCAAAAGTTGCAACTTAGCGTACCCTTGATATACAGCATCTAGAAAGCATAGTGACCAAATTTCATCAATCTTGGATCACTTTTGGGCTTGAAAAGACCATAAGACTCATCTATGCCATCACTTGGTTGTATTGGCCATAACTTGCCCAAAAAGTGTTAAAATTCAATTTTGAAACTTGCTTTGAGTTGCCAGTACAATGAGGAACCTCTAGAGTAAAACTCACTTCATTCTAACCAGTTAGACATCATACACGAATGAAGTCTAAAGGGCACTTTTAAAGACCAAAATTGAGATCTGAGCATACCATAGTGTTGAGCACAACAAGACAAGCTCACAAATCAAATTTTGTCCAATTCTGAGCACATAGACTTTATATGCATATGAAGTCTCAAGGCCAAATCTGAAAGTCAAATTTCAATTTTGACCACATAGGGGGTTGGGAAATGATGTGTTAGGCTTGCTTGCAAAATTTCATCTCATTTGGGCACATACTTTCATATGTACAAAGGCTTTGCAGATACAAGACTATAAAGATAAAAAGGAGGTGATTTTGAGCAATTTTGACATCCCAAATTTGTTGTAATCACATATTCTTGTTGTATGCATCAAGGAGTACCTTGGGTAGATATATAAGTGAATTGTGAGCCAAAATATTTCATACGCGTATGATGTCTCATAGGCCAGATCTGGGTCAAAACTGACATTTGAGTATACCTTAGTGTCCTAGAGCATAAAAGAAGTCCCTAGCCAAAATTTCATAGAATTTGGAGCTCATTTGGGCTTGCAAAGAGCAAAAGACAAAAAACTACAGATTCACGCTTGTATTGGTCTAACTTGCTCAAAAAATGTCCAAATTGAATTTTTGAAACTTGCTGAGAGTTGCTTGAGTGATAAGGAATCACTGGAACAAAAATCACTTCATTTTGACACAAAAGACTTTATACGCGTATGAAGTGTTTTGGGTGATTTTGAACATTTTTTGAAATTTTGACTATATAGGGTGTATAAGCACACCATTCCAAGCACAAATCTGCAAAAAATTCTTCATTTTGAGAAAAAAGACTTTATACGCGTATAACGTCTCTAGTCCCATTTTGAAGGTGAAAACTCATAGTGAGCTCCTAGAAGTGTTAAGCACTATAAAGTAAGCCTAGTGACCAAGTTTCAACAAATTTGGTCACATTTGGTCAAGATACAAGAAAAAATCCTTGATCTTGAAACTGTTTTGAGTGTTGTTTCAAGTGCAGTTTACCAAAACTGCTCTAGCTTTTGATAGAAACTCCAAATTGAGTTAGGTATAGCCAGGAGAAAAGCTCCCAGGTTTCCTAATTCCAAAATTTTAGGGTACCCAGAACTAGTTTCCAAAGACCAAAAGGGTCAGGGACCTGATCAAGGGCCAAAGGTGCTTATTAAGGACTATCTTGAAAGTGTTGAGTGGGCTTGACATAAAGAAAGCTAAGATCATCAAGATGGAAAGCCACTCTACCAATAGTCTTGTAGATATGACCAGAGGTATGACAAGCCAAGTTGGAAGTGCTGAAATGCCAATCTATCCACCATAGTTGTACCCAGATGCAACCATAGAACATGACTTGTATAGAGGTGGACATTTGGTCAATGAAGGACCACAGATATCTCCACTAAGCACAAGAATTCCTATGAGAATTCCAAAAAGGGAGCCACCTGGATTCCCTTCTAGAGAGATAATGAGAGATGAAATTATCACAGAGAGGGCAGACATGCCTCCTCAAGGACCATATGTACCATCACCTTCCTCTATAACTTACTCCTATCCAAATCAGAGTAGAACCTTGAGAGATATAATACTGAGAGTGAGAGTGACACATCTTCTCAAAGGAGTGATTCACCAAGAATCCAATACACATTAAATCCAGGGGTATCTAGTGAGCAAATGAAGCTTATAGAAGGATAAGCTCAAAGACTTGCTTCTCTAGTCAAATTTGACCTCCAAGAACCTCTATGGTGCGAAATTGAGAGAAAATAGACAAACCATATGAGATAAGAGTGTTACTATGGCATGGAATATGCTAGGGAAAGATATGTACAACATGTTTCAGTAGCGCCTCCTCCAGGTCCAGTAGGAGTTTCAAGGCCACAACTTGTCTTAGGAAAAGAACCTCCAATGCCAAGTGCTAGAATTCCTATAGACATGAGATACATGCAGATGATGAAAGCATCTCATAAAAAAACGCTAGTACCAGCTCCAATTTATTATAACAACCAAAGTGGGTACTGCCCTTCGAAGTGACAAAAGATGAGAGAAACACATGGAATGGTGAGGCCGGTACAACCTCTACCTCTTGCGTTTCAACTTGAAGAAAGAAGGTATGAGATGGACAAAAGGACATTGCGGTTCATTGTGAATCAAGGATTAGCTAGGTCAGAGCCTGCTTATAGCCTAGAGAAACTACAAGAAGAAGCTCCTCAACCAGAGTGTCACAAAAGCCATGACAATCACGTGGTCAAACAATGTCCTCAAATGGAGATCGCTCAAGTAAATTCCTATTTTCTTGATTGTGGCATCATTCACTTGATACTCGCCGAGTCCAAAAACCCAAACCAAGATCGCACAACGAATGTCTCAAGAATCGTTCAGCTACCTAGTAGCTCGGAAAATGAAAACATTCTATTTGTTTAAGTAGTTACGATAGCACAAGCTCAAAAGGAAGCTGCTGAGAACCGAGAGACAGAGAAAACAAAAACTGACACGAGTCTAGAGATGGGTGAGCCAAAGACCAACGCAACTAGTCAAAAAACCAAGAGCAAAAAAAATAGTTGGAAAGCTAGAAAGGCTAGGATGAAATCACGTAAGGAACGAGAGCAGAAATCCTTAGCTGAGAAGCCTACCCAAGCTGAAGAGAAGATAAGACAACATGAGGAAAGGGTTGCATCTTCTCTTGCAGAGGCATCTCAACCTCCAACAGAACCATCAACGAAAAGTGAGCCAAAAAGTGCTAGTTCGAGAGGATCAGTGTTGGTCGAGAAGGTTAATGAGCATTTAGACAACCTCCTAAAAGACTATGAAACACGGCTCAAAAACAACCAAACCCAAGAACAGAGGTGGATGAAATATCCATATGCGGAACTAGAAAAGAACAGGCTTGAATGTGCAAGAAAACGATTCGAACAGCCCAAGCTTTACTAGAGCCACAAGTTAAAAAACCTAAGGGTGTGATCCCTGTATCATCTACACCAGTAATCCCACCAAGCCAGGAACAAAAAGAGCTCTACTGTCAAGCTCTCCTAAGCTCTACCAAGCTTCCCAAGCCCTCACAAGCCAAAGAAAAATTAACGGTATAATCCTTACCTTAATTTCATGTATTTTTTTATGTGATTAATTTGGTATAAATTTTTGTTATGATGTTTTTTTAAATGTTTTCTAATTGTTAACATATGCTGATCTTGCCTTTCATGTCGGCATCAGTCCTATTATTGGACCAAAAATGTCATTATGAAACGCTAGACCAACAGCACTCATGAATTATAAGTAGTTAATCTTTTTTTCTTTTGCATTGGTTCTACTTTGGACTGGCAATGTTGTCATGCAAATTGATAAAACTACTTTGTTTTACAATGTGGCCACTACAACATCGGTTCTACTTTGGATTGAAAGGGTCATTGTTGATCATGGTTGGTTACATTTGACTTATGGGTAGCTCTATTAGTTTTATTATCAGCATCAATTCTATTATTGGACTGGGAGTGTCGTTGTACAAGCTAAGTGGTTGCTTTCTATGTCTTATGTGTGATCTATGTATACGTGCTTTTAGGCTACTTTGATGTTGCTTTCAGCATCAACTCTACTATTGGGTTGTAGTTGTCGTTAGTTTCATTGAATGATTCCCTACTTTTTAGTCTATTTCATTGTTGCTTTCAACGTCAGCTCTACTATTGGGCTGGAGTTGTCATTAGTCTCATTGAATGATTCCCTGTTTTTTAGGCTAGTTCAGTGTTGCTCTCGACATCGGCTCTACTATTGGGCTGGAGTTGTCGTTAGTCCCATTGAATGATGCCCTGCATTTTAGGCTAGTTCAATGTTTCTCTCAGTATCAGCTCTATTATTGGGCTGGAGTTGTCATTAGTCCCATTGAATGATGCCCTACTAGTTGCTAGAGTTGTCATTAGTTTCATTGAATGAAATTATATCTGCTATAAAATTTCAAGTTACGTTGTCTTTAAGAATCATGAAACATGTTATCATTGTAGCATAGATGGATCCTGCGGAAACGAAGGAGTTAAAAACAAAGATTAGAACTTTCATGGTTGCAAATATTTGTGTCATGGCCATGAAGGAGATTACCTCCACATTGAAGAGTGAGGCAGGCAAAGAGCATTTCTTTGAGAACCTAGTTGAAGCAATTCGGTCACACTTCTCTTCTTACAATCCGAAGGCTATCCAAAGGCTATCCGTAGGCTGATGGATAGTGTTGTGGGCAATATATCACAATGCCTTAGAGACTTGGGCGTCGATGCATGCGGATCCAACAAAGCTACAGCACTGGACTAAAGTATGGCATGGAGACATATCAAAATCTAAAAGAGCATGCAATATGTCCACGGTTACAAAAGTAGAACCATCTTTTATTCTGCAGCCTCCTCTCAAGATGCAGTAGTGTCAAGGTTTGATGCACAAGTTGGGATAGACAGCGAGCATTTAGTGTGCACCCACTTCATGTCCTAGTGCGCCATCGATGTTTACCTCATACCCAAGGCCATCAAGTGTGGTAGAGATATCGACAAAGGAAGATATTGAGTTGTGTCAAAGTGCACTATCAAAGGAGTCACTTGGTTGCCATCCAAAGTGCAATATGTAGTGAAATAATTCAAAGGAGATGAAGCAGAGAGGTGACAATATTTTGCTCTAGAGGCGAGTGTGCAGTTGTTTCACAGCAGCATTATAAAATGCATAGCACAAACACACAAAGAGCCATGGTCCCTCATCTTTCCTCGCTTTAATGGAATGGATCTAGGTGATATGTTAGAGTGTGTCCTACCACCTAAGGGCAAATTTTCCAACATATTGGTAGCTCAAAAGGAATCTCCTAGACGCCCTCCCATAGAGCAAGAGTTACAGATGTGCAAGCATATGCTTGAGTGGGTGCCTTCTTTTATGGATGCCCTAGTGAAGACCATAGTGCATGCACACAACAAAGGAATTATACAATATGATTTGCACCCATGGAAGATCATGACTAATTTCACGAAGGAGGGTGTGCCCCATGTCGGTGTCATTGATTGGGGATTAGCACTGCGAGTGGGCATTGAGAAGCAAGCAACCAATATCGTAGACTCGACAGAGCATGCCCTTCACCCATGGAGGGCCCCTGAGCTTTGTAATCCAAAATTTGTATGCCTGTATACTAAAGCCACTGACACCTATACAACTGCTTTCTACATTGAGCAACTATGTGAATGGTGTAATATTTTTTAGAGCACTATAACGTAAGGAAAGCATATTAATTGTGGCATGATCATCAATATAATGTGCAAAAAATATTTGAAGCAACCACCCAAGAAAAGAAAGAGTTTGTAGAATATGAGAAACGATTTGGATATGTTAGAGCTCAACTCAGAAGTTTATTTGAAGCCTCTTAGTGAGATGATGCCTAGATTCTAGTTTATTCTATTCAATTTTGCTATTTTGTAAAGATATATACCCTATGAGATCTAAAGACAACGGTCTTGTATGTTTTGCAAATGGCAATTATCCGATCAAATTTTAGACATCGGACTTGTAAATGGAATTTTTTGTATAGTGATGGTCCATGGATTCTATTTGTATCTCTCATTTTTACACTCTCTCTCATTACTTATGGACCATGGTGCAAAGTGAAATACTGTATGTGGTGTATTGTGAAAATTTAAATCAATTTCTAAACACCAAATTTGCAAATGTAATTTTTTGTATAGTAATGGACCATGGTGCAAAGTGATTCAATATAGTATGTGGTGTGTTGTGAAAATTTAAATCGAGTTCTAGATATTGGATTCACAAATGGAAATTTTTATATAGTGATGGATTCTATCACTATCTCTCTCACTCTTTGACCCTCTTAGTACTTATGGACCATTTGGTATGGTGTGCACAAGATTTATATCGATGTCATGCAGTGATAAATTGAATCAAGTGATGTTTTCAAAGTCATATATTTTTTAGAGCACTATAACGTAAGGAAAGCATATTAATTGTGGCATGATCATCAATATAATGTGCAAAAAATATTTGAAGCAACCACCCAAGCAAAGAAAGAGTTTGTAGAATATGAGAAACGATTTGGATATGTTAGAGCTCAACTCAGAAGTCTATTTGCAGCCTCTTAGTGAGATGATGCCTAGATTCTAGTTTATTCTATTCAATTTTGCTATTTTGTAAAGATATATACCCTATGAGATCTAAAGACAACGGTCTTGTATGTTTTGCAAATGGCAATTATCCGATCAAATTTTAGACATCGGACTTGTAAATGGAATTTTTTGTATAGTGATGGTCCATGGATTCTATTTGTATCTCTCATTTTTACACTCTCTCTCATTACTTATGGACCATGGTGCAAAGTGATTGAATACTCTATGTGGTGTATTGTGAAAATTTAAATCAATTTCTAAACACCAAATTTTGCAAATGTAATTTTCTGTATAGTAATGGACCATGGTGCAAAGTCATTCAATATAGTATGTGGTGTGTTGTGAAAATTTAAATCGAGTTCTAGACATTGGATTCACAAATGAAATTTTTTATATAGTGATGGATTCTATCACTATCTCTCTCACTCTTTGACCCTCTTAGTACTCATGGACCATTTGATATGGTGTGCACAAGATTTATATTGATGTCGTGCAGTGATAAATTGAATCAAGTGATGTTTTCAAAGTCATATATGGTCATCGGTTATATCGATGTCATGCAGTGATAAATTGAATCAAGTGATGTTCTCAAAGTCATATATGGTCATCGATTAACTCCTTGTGTTGTATATCCAACATGGTGGTCTTAACATTAGAGTCCTTTTTTTCCTATGATACACGCAATGGTTTTGCGTGTGATGCACAAAAGTTTTTGATGTTGAAACTTAAGTGTAACAAATGTCGCTCATTGAAAATGTTGTTAATGTTAGGCATGAACGAACGTGAGAAATCCAAAAAAGCATACCATGGCTTACGCTTACTTGCAGATGCAACTTCTTAAACGACCAAGTGATAGTTGTTGCACAGACCAGTGAGTGGGCACCGGCCAGTGGCAAGCAATGGAAAGACATCAATAGAGATGTCACAAGAGAGAGATTCAAAAGCAGCATGGCCGATTGTGTCTAAATCCTCCATCTATAAGGGGATATTGAAGTTGGACAATTGCATTGTGCTAGATATTCGCATGCACTCCAAGGCCATATACCTTGCTTGCACAGGGAGTACACTAAACCACATGGATTTTCCCCTGTGGTTTGCAAAGATGCCATACACACAATATGTTTTAAATGAGCTAGTGGACTTCAGCAGAAGCAGCAAGGCCCCCAATAAGACCATAGTGGATATTCGCAGTGAGACAATTACAATATCACAAGAGGATATGAGATATGCATTGGTCGAGGCTACTATGCAAACACATGACACTATGGAGGAGTTGTAGATGAACACTTGTACCTCCACACAGACGATGAGCACATGTGACACAAGTAACTCCAAAGAGTTACAGAGAGACATGAAGCTTCTTAGGCGTGAGCTCCGTGAAATGGAGGAGCGGTGCCAACAACAGACAATCATGAGCATGATCAAGCATCCCAACACATTGCATCTACCTCCAGTTTACACAGCAGATGTGTGGGTCCTTGCCTAGTTTGCGAGCACTACTTCCACAGCTGGAGTGGTCACTACAAAATAGCTTGAGGCCATATGTATCATTTGCCATGTCTCATGCACAAAACATGGTGAATAAGAAGGAGTGCCATATATGCAAGGCTCCCATTGACGAGCTTGTGTATTCTATGTTCAAAATGGAGAAAGACTATCAATGCTCAGTGGCAACCATTGCAAGAGAGAGAGAAAGACTCTTTTTTGGACAACTTACATCTATCTTTATTGACATCACAAGTGGAGTGAATTGTAGTGACTTTTTGAATCATTGAAGATGACACCCTTACAATGAAAACTAAAGCCTTGTAAAACTTGCAGTGACTTTTTAAAATCTTTATATATGATACTCTCGTTTACAAAACTTTTGGTTTGCGAAAGAATATCATTGTGTATAATGTGTTTTGCAAACTACCTCGTAAAAAAACAAGTGGATAAATTGAGCTGCAAATGTTTTGATAGTCCTACTTGGTGTATACCTAACATGTTGGTCCTAATATTAGTGTCCTAAATGTACTTAACTCCAATGGTGATAGACATTAAAGCAGCAATTGATAGTGGTGAATAGACAATGGTGGTAAACATGATTTGTCACTTAACCTTATAAATGTACTCTAATTGTGATGGTGGTGATAGAATTTAATGCAACATATCCAACTTGCAAAGTGGATAAAGTCATTTATTGATTCAAGCGACAAGTTTTTTATAGTCATAAATGGTTCTACTTGGTGTATGTTGGTGTATATCCAACATGGTAGTCCTACTATTAGTGTCCTAAATGTATTTAAACTCCAATGTTGATAGACAATAAAGCATTTGTTGATAGTGGTTCCCATGGCCCACAATTTACGAATAAAGAGTTTACATGGCTTGTCACTTGTCCTTGCGAAAGGACTTAAACTTGTTATGTATCTCACCATAATGTCAACCTAGAATGCTATCTATGTTTACATCACTGCTCGTAGTAGCCTTCTTTGTCACATAGGACGATAGCCATCCACCTCAAGATTCGCATCCAATTCAAACAAAGTACATCCACCAAGCCACAAAATTCTAGTTCTTCGGCCGTCACCTCTTCCCTTGGCTCTTGGTTATCGTCATTGTTATCCACATTCCACTGTGGTATGCCTTCTTTATAATTTTTTGATTGAATTATGATTGCGATACAAGTATAACAATTTTTTGACACGATTGATTAGAAGGCAATTACAAATAGTCAAGTGCACATAGCTGTAGGTACACCAATTTCTCTTAGAACTTGAGTTGGTAGCACACTGTGTAAGCACACCCAATCTATGTAAAAATGTAGATGTCGAAACACTGTTCATGAGCCACCATCTCCATGCCGACTGTTTCAATGCAAAGTTTTGAACAAAATCAGAACTAAAAAGGCCATCATTTAACCTATACTTCGTCAGGTTAGAGACGGGCTAGGCTTGATCATCTGGATTGTTGTAGAAATTAATGCCCATGTCATAAAAGTATTCAATTACCTCCTCATCCAATTCATCACAATCCATGTTCCAATACTGTGGATCAAGCAAAAAGGAAACATTGTGCAATGGATTGTGCACACTGAACCATAGATCATATACAAACTTATTTAAGATATCCCTTTTAGATTTATTAAGGGGTGCTTTCCAAGGCTTAATCAAAAAATTTGTAGGCTCTAAAGGAGAGTTCAAACTTTCTTGAACATTGTACCAACCCATGTCCACCTTCCCTATATTGGTTGACTTAAGGTCAAAATGTTGTCAACACAGGCCTCATTACCAAGTCTGTGTCACCAACGTCAGACCAAAAGTGTCTATCATCAATAAGCACTTTCAAGGATCTCACCTTTGTTTTTACTCTTTCCAATTTCTAAGCTTCCCACTCATAGAAAGAAGCACAAACAAATTATTATGATATTAGATATATAGCTCCCTGACTTAATGTCACGCGAGCTATCCATTGCTTTAATGAAGCACTCCCATTGAGGACTGAATAGCATCACATTAATTAGCGTCCTACATTGGACATTTAACCATCCATCGCTAACTATAGTGCATCTTATTTGATCAATTGATTTCAAGATCAACCTATCAAGTTCCTTTGGTTGTCTACAAACCAACTATCCAAGAATGTTGTGCACATCTGATGGTATGATGGATGGGAAAAACCAACACCATACTCACTGATCTTCTTCCATGGCTGTCATGTGACCATCAACATAGAATTTCATGTAAAATAAAAAGAGAAAACTGCGCCTCTTCAAGAGCGATTGATAAAAAGCTCTACTCGAGACTTACTTGCCTCGCTCTATGTTTTCCATGTTGGCATTAGGGTTGCAGAGAAACGCACACAGCTTGGAGAAGACGAAGGAAGCTCAAGGCACACAATAGAGAGGCAATGGGGATTTTGTGTCATTTTGTGCAGAATTTTTATCAGTGGGAGCGCGCGCAATGGCCGACATGGAGGATGCACCACTATGTTGTCCGTCTTGTGTTGAAGCAACACGGCATTGAAGCTCTGAAGCCAACTGGCTTGGAGTCGGTATTCTAGGTCTCTTTGCATTTGGCGACACCTCCTAATAACTCTCTCAAGCATTTCATAGCATTCTCATGGCTTAATGCATTACATCTACCTCCATTTGTTCTATTAGCTGTTCCATTCCGTGATCCAAGGAGGTGCTCCCTAATACGAGGTGCACCTCCTGTTTTTCTTTGCCACATAATTTGTAGAGCCAATATATAAATGATCTAACGTTCTTTGCAAATTGCCACTCAGGCCCTGGCACCTTACCACCAACCTTGTGCTTACCTTACTGGAAGCTCCATTATTTGATCCTTCACCACCAGTTGATGAGTCACTAGAACAAGGTGCGTTAATGTTTTAGGAGCAGGCATTAGCGTTCATGATAAGTTCACAAGTCGTATATGCATTCATACAATCCCAAAAAGGTTAGGTTTTTTAGAAATTAAATTTAATTGGTTAATAAATATAGTAATATACATGTAAAATAATGAGAAATGGGTGTAGTGATGAGGAGCGCTCCATTCCAACAATAGAGATCAGCCCCAGGCACTTGCACTACCTAAACCCTCCACAAGGATGGTCCCTATCCAAGCCTATTTCCAGGCAGATTGACACCCTGGGAAGGAAACTAAATGTACCAGACAAGTACGCCACTAGAGTGATGAGGAGCGCTCCATTCCAGCAATATAAATGAGCCCAAGAAACTTGCACCACCTAAACCCTCCACAAGAATGCTCCCTCTCCAAACTTGTTTCCACGTGAATAGACACCCAGGGGAGGTAGCTAAACGTAGTACACAAGTACGATGTAGTGATGAGGAGTGCTCCATTCCAATAATAGAAATGAGCCACAGGCACTTGCACCACCTAAACCCTCCACGAGGATGCTCCCTACCCAAACTTGTTTCTAGGCGGATAGGCACCCAGGGGAGGTAATTAAACATAACAGACAAATGGGCCAATGTAGTGATGAGGAGTGCTCCATTTCAACAATAGAAATGAGCCCTAGGCACTTGCACCACCTAAATCCTCCACGAGGATGCTCCCTACCCAAGCCTATTTCTAGGAAAATAGACACCCAAGGGAGGTAACTATTCATGGTTTTTAGAAAATAAAGGGATCAAAAGTTATCTGATAAACTAAAGTCAAATGAATAAACCTCCCTCTAAGTATGGAGCTATAATAGAGCCCGTCGAGCATCCCTTTTAGCCCGGTGGGTCCTGGCGGGCATACAAAAACTCCCGGTTCCAGCCAGAAAGTCATTGTGAATTTGATGTTATTAACACTCCCATGGAGTGTTAATAACATGAGTTATTACCACTTCACACTTCATGCGAAGACGTGAATGAAATCCCCAAGCTCGGTACTCTGTCTCTTTAGAAGAGAAGGCAACTGTAGGCTGTTTCTTACTGCTCCATGAAACTCCTTCTGAGCCAGAAGAAAGGGTGTAACTTGTAGCCGACCATCGTCCATCTAGATCTCCATCCCAATCTGAATCAATACATCCTCATAGAATGATCTAGGAGTCTATACCTCTAGCTGCATAGTGAATGCCTGATGACTTGGTTCGAAGAGACTGCTCCAAATGTGACTTGGCGGGTTTTTCTATGTAAGATTTGAGAAGTTTCCCACCAGGGAATTGACATCAAATCGGGTGTTGAGAACCCAAATAAGAGAACCCACCAATTTTCAATACTTTGTAGCATTTACTACATCTGGGGGGTCATATTGTGACTAATTTTGATTGCGATCCATAGGGGTCAAGATAGGTTTGCACTCAATCATACCAAATACTTCCAACAACTCTTGGATATAGCACTCTTGAGAGAGAAAGATGCCCCCCCTTTGTCTGCCATATCTCCAATCCAAGAAAGTAGTGAAGCAAGCCGGGATCTGTCATCTCAAACTCCTTAGCCAAGGTCTCCATTGTATTGCGGACGTACTCAACATGGCTACCTATAATCACAAGATCATCCACATAGAGGATGACAAGTGTCACCAATCCTCCCTCATGATAAATGTATAAATCTGGGTCTTTAGAAGATCGTCAAAAGGAGTATCATAGGAAGAAAGTGTCTATCTTCTAGTAACACGCTTGAGGTGCTTGCTTTAGGCCATAATGAGCCTTTAGCAACCTACAGACCATGTTTGTGAAATCTAGATCCTCAAACCTTGGAGGTTTCACCACATACACCTCTCCTCTAAATCGCCATTGAGAAATGCCAAAATAACATCCATTTGAAACACTGGCCACCCAAAAAAGACAGCAAGGGAAAAACTATCCGAATGGTTGCCATCCTTGTAGTCAGTGCAAAGGTCTCATCATACTTCACACCAGGTTTTTGAGAGAAGCCCTTGGTAGCTAGTCTTGCCTTGTGCTTGTCCAAAGAGCCATTAGATCTGTACTTGGTCTTGTAGAGCCATTTGACACCAATCACCTTTTGCTCGGAACCAACTCCCAAGTGTTGTTCTTCTTGATGGAATCAAGTTCTTTCTGCATGGACAACTTCCACTTAGGTTGTGAAAGCACCTCCTCAATTGTCAGAGGATCTATATCCTTGATCACTATTGACATCAAAGCATAGTTCATCTATAAAAAAGTCCCATTTGCCTCAGTCAATTGGAGTCTCTATGATTGTTGTGTAAGACTCGCTTCACACCGACCAGGTGGAAAATTTGAAGTCACTGCATCTCGCAAGGTCTCCAATAGCCACTTCGGTAACTTGTCTGACTTGCTCCTCGGGGGAGGAGCTACTGATATATCTGGCTCTAACTCTGCACTATGATGAGACCCACTGTCATCCGCACCATCTCCTCCAAATCCTGAGGGATAGGGGTGGGAGAAGAGGGTTCATCAAGAGGCAACACATGATCTGGGTCTCCAAGTATCAGCAAATCAGGGGTCGTTGTGGAAGACTTGGGAGTGAAAGCACCCTCTGAAGAGAAAAACTTGTCGAAAACAACATCACGGCTGAGTACAACACCCTTCTTCTCTGGATCATGAAGTTGATATCCCTCAAAAACAGAGTTATAGCCGAAAAAAACATTCTCCTGGACTTGGGGTCAAACTTCCCCATCTGCTCCTTTGGTACATGGACACATGCATCATTCCCAAAGATCCAAAAATGGGAGATGTTGGGCTCCTTACAAAATAAGTTTTGAATGGGGTCTTGCCTAGAACTAAAGAGGTTGGAGATTGGTTTATGGTATGAACTGCTGTTGCAACTGCCTCTGCCCATAAAGACTTTGGCAAGTCTCAATGCTCAAGCATGGTCCGTGCCATTTCTACCACTGTCATATTCTTTCGCTTCACAACTCGATTCTTTGAAGGGGATCTTGTATTTGCAAGCTCTCGGTTAATGCTATTGTCTCAACAAAAGTGAATGAATGCTTTGGAGGTAAAATCCCCACCTTTGTCCGATTGAATAGTCTTCAACACTTGATTGCTTTCCTTCTCCACAAGAGAATGCCAATTCTTGAAGAGGCCAAATGCCTCATACTTGTGCGGTAGAAAGTATACCCAAGTAAAGTGACTGTATCGTCCACAAGCAACATGAAATAGAGAGCCTTGCCGAGGAAAGGAGTCTGCGTAGGTCCACAAAATGAGTCAACTCCAAAACGGCAATGGCTCAACGTGTAGCAAGCCTCTGAATAGATTCAAGATGTTGCTTCCCATGAATTCAAGTAATGTGTTTGCCATCCTTACTCCCAATATTTGGTAAGCTTGTAAGCATCTGCTCATGAAAAGCAAGTCGAAGAGCATTATTGTTCAAATGACCAAATCTGTAATGCCAAAGATCACCTATAGGTATCCGTATTGCTGAAGAAAGAGCATGGAGCCTTTAGAGTCCATTCTCCACTGAGCCCCCTCTGACCTCGTTGCCGGATTTATGATCCCCAAATAGATACTGCATCCTCTATAGGGTGAAAGCATGAGTGGGTGGACAAAACAGCTATGTCCGGGACATAGCTCTTTTTGGATGTGTTCAATAAAATATGTTTGTCCAAAATGAAAGAATACACGGGATGTTATATATCACTAGATAGCTAAGGAGAATCTAAATCTATAGAGGGTGCTAGTTTTGGAATCGATTTGTAAATATATTTTTTACCAGACCCCACTTTTGAGAAAATAGGTATTGAAAAACAACTTCCCACCATTAAAAGTGTACCACCCAATCATGTTTTCACCCTATAACAATCACCTCCATGCCAAGCTTGCACACCTCGTGCACAGACATAAGATGAAATCTCAACTTCGGAGCATAAAGTACCTTGGAGGTATGCATATCCTCTGCCATCAGGAATCAACTCCATAGGTCTCTTGTGTGATTAAGAATTCTAGATTTGTCGCCAATAAAGATGGTACCACAATGTCGTCACATGTTGGAAAAAAGATCCTTCGAAGGTGTTATGTGCCGTGAGGCACCACTATCCAAAATCCAATCACGATCACCTCGAATTGCAATAGTCGATGCAACCTTCGGTCCTTGGAGAGTCTTGTGAGAGGAGGATCTCCAAGTGAACAAAGGTTGTGACTGCACCACTGCTGCCAAAGAAGTCGAAGCATCTCCAACTCGCTTTGGACACTTCCTCCAATAAGGGTCCTTTTCACCACACCAATTGCAATGTTGTTCCGCCTTCAAGGCTTCTCTTTCAACATCACTCTTCTTGTCTTTGGTGTTGTTGCTTTTCTTCTTATCCTTCTATTTCCTGTTTTTGGAAGAACCTGATGTAGAAGATGTTATGAAGACACATAAAGAAGTGTGGTTAGTAATTCTTTCCTTGACTAGGAATAAAATCAGCCTTTCCATGAAGGAGGTGGACCATAATATAGACATGGCAAGATCTTCTATCAATGAAAAGAAGATAATCTTTGGATGAGGAATCTAATCTCTCTAGTACAAATGAGCCTTCATCAAGTCGCAAAGGGCTTTCTAGGTTTACCATCACATAAGAGGATGAAAATGGCTCTTCTAGGCGACCACTAAAGAGAATGAATTCAACCAAGAGATGGAAAGCTATCAAGATGAGGGTGTTAGAAAGGTATTTGAAACCGAGCTTAATGAGGACAAGCCAACCTTCTTAAGAGGGAAAATAAGGTATTCCATTGATGTGTCACCTATGGAAATTGTAAGAAATCCAAACAGTTTACTCTAGAGAGCTTCATTAACACAATCTGCTTAAGCCAAAGAGAGGAGAGAGTTGCAAGGCAATAGCAAAGGACCATGCTTCGCTATGAAACATGATACTTTGCGGTGGATTCTCTCTGTATGACATGCTAGAGTGGAACAAGGATGCATTTGGTAAGGCACTTATATTTGGCTAGAGATCAAAGCTACCTATAAAGGAACAAAGACAAAGTTCTTAATGAGCTTGGGTATTCAAAATGTATTCTCTTGGAACATGTTAATTGTAGGATATGCTCGATCTGGTTGTGGCAAGGACTAGAATACGAAATTACAACAGAGAAATTCACATGTCCATGCCATAAACTCGAATACAAAACAATCAAAGAGGAATTCAAGTTCGTAACTTGTTCTCGAACACCATGAGTATGGGGTACCCAATCACATAAATTCATAAATTAGATAGAATCGAACACGATACGCTGCCAGGGAATTGGGCAACGCGGCAGTGAGAGAGGAGAGGATGTGCACACAAGTAGGCAGCAGGTGGCCATGTAGGAGACGAGCACGGGCTGAGGGCGGTGGGCAAGCGCGCAGGAGACGGGCACGAACTGAGGTTGGTGGGCACGTGCACAGGAGACGAGTACGGACTGAAGAGTTTTTTTTAGCATAGGTTAGCTGAATAAGTCAACTCAGCATCCCCGCTTCCTTGGTTAGGGGGGTCCTCTTAGAACATTGGGCCGCTGGTAGAGGGTTCGAATACGGTCCTTTCAATTGACTAAAGGTGTAGGTGGAAGCCTCCACAGTGGCAAGAAGTTGGGTTGGGAGGGAATCCAGAGGAATCTCGAAAAGAAATGAATAAAAATAGGAGATAGCCAGTAGGAGCCTTGCTCACATAAATATGACTATGTAGTATGAAATGGACTACCGAGGTAGGGCACGACTTCCATTTCTTATAAATTTTGGAGAGACACTGTGCCGACCCCTCACCATACTTCCATATGGCACTCATGTAGACCATGCACTACACAAGCAAGATGTTTTGCAATACAAACTTCAAGTGTAGACATTACTCATAAAGTTAGTGCTTTGTCTTGATGGAGAGATTGCATGCATGCTTTTTAAAAAAAATGAGGTTTTGATTTCATAAATATTTTTCAAAAAATCTTTTATGTTTTCTTTGAATTATCTTTTTCATTTAGAAAACAACTTATCAAACAATTTATCCATAGTATCCTATTTACAAATTAATTACTATAACTATTAGCTACACATTTATACCAATTCACGCATTAACTACTATGACGACAAGGCCAACCAAGTATCAAATATTGTGAACAATACTTGATTTCATAAATATTATTCACAAAATCTTCTATGTTTTCTTTGATTTGTCTTTTTCGTTTACAAAAACTTATCAAGCAATTTACCCACAGTATCCTATTTACAAATTAACTACTATAACTATTATTTACACATTTACACCAATTCACATATTGACTACTATGACGACAAGGCCAACCAAGTAAAGACGAGGGGCTCTAAGCGCACCCACTATCGTTCAACCCCTAAACATGTGGGTGAGTGGGTGCAATCCATTATAACTAGTCGGAGCGAAGCTTCCAACGGCTTTAAAAGAAAAAAAAAAGACTAGTTTTTTGACCATTGCCTCAATCCAACGACTCTTTGAACCCGAGAGGTACCAAGGAAAAGATAATTAAGTTTGGAAGAGAGAGAGAGAGAGAGAGAGAGAGTTTTTAACACTAGACTTGTAATGAGCCGCAGAATTGGCTGAAGCCACATAAATGGCTCACATCATGATTCTAGTGAATGAAACATAACTTTCGTATATGACATCAAAATTTCATGAAACTTCTTAATTATGGGTTCAAGGTATAAGAAAGATTTCTAAGTACACAATTTACATGAAAATATTAAAAATAAAATTTTTACTTTTTTTAAATTAGCAAATTATACGTAAATTTACACTTCACTATTTATCTTGGAGAAGTAAAAAATATCGGCAGTCTTTGTATATGGATTAAAAAATCTTGGTGCATCTATCACATACATATTGAGAGACTTTTCAAAGAATTTGGGCTTGCGTAACAATGATTTGATTTACTTTCAAAATAGAATATATTTTTTTTTCATCCGCACAAATTAATTGTAAAAGATGACTATGAAAAGACATCTTTAAACCGTCATTTAAATATGTACTATTTTTTATCAACTCATATTGAGTGTTGATCATAACTCCTTGAACACATTTTCTATTTACATAACTAACATAGTATTGAAATATTTTAAGCCACAAAAGTGGCTAAGTTTTTTACAAGACTAGCGTTACCGACGCAGCCTTGATTGAACTCGTAACGAAAGAGAACCGTCTCCATCTCTATGCGAGCACAGTAAGAGTAAAAACCGCCGTCTAGTTTTCTGCACTTCCAAGTTTTTCTGTGCTGTGACATGGAGACGACGTCCGCTGCTTCGGAGATTGAGCGTCTTGAACGCAAGGTCGACATGTCTCTGGGTAATTTCTGCGATTCTCTTCGCCTTTTCCTCTATCTATAGCTAGGGTTTCGAGTGTAAGGGAGAAACCGGTGGGACTTTTCTTGTCATTCTAAGCTGTTTGTCTGACTAGTTTGTGGAGAGCAGAAGAAAGTAAATTTATTTTCATGGTAGTTTTCTGCAGAGAGTCTCTTCTTTTACGGCTCCCTTCAGTCACGTCGTTGCAGATCTGCCCCATGAATGTGGCCTCTAGAACAAGCTTTACTTCTTTGAGCATGTAGGAAAAGTGGCAGTGTAGACAAAGAGTGAGATGTTTATTGTTCATCTGTCAAATGGTAGTTCTAGCTATTTGTCGGCAGGGTTCTGAGGGAGATTAGTTTTCTTGTTTAAGAGGAATAAGCTTTGTTTGTCTGTGATCGCGTCTAAACGTTCTCAATTAGGGGTCTTGTTGGAACTTTAAATTTTTGCTCATTGCTTTGCAGATGACATCATCAAGATGCAAAAGAAGATGCAGCGCAAGGTAAACCTTCAGCTGGGTCATTTTGCCATGCTAGTCATATTTTATGGGATTATGAATTTTTCAGCAGGCTTTGCTGTCCACCCAGAAGAGAAAGAGTACCAGAAAACTGAAGAGGAAAAATACATGCCAAGATTCTGTAGCAACTCGCCCTTCAGCAGTCCAACAGGTTGAATGATCTCTTTGATCTGTGCTCAAGTACAATAGCAGTGCGAACAGATTTTGTTCTTAAGACTAAATCCTGAGCAGGGAAGAATTGCCAAATCAAGACGTGTCGGCAGAGAGTTTAACATTCTTGCACCAAGGAACACAGCACAGAAGGCTGCATATAGGAATGATAGGGCAAAAATGAAGAAAAGGAACCGGTATTGTCTTCTCACAAGCTTGAGATAGGAAGCTTTGTAGTGGAAGCATCAACCATTAATCTGCTGGAACACTTCTTTTAGGAAGCGGTCAAACAAAAATACTCGTGCATCTGGAGAAACTACCCCGAACATCAAAGTGCTTGTTCCCCATGACCTAAGAAGGTGAATATCATTTGTTGTGCTTTAACTCATTAGATGTTTAATGTTGCTGGATGTGAGGTTCATGGTAAAGTAGCACGGGTTGAGGCTCTTACTTGATTTTGACATGAAGTTTGTTGCACTTTGGATAAAATTTTTGCGGCCTTGTTTTTGTTCAGAAGGCTTTTGTCTGGAGCAAGAAAGGGTGGAGTTGCTGCTAGGTTGAGTTCCCGTTCTGAAAAGGTATCAATTTTCTGTATATGTCCAAAGGACTTGCTTTTCTAATGATGCAATTAATGTCTAATTCATCCCGTTTTTTCATGGTTCATAAGATGGAGAGCAGTGGCTCACAACGAAACTTGCAGACATTGGATTCTCGGTTCGCTAGCTTAAGCAGAGGACGACAAGTGCCTACTGGTGCAATGCGCTGGCCTGGACGTGATGGCCTTTAATTCATAGTCTCGTAAGAGTTTTTAGCACTGCTTATCTTGCGGCTTGCCTCACATTGCAGAAGAATATTGTTCATTTTTTTTGGTGAGAATTACCCTCTACGATTGACTGGACAGTTTTGTACATAGCCGCACAATGTTGGCAGGGTGTCAATGAACCCCACATGCATACACTCACATAGTATTCTTGAAACCCTAAACAGATTTTTAGAGCTCAAAAACTTGTATAGTTGAATGGACATCTCTTTGGATGTATCGCCCGCGTTCCATGATCTGTTCTGTGTTTGGCTCTGCGCATTATATGAGGTCTTTGATTTTGTGGGAATAGGTGTGGCTAAAGTCTATACAGATTTCTTTGTCCTTGATTGGTGACTTGTTTTATCTTGAAGGGTATATGGTGGTGATATTTGAGTAAAAATATTATCTGATGTGTTTGATTTTGCAGAAAGTTCATTGCATTGCTTGTTCAGATTGGTTATTTGGTGCTGGAGATCATATCTTACCTCCACATGCTGGACTTAAATTTGGTTACCCCTGGGGAGACATACACAGCTGTTTCTTATGTCAAAAGGCCTGAATGTCCAATATATATATTTCTGCCTGCGTAGACTATCGGTGGCTTCAGATGGAACACAGGTCCGGCGAAAAGTCCTACACCTTCTTGTTCACGTGAGGTGGCAGCCTTGTGCATGACTCGTATTAGTGTGTCGGTTTGCATCCAACCATGGTGTTGGCTGCGCTGTACCATGCCGCTGGTTCAAGTCTCTTCTTTGCACTTTGTGCTGCAGTAAGGTGCCCAGTTTTTGAGTTGAGGGGGGAGGGACGAAAACTACCTGGTGCTTGGTCTACGACAGAATGGAATGGTTTTTATGCCTTTGCAGGCTGTAAACGGAGCGTTCCTTTGAATGCCAATAAGGATCAAGATGCAGTTTGCTGCCTTAAAAGATTTGTGTTTTGCTTGGCTGATCTTACAAAGTGTCTAACTCAATATGAAGAGGACAACCTGCCTATTTAGGTAGTGTTCAGACTGCCTGTCCAAGAGTAGTTCTTAGGGTCATGAAGCCAATGTGACTCACTTGCATTCACCCAAAACAAAGGAAACCTTTTCTAGGCGCACCATCTGTTCGGGCGGTCTCAACACCCTGGAAATGCAAGGCATGTGCAAGCTTTCAGTGGCAAGACAGGGGCAGCATTTGGTCTCATGACCTCACGCTCTTGCTAGCTGCACTGCAATCAGATGGTGGATCCCTGCTCGCTGATGCGGCAGATGTCAGCTTCACATACATTGTGAATGTATGGAGTGGAACAAGCATGCAAAGGCTCGCGGGCTTCGAAAATCGCCCCTAGGCTTGTCATCCCTACTTAAAATTCTCTTGTATGGGGTTTTATGTAATTTTAAGAATTGTTGTAAATCAGCAGTTTAGTTCGCTGTCGTTTTGTTTATTTTCATTTGTCTGATGTTTCCGTAGAAACTCTTATTACGTACTTCAACAGAAAGGCTTCCTTGTTAAAATACGTCCACAAGAGATTGACCAACAGAGTGGCAATGTAAGAGTTATAAAATCCTTAAAAAATTAAGTCTTATTACCATCAGACCTATTGTCCTCTCTAGAAAGGTATGGGGAATTTTGCTTCATCACCATGACATGATATTTTCTCCCATAGAAATGGTCTAGGAGGGTGGTGGTATCACAAGTTCTACAAATTTTCTGGCTAAACTTGATGGTGTCTTCTTAAAACTGGCATATTTTGGGATCTTCAAAGGTCTTCTCTAAAGTGTTGTCCTTGTGATACTGTTGGTACGACACAGCTATTTGATCATTTGTTAAAACATAGGTTTGAGGTTTGGTGGATGGACTAGTGTGGGATCTTGCTTGGTCTTTAGTTTGTGACACGTGTGCCAACTACACTAACTGATAATGCTCGAGTGCCATACTTTTATTACAGGACGTCTTTGGTAGTAACAATGAAATGAATAAAGCTCAGCTATTGTCTACTACTTACACTTAAAATTTTTTGTTTTGTAGTCAAGTATGTGGACGATAGAAGTACCGTGTATGATCTCACTTTTGGTGATAGAATTGTGGCATCTTGCACTTTGTTTCGTTGGTGGTAGAAGCTCAATGCTCACAAGATACATTGGGAAGATTTAACATGTGAAAGCTACAACTTAGGCGTGCTTGTTTTGGTTATTTAGAATTTATTGCCTTGTCTCCTCTCGAGGCACCATTGAAACACGTATGTGAAGGTTGTGTTTTGTGCAACCAGGAGCGTTCTGAGAATCCCAAGGATGATGCTGTGTGCTTTACTCGCAAATTGTAGTTTTTCCAGAGTGAGGCTCGTGGTATGATGCATACTTCCATCTTCTAAGAACCATCTATACTGTCACTTCTATAGGCAATCACTTGAGGGATACATGGCTATATCCACTTTAGGGAAACTTTGACGTCTTTATGTGCTTCAAGAAATTCTATTTATGGTTGAAAGTAAGCATGATTGTATTGTGGGCACCCTCGATTTGATCAAGGGTAGGGAATAAAATGTGCGCATGATTTTTGGAATTTTTTTATTATGGGGTATTTCACGAGATTCCCCTCTTTTTGTGTGGCCGAGCTTGATTCTTGATGATAATGATGATGATAGCACTGTGGCTTCTAAAGTCGATTGGTTTAAGAGTCTGAGAAGATTCTAGGCAGTAGATATGAAAACGAGCCACTATGGTATGTAAGAAAAATATAGAGTTAATAACTCGAGGCTTATACGACCCGCTCATTTGCCAGCGCTATCTACTCTCCCATCGCTCTCATGAGCGAGCCTATGCTTTCCTTAAGGAGCCTAAAGCGCCCCTCGTCCTCTCTAGCACTAGCTCTGTGGCTTTGCCCTCGTTGCTTTCCGATATCCTACGGCCTGATTGCGCTTCTGAATCCTTGACATCGCCTTAACACCCCTCGGCACCTCTCGAAACCTCAGCACTGCCTTAGGTTGCTCTTCAAGCTCTCCCACAAGATGCTCTAGCTCTTTGGCATTCAGTATCGGCTTCTGTAAACGACTAAAAAGCTTTGATAAGCCTGTAAAATTAACTAAGGGTCTTACAATCTAATTCTTAAGGGAGAATTCTCAAGAGGCTTATCTTGTCCACACTCAAAGCTAAAAGCAAGGCATTCATGGAGCCTTCAAGCCACAACTCCATCACTTTGATGGCTTGCTAAGTTTCAACAAGCTGGACTAGATGGAAAAGGATGAGCCGAATTTCAAAAGCGAGTGTTAGGAACTTGATTGGCATCCAATAAACCTTGGAAGGTTTTCCCCCTTTCAAGTATGTTATATCAAGATTTTGTATCCCAAGGGTTCAGACAACGTCTGTGCCTTTTTGATAGGTGGTCAGATCCCCCTTTTCCGCAAGTTTTTCATCCAAAAAAACCTATTTTCACCCTTCACTCTTCTATTTTGCCTCGATTTTCTTTTGATGGGGTCTTTTTGAAAAGGAGGATTTCGAGACCATCACCTACCATTTGGTCAACCTCTAAGCCATGCAATAACCATGTTGGGACATACAATATTTTTGTTTTTCTCATTTACCGAGGTCCACCTAGTTTCCTACGACGTTAAAATTCTCTTCTTCTACCTCCTCTCAAAGTTCATCTCAAAGGATGACTACCTATGAGATGCAGGGAGGAAATGTTGGGCTAAATTGGTACGATCAGTCTTGGATTAGGCAATCCACACTCTATTCGTTCACTAGATTTAGCCTCTCCTATCACTCATGTCTATACCTAAAAGTCTAATCTCCACTCATATCTTGAGCTAGTCTCGAGCTTGTATCTCTTAAGAGTTTTTGTATCACAGTACTTGTACTTGTTATCAATATAGTCATCTTGGGTTCTATCTAAGTCTCATCTATTGTGTCTTCCTAACATTCTTATATAATTTAATAGACAAAGTAAGAGGCTCAATGGATTATTAATTAGCATCCAACACTATTGAGGTTTTCTAGATTTAGTGTAGGATTAGGATGTCTCTAGGTAAAAATGAAATGTATAAAGCTTAGCTAGTGTCTACTTGCAAATCAACTTAGCACTATTAAGTATGTAATGTAAGAGGATAGTGGATAGTGCAACTTTAATACGGGAATATAAGTCTTCATTTGCAAGTTAAAATGTAATTTCAATACTTATAAGAACTTTTCTATCAACAATCTCGTGTGTGTATGTGTGCGTGAAAATGTTGAAATGATGAAAATTCATATAGTGTCCTCTGAGTATCCTAATGTCTAGAGAAGAATGCAACAACCATGGACCACTCAACATTGTGTGCAGGATATTGGCACAATTCTTGTGATAGAAAAGAGTAAATGCAACGTAATTCATGGATTTATATGAGAGCATCATATTCCTTCTTATTTTTGGGTGCATATGGGGTAAGAACCTTGCGTGCATGTAGGATCAATCCATCCAACCATCTAATCTTATTTACCTATTGTAAATAAATTTTCCCAGTTAAACCTAGCCCCATAGACCAATTATGGAGCTGCTTCTCCCTCGAAGATCATAAGGATTCTAAATACAAACTAGTGAGAGAACCCAATCAATGGTTATAGTTAAGTTTAGGAGCACCCAAGCCTTGTAAGTTGTTATGCCACTCACGCCAAACAAAGCAAAAGAACATAACCTAGGTAGTCGAACTTTTAAGAGAAAATCATATAACCATGTCATATTTACTGCTTATGATACAAATGAACCAAATTGTCATCTGAGCATCACAATCATGACCATTGACATATTGGAAACAAGAAACTAACATCATCTTCTTTCGTTACTTTTCACGCTTTGTATTTACATGATAAATGGAGAAAATGTTATTCCACCTTCTACCATCGAATTGTATCGTAGGTTTCTTTAGCATGTAGGAGATGTATATGTGGTGAGCCTCTAGAAAGTCTCTAATGGATCCACGTTTCAAAAATCACCCGTAAAAAATGTGTTCAAGATGTTACTTTAAAATCCCTTTAGACACACATTTCACCCTGTATTGAATGATCCCTTTTTCTTCATTAACCTTTAAATTTTTTTTCAAAATTCTACTTTTATCCCACTTGTAAAGGTAATTTTGTTACTCTTTTAAATTATCAAAATCCCTACTGATGAGCTCACATGCTACACTTACACATTTTGCGGTGGATCTCCTGAGAGAGAGGCATTCTAAAGAAGTGGTTTCCCATTGTATACGTTGAGCAGACGAACTAGCAATCCTTAGGAATTTCTCTCATGCAAGATACATTTGAATCCCTAGGATATTTCTAAGTACTTTTGGACGTTTCAAGAGTAAATTTCTATTTCCAAAACTTTGATTTGCCGTTCTCATTAGCTTAATCTTTGATTTAGGCACCTTTCTCTCTAGCCTACAGAGAGAAAATCATGTTCATAGCCACAAAATTTTCATTCATCACACAAAGAGTCAAGACCTTTATGCATGGTAATAGTTATATTTCAATAATTAGAATTCCTTTAAGACTTACCAAAATACATACTTGTTTCTCAAGTATCACCATTTTGAAATGAGAGATAGACTTGATGCTATTGGATCCACTTTTTGTAACAAAACCATTCCACAGTACTTGACTAGTCTACTTGCGAATTAAATGACATAATTCACCACGAGTGTGTCCAAAATTTTCGTATCTCCATCTTGCAGCAGCAGATGTCAAGTCTACACTATGCTTGAGAGATATACTTCATCAGATTCGTGACATCATTGTAGATCTTGAAACTTTTCATACATAAGGAAGATTATAAAGAAAAGAGATTTTCTTTTCATTATGCACTAATGCAACACATCTAAGCATGAACACGATCCATCATAGATATCTATTAAAGAGCATACCTAGAGTCCACCTAGCTACAATAGCTTGTCCATTTTAAAGATAACTCCTAACTTGACCAACTTCAAATGATTTAGAACAACAATAGTAATAAATTTATGAAAAAATAATTGACTCACTCTCAGACTCCTTGGAGAGTCACTAGTAGTACTAGGGATACATCACCTGAGTGCACCAAACTATCTTTTAACCCCTATACATGAGATCCTTCTTTGCAAAATCTACTTTCTTTTCCTTATAAAATTGCCCTATTGTGCGCTCACCTACTATCATACAGTAATCTTAGTAAATACCATGACTTTAGACTATTATGAGTTATCTAAAACTTCAACATGAGTTTTGTTAAATGTAGCCATAGAGAATTTACACGTGCTACCATACAAAAATTGACGGAAATTGTATATTAACATCTGAACCTCGTTTTTGCTGCCTTTGAAAGCAGGAAACCAATTTTCAGATCACTAGACTGTTCACCGTGTTTGGATTTATGACAATTGATTCCTTTTCTTGACATCTAGATTTATCATTGTGATAGGGTTTTCTCTCTCGATGTCTGTGCTTGATTTGATGGTCCATGTCAGCTTCCCATCTCTCTTATTGTAGTTGTCATTAGTCTCTGTAATTGTGTTAGGTTTCTTCCCTCGACGAGATTTTGTGTGTGATTTTCTATTTGTTGACATCATTGACATTATTATGAAATTTTTCCTTGCTTTTCCCACATGAATGCCAAGATCCATGTGAATGAGAGCGTCTCTCAACTCTCTCTGAATGTAATCTTCTTGAATGTGATGAATGTTGAAAGGCTTGATGCTCCTCATCCCTTCTCCTTCTAAATTGGCATTAATTTCATTTTGAGAGCGTGGTTGTTCATCAAAGCCCTACTCTAACTCCTGCTATTGTGATGATATCATCATGATCCTCAACAAACACTGAATGTATTGAATGTTGAGAGGCTTGATGCTCCTCACCCCTTCTCCTCCTTGAATTGGCATTCATTCCTTCATTTTGAGAGCGTGGTTGTTCATCAAAGCCCTACTCTAACTCCTGAGCTATTGTGATGATATGGTCATGACCCTCAACAAACACTGTAGTAGCTCTCCTTCCTCATGCTTCTCAATGTGAAGGCATTGCGAATAGTTGATTGATTCCGAAATTCTAAGTAGGAGATTGGTTCCTATCAAGAGCTTTAGCTCACCATCATGATCGCCAAAAGGGAATGAGCTGGTCACTTGATGGCTTTCTAGAGTCACATACCAGATGCTAGATTAGATTATATGAACATAATCAGACTTTAGAGGACCAGATGGAAAAGTCAAATGGAAAAGTTAGACAAATGATTGAACTAAAATTAAAGGCTTTAGATGATATGAATAGAGACAACTTGAATTACAAATTCAAATTCATAAAATAGCTCATAAGTACAAAGTGTGGAGTTACAAATGGTACAATACTTAATGATCAGATGATCTGTGAAGCATAAGGAATTAGTTACAAGAGATAAGAGTTCCAATGTATTGATAGATTAACGTATAGACAAACTGACAGACCCCCCAAAGTAGAAGTAATGGGTCCTATGTATAGGTGCTTGTATTGGATTTTGATTTTCTGCACACATACTTGGTTTGGTACTACTAGTTATTCCGCTAGGTAACTTATCGAGGTGATTCCTATGTAGACTATCTCTAGGGACAGGTTCCCACGACCTACATTGCTTCTTCAAATAGCCATATGTATGAGAAGTTTGGTGCTAAAGGCAAGAAGAAGTTGAAATGTCATTACTATAAGGAAAATGATTATCTCATCGAGCAATGCCCTAAGTATACGGCTAAAGAGACATGAAAGAAAGAGGAAAATGAAACCATTGTAGATGCTTCTATCAATGCACATTTGGCAAACATTGTGAAAGATGAATATTGGACATTTAGTGTGCAATGTCAATATGAACCGTCTGTTCGTGATGCGTTTTTTGTAGTAACTATGGATCATGTATGGTACTTTCACACCGTTGCAACGAAGCACATCGCGTCTCATTGTGATTTTCTAGCTTGTCTTGAGACTATCCCTATAATCAAAATACTATCATGTGTGCCAACAATTCCTCTTTTCAAACGCAAGGAATTGGGAAGATTGTAGTTGTTGCTATTGGGGGAATCTCCTCACAATTTTGGATGCTTTGTATGTACTTTTGTCTGTGTATGCACTTGAAAAACTTGGTCTTGTAGTCAAGTTTGTGGACAATAGATGTATTGTGCATGATCTCAGTTTTGGCCATACCATTGTGGCATCTTGTTGAAAGAACCTTGGGAACTGCCTTAGAGAACCCTCTTCCCTACCGCCCTTTATATAGCCCTTGGCTTTCTAGGGTTCCCTGCCCAGCTTAGTAGTCGGTCCTTGGCCTGGGTCCGTGACCCCCCAGGATTGCCCTTGGCATGACATTACTCCCCCCTTGGAGAAGTGTTTTTGTCCTCAAAAACAAAAGTGGGGAACTTCTTCTTAATAGCACTAATGTTTTCCCAAGTGGCACCTTCTTTAGGTCGATCTTTCCACTTGACTAAAGCTTGTCAACGTACATGATAACGCGTACATATGTCATGGTAGTCTAAGATTCTCTTAGGTTCATGTGGTAGGGTAGGAGGTTCAACTAAATCAACCAAATTCTATTGGTCAATGACATTGTTGTCCCATGCAAGTGTTTACGTAAATGAATTACATGAAATATTGGATGAATACGAGAGTGTGCAGGTAACGAGAGTGGTGTGTGTAGGCTTGATCACCAACTCACTTGAGTATCTTGAAAGGCTCACAGTATCTCATAGATAATTTTGGTGTTGGCCCAATCTTTTGACTTTTTGAATGCTCTAGCACACACAAAAAGACCTCTCCCCTTCCATGAAGGTAACTTACCGACGTTTCTCATCAACTTCTTATACCAATCCTGTGCTTGTCAAAAATTTTGACAAGGTAGTTTCAACATGCACATATGGTCTTGGATAAAATCGTTGACCTGTTGGAGCTTTTTAGTGGCCAATCCCACTGTAACCGGTGACGTAGGTTGAAAACTGTACATTAGCACGAAGGACTAAATCCAGTCGTGACATGCTTAGCACTATTCTAAGAAAACTCAAGAATAGGTAGATAACCTTTCCAATATCATTGCTTCTTGCTAACATATGCTCGTATATCCTCTAGCACTTGATTAACTCTTTCAGTATGACCATCCATTTTAGGGTGATCTGCAGTACTTAGGCTGAGTTGTATACCAATTGTTTAAACACAACCCTCTAGAAATGATTGTTAAACTTGGGATCACGATCACTCACAATGTTACTATTAGGAAATAAGACGTAGCTAAATAGATAATTGAGTAGATTACTTAATGGAGAGAGACAGATTTACATACACGAGATTATAGAGTAGAGAGAGAGAGTACACACGATATACGTGGTTCACCCAATGTGGGCTACGTCCACGGGAAAGCAGCCACTCAATGGCTTTAGTACTTCAAAACAAGAAGTAGTTTACAAAGGGATTATACCCTTAATGGAGCTCCCGCCTTGCTTCACTCTCACCACCTCACACTCACCTTGTTGCATCAACTTCACACTATGAAATGTGTGTAGAAATGGCCTCCTTTTATAGGCCAAAAGGGCTGCCCTCTCTTATGAGAGACAGCCATGTGTAGCCGCCCTTGTGCGAATAAGTCCAAATCGGACCCTCCAATCCGCCCATGTGTGGCCGCCCTTGAGAAGACAAGTCTTCTTTTGAATTCGGCCACCGGCCACCGGCCAACCGACCGGTTGTTTTCCGACCACTTTCCGGCCGCCGTCCGTCCATAATATTCCAGCGAAAAAGAATATTCCGACGAAAAAAAAAGTCTCGGGGGCGACCTTTAAAGTTGCCCCTGATTCTTGTCCGTGAAAATTTTGGTTTCCGGTGAGTGATTTTCCTTCACGCACGATGGCTTCTCCTCATAATGGGGGCCTTACAAATGTGCGCTTTTACCACAGAAAATTACAAGGGTAAATCAGGCTCCATACTTAACAGTTACTTGGTAGTCCATACAATCTATACAGATTTTCAACAAATAACTTAGTGTTGCGAGAGCAAATCACAACACCTATAAAGTGCATGCAACACAACCTAGATCTACATAATGTCAATTGAGGACACAGATGACATGATAGGTTCACAAAGGCAATCTCTTTAGCTTGTCAGACTCAGACCATCCCCCTCATACAACACTATGGAAGGCTAACTAAACCACAACCCCGAATCTCATTGCACAAACATAACAAAACTTAAGGAGCACCATCCCCTCACTAGGATACACGTTGTGAGCGGGATGAAAACACACACAACGCCTCTATAACGACCCAACACACACTCTTGGGAAGATACACACACACACACACACACTATGGGGCACCACTCGGCTTACACAACACACCTGGCTGAGACAGGGAACACACCTCTAGAGTGAGAGGAGAGAGACTATCCACTTGCCCACTCCACACAGACACACACACACACACACACACACCCAAAAAACTCAGCTCAAAAGAGGAGAATTTCTGATGTTTAGATACAATTGAGCTTGGGTCAACACCAATGGGGCAAATAGCTCACACAATATTGAAGAAATACACCAGATACAACCACAAAGTTAAGCAGAGGCTTCACTCACCGTAGAAGATTACACAGAAAAACAACAGAAAAAGAGTGAGTAATTTGTCAAAATGGATAGCGCCATCGCGTCCGGAACGGCCCAAAACCCCAGTCTACAATGTCAAAGTGCTCAAATCCGACCTCGGATGAGCAGTTTACGGCCAAAACAGGCTCCGAAAACCCCAAAAACACACCTGCGGCTGTTCCTCCTCTCTTCTCCACGTTTTTTCTGGTCTTCTCTCAGATTTTTCAGTTCCCACACTTAGCTTTATTATTTGGGCACCCGTGGCCTTTTAGATGACCTCAAACGGACCCCGAACAGGCCAAAAACTGACCTCGCAGTGCATAGTTGTCACCTTTTTGCATCATCCGCACACCTGGCACTCAATTTTTCCAAATAATGCATCCCGCAACCACGTGAAGTGGTCCCAAAAAGTGGTCCTCATGATGATCTTTCTGCATAAGTATCAAGGGTAAATCAGGCTCCATACTTAACAATCTCCCACTTAGAGACTGATCTCCAAACCAAACCTGTGACTGCTTTCCATTCTGGCTTCTTATCCTTGAATGCCGATTGAAGATGAGCAAAAGCTCAACTTCTCCTTGTTGAACACCTTTGTAAACATGTCTACAGGATTTTCACTTGTATGTACCTTTCCTAGCTTTAGTTGTCCCTCTTCCAAAAGAGTGCGTATGAAGTGATATCTCACCTCAATGTGCTTTGTCCTTGAATGAAAGGCTGAGTTCTTCGCAAGATGGATAGCGCTTTGGCTATCACTGTACAAGACACAATTGTCTTGTTTGAATCCAAGCTCTTCTAAGAATCTGTGAAGCCACAGAATTTCTTTGCTTGCCTCCGTCATTGCTACATACTCTGCTTCCGTGGTAGAAAGTGAAACCACTTTCTGCAGCTTTGAAGCCCAGCTTACTACTGTGCCTCCAACCGTGAACACATAGCCAGTAGTGCTCCTTCGAGTATCTTTGTCACCTGCCATATCTGCATCAGCATACCCTTCTAGAAAAATATCAGTTCCTCCAAAATACAAAGCATTTGTTGTTGTCCCTTTTAGATACCTAAGTATCCACTTCACAGCTTGCCAATGCTCTTTACCTGGGTTGTCCATGAACCTACTCACAACTCCCACTGCATGTGCAATGTCTGGCCTTGTCCAGACCATAGCATACATTAGAGAACCTACCATTGCAGCATATGGAACTTTAGACATATAGGCTATCTCCTCTTGTGTCTTTGGACACATATCCTTCGTTAGTTTAAAATGACCAACCAAAGGTGTATAAACTGGTTTTGCATTTTGTATTGCAAACCTTTCTAGTAACTTCTTGATGTAATCTTCTTGAGATAGCTTTATTGTCTTCTTCGTCCTGTCCCTTGATATTTTCATACCAAGTATCCTCTTTGCAGCACCTAAATCTTTCATTGAAAAAGATTTGGACAGCTCCTCTTTTAGGTCTTTGATGTCCTGCATGTTAGCACTTGCAATCAACATGTCATCAACATACAACATTAGGATGATGAATTTCCCATCTCCCAAATTCTCCGTGTAGACGCAGTGATCCGAGTTGCATCTTGTGAATCCATGATCCAACATCCATCGATCAAACTTCAAGTACCATTGTCTTGATGCTTGCTTTAAACCATACAAGCTCTTCTTTAATCTGCAAACCATTTTCTCCTTACCTTTTACTTCATACCCCTTTGGTTGAAGCATGTAGATTTCCTCCTCTAAGTCACCATGAGGGATGCCGTATTTACATCCATTTGCTCGAGATTTAGATCATGAGCAGCCACAAGGCTTAAGACAAGCCTAATTGAGTTCATTTTTACAACAGGAGAAAATATTTCATTGAAGTCAATACCTTTCTTTTGAGAAAAACCTTTTACCACAAGCCTAGACTTGTACCTTTTCTTCCCACCTTCTTCTTCCTTTAGCTTGTACACCCATTTGTTTTGAAGTGCCTGCTTACCTTTAGGAAACTCAACCAACTCCCATGTTTGGTTGCGATGTAGTGAGTCCATCTCCACTTGCATGCTCTTCGTCCATTCTTCTTTGGATTCATGTTGCATAGCTTCTTCATATGATTCCGGCTCTCCAGAATCTGAGATCAAGAGATGGTTGAAGGAAGGAACAAACCTTTCTGGAGGTCTACTTGCTCTTGTAGATCTTCGGGGAATAGGTTGAGGATCCTCATTTGGTTGACGTTGTTGCACATTGTCACCGTTTGCAGTCCTTGAGTCTTCACCGTCCTCAAGCTCCATGTACTCATCACCTGTTTCTTTTGTTTGTTTTCTTTCCAAGTAATCTTTGTACATATTTTGTTCGTTAAAAATTACATCCCTACTCCTTAAGATTTTACCATCTTCAGGATTCCATAGGCGATACCCAAAGTCTCCTTCTCCATAGCCAATGAAGAAACACTTTTTGGACTTTGCATCTAACTTTGATCTTAGGCTTCTATCTATGTGCATGAAAGCCTCACACCCAAACACTTTGAGAAACGCATAATTCACCGGTTTACCTGTCCATGCCTCTTCTGGAACTCCCCCATCCAATGCCGTTGAGGGTGACCGATTGATTAAGTACACAGACGTACTTACAGCTTCCGCCCAAAGCTCAAGCGGTAGGCCTGCATGTAGCCGCATGCTTCGTGCTCGTTCCATGATTGTCCTGTTCATCCTTTTCGAAATCCCATTTTGTTGAGGTGTCCTTGGGGTTGTCCTTTGCCTCCGAATGCCATTGCTAGCACAAAAGCTTTCAAAAGCTTGGTTGCAATATTCGCCTCCATTGTCGGATCTGAGGCATTTAACCTTGGTACCTGTTTCATTCTCCACAAAGGCTTTCCACCTTTGAAATATGGAAAATACATCGGATTTATTCTTCATGACATAAACCCATGTTTTTCTAGTCGCATCGTCTATGAATGTTACATAGTACAATGAGCCACCAAGTGATGGTGTACTTGCAGGACCCCAAACATCAGAATGAACCAACTCAAGTTTTTTATTTTTTCTTTCATTTCCTGATTTTTGAAATTTTACCCTCTTTTGTTTACCATAAACACAATCTTCACAGAACTCTAAGTCCACTTCTTTCAAACCTGGTAGAAGCTTCTTTGTTTGAAGGATTTGCATTCCTTTGGCACTCATATGCCCAAGTCGGTAGTGCCACACCGCACTGTCAACTTCTGTAGTTGCTGCACAAGCTGAAGGTTGCGTGCTAACAGTACACAAGTAAAGTGTACCGACTTTTTCACCCTTGGCAACCACCAAAGATCCCTTTGAGATCTTCCACCGTTTGTTTCCGAATGCAATGTTGTGACCTTCATCGTCCAATTGTCCTGTAGAGATCAAATTTTTGCGAAGAGAAGGAACATGCCTAACATCTTTAAGCTTCCATTCATTTCCGTTCGCAGTTTTGATAGAAACTGTACCTTTGCCGACAATCTCACAAGCTTCATCATCTCCCAAGTATACATACCCAAAATTACCTTTGGTGTAGTCTTGGAAATGTTGCTTGTGTGGTGTCGCATGGAATGAAGCCCCGGAATCTACTATCCAGGAATTAGACACATTGTCTAATGAGAGAATTAGAGCATCTTGCTCTACTTTACCTGCCACATTGGCCTCCGATGTTGGCTTGTTGTCTTGAGACTCTGTCTCCTTCTTCTTCTTGGACTAGCAATCCTTCTTGACGTGGCCCTTCTTGCCGCAGTTCCAACATTCAAGAACTGACTTTGTGCGTGACTTGCTCCGCCTTGAGCGATCACGACCCTTTTGGTTTTTGAACCTCTCCTTAAGCCTTCCTCTTGTTTCCACTGATAGTGCAGCACTTGATGATTCTCCTGTGATTCTCCTTCGCATTTCCTCGCTTAGGAGAACACCCACAACATCATCAAACTTAAGAGTATTTGTGCCAGAGATAGAATTACTTACAGCCATCACAAGGCTGTCCCAACTATCCGATAGAGATGATAGTATAAGGAGAGCTCGCACTTCGTCATCGAAATTGATTTTCACTGATTGAAGTTGACTTATGTTTGTGTTAAAGTCATTTAGGTGTTCTGCAACTGAACCATTCTCTGCCATCTTTAGATTGAACAAGATCTTCATAAGAAATACCTTATTGGATGCCGATGGTTTCTCGTAAAAGTCGTCAAGTGACTTCATCAAGTCCTCCGTGGTCTTCATCTCCGAAACATTGAAGGCCACCGTTGACGCCAAGCTTAACTGGATTGTTCCCAGTGCCTTTCGATCAAGGACAATCCATGCTTCATCTGCCATTGTTGCGGGCTTCTTCGCAAGACCGCCTAGTGGCAAATAGAGGTCCTTTTGGTAGAGATAGTCTTCAATCTGCATCTTCCAATGTTGGTAGTTTTTGCCGTTGAACTTCTCAATCTTGAGCTTCCCTTCCTCCGCCATAACTCCCACTCAATTCAAGGAATCCTTTCCTTGAAATAATTTAGCTACGAGCAAACCTTGCTCTGATACCAGTTGTTAGGAAATAAGACGTAGCTAAATAGATAATTGAGTAGATTACTTAATGGAGAGAGACAGATTTACATACACGAGATTATAGAGTAGAGAGAGAGAGAGAGAGAGAGAGAGAGAGAGAGAGAGAGAGAGAGAGAGAGTACACACGATATACGTGGTTCACCCAATGTGGGCTACGTCCACGGGAAAGCAGCCACTCAATGGCTTTAGTACTTCAAAACAAGAAGTAGTTTACAAAGGGATTATACCCTTAATGGAGCTCCCGCCTTGCTTCACTCTCACCACCTCACACTCACCTTGTTGCATCAACTTCACACTATGAAATGTGTGTAGAAATGGCCTCCTTTTATAGGCCAAAAGGGCTGCCCTCTCTTATGAGAGACAGCCATGTGTAGCCGCCCTTGTGCGAATAAGTCCAAATCGGACCCTCCAATCCGCCCATGTGTGGCCGCCCTTGAGAAGACAAGTCTGCTTTTGAATTCGGCCACCGGCCACCGGCCAACCGACCGGTTGTTTTCCGACCACTTTCCGGCCGCCGTCCGTCCATAATATTCCAGCGAAAAAGAATATTCCGACGAAAAAAACAGTCTCGGGGGCCTTCGCCCCCGAGACCTTTAAAGTTGCCCCTGATTCTTGTCCGTGAAAATTTTGGTTTCCGGTGAGTGATTTTCCTTCACGCACGATGGCTTCTCCTCATAATGGGGGCCTTACAAATGTGCGCTTTTACCACAGAAAATTACAAGGGTAAATCAGGCTCCATACTTAACAGTTACTTGGTAGTCCATACAATCTATACAGATTTTCAACAACTAACTTAGTGTTGCGAGAGCAAATCACAACACCTATAAAGTGCATGCAACACAACCTAGATCTACATAATGTCAATTGAGGACACAGATGACATGATAGGTTCACAAAGGCAATCTCTTTAGCTTGTCAGACTCAGACCATCCCCCTCATACAACACTATGGAAGGCTAACTAAACCACAACCCCGAATCTCATTGCACAAACATAACAAAACTTAAGGAGCACCATCCCCTCACTAGGATACACGTTGTGAGCGGGATGAAAACACACACAACGCCTCTATAACGACCCAACACACACTCTTGGGAAGATACACACACACACACACACACACACACACACACACACACACACACACACACACACACACACACACACACACACACACACACACACACACTATGGGGCACCACTCGGCTTACACAACACACCTGGCCGAGACAGGGAACACACCTCTAGAGTGAGAGGAGAGAGACTATCCACTTGCCCACTCCACACAGACACACACACACACACACACACCCAAAAAACTCAGCTCAAAAGAGGAGAATTTCTGATGTTTAGATACAATTGAGCTTGGGTCAACACCAATGGGGCAAATAGCTCACACAATATTGAAGAAATACACCAGATACAACCACAAAGTTAAGCAGAGGCTTCACTCACCGGAGAAGATTACACAAAAAAACATCAGAAAAAGAGTGGGTAATTTGTCAAAATGGACAGTGCCATCGCGTCTGGAACGGCCCAAAACCCCAGTCTACAATGTCAAAGTGCTCAAATTCGACCTCGGATGAGCAGTTTACGGCCAAAACAGGCTCTGAAAACCCCAAAAACACACCTGCGGCTGTTCCTCCTCTCTTCTCCACGTTTCTTCTGGTCTTCTCTCAGATTTTTCAGTTCCCACACTTAGCTTTATTAGTTGGGCACCCGTGGCCTTTTAGATGACCTCAAACGGACCCCGAACAGGCCAAAAACTGACCTCGCAGTGCATAGTTGTCACCTTTTTGCATCATCCGCACACCTGGCACTCAGTTTTTCCAAATAATGCATCCCGCAACCACGTGAAGTGGCCCCAAAAAGTGGTCCTCATGATGACCTTTCTGCATAAGTATCACAAGAAAACACCCACGTCGTGTCCATACTTCTCCGCGTGCAAGTATTGACCTCCTGACGCCACTCGATGCCATCTGACGCACCTGCTTACCTCATGTCGTCGGCCCGCAGATAGTTTCCTCGAGAAGTTTTACGTGCTACCAACTCCTCCTTATTGTAGAAAAAACACACCGGTACTTGTAATATTGAAAATCGATGCACTATGTACACCCTGTCCTACCTGTACACATGTGGGCCCCACGTAACCACCTGGCTCTGAAAAATAGGCAATTCTTTATTTGATGCACCATGCATGTATATGTACATATGTGCAATCCCTTGCTCCAAAAAACTCCTGACATAATTTGCCCATCCCCTAGCCTGCTAGATCATTCATGATCAGCAGCAGCAAAGACAGATATGAGACTCGCCGCATCACAGGTCTCCTCATCCCTCACCAACACTGCTTGATCCACAGAGAGCTCATCTTGCTCCACCATCATCAATCTAGCATGATACAATTTAAGACGCAATCCATTTACCCTTGACTTATGTAGAACACCATCCAGGTTAGCTAGCTGATATGTGCCATTTGGAAAACACTCCACTACCTTGAAAGGGCCTTCCCACTTAATTTGAAACTTCTTTTGGAAGGTGTTGTCCAGCTTACTGTTGTAGCGCAAAACCAAGTCATGTTTCTTGATACCCTTACTTTTGACCTTTTCATTTATCTTTGCCAAAGCCTTATCCTGCATCTGCCCATAATGCTCCAATGCGCTCATCCTATCCAATTGGACCTCTTGTAACTGCAAGAGCCTCTCTTTGAATGCATCACTAGGTGGCCCAAGCAAATTCTCTAACATCTTGACCACAGGCAACTCTACCTCCACAGGCAATAGTGCTTCCTTTCCATACACCAAATGAAATGGAGTAAACCCTGTACCTGTCTTCACCGAAGTACGGTAAGCCCATAATGCACTAGGCAATTCCAAATCCCAATTCTTTCCTTGGTGCTCTGTCACTTTAGAAAGAATTTGTACCAACTCACCATTGAATCTTTCATTTAAGCCATTACACTGCGGGTAATAAGGAGTGGTATGCTGGTGCCTAATCTTTATCTTTGTGCATAAGAAGTCTAGCAGTTTAGCTCTAAATCCTGGCCCCTTATCTGAAAGTAGCTCTAATGGCACCCCAAACTTGCAACATATTTCATCATACACAAATTTTGCCACATCCTTTGCAGTGATCTGTTTTACTGCTATAGCCTCTGCCCATCTAGAGAGATAGTCCACTGCCGTCAAGATATAGCTTTTGCCCCTGCTTGTGATAGGTAACGGGCCTATTGCATCAATCCCCCACTTTTCAAACACATCAAACACCATAATGGTTTTTCTTAGATCTGGCTTCAACACTCTCTTCCCAAATGCTTGACACCTATTGCAAGACCTACACCAATGGTGAATATCCTTGTGCAAACTAGGCCATACATACCCCTCTTGCAAAATCTTATGCAAGGTGATCTTTATAGCAAAATGGCCACCACATGCGCCTTCATGATTCTCTTCCAACACTCTGTAAAGCTCCTCCCGCCAAGGTACACGCCTCGACACGAGATCAGACCCTTTCATGTATAAGACATCACCAATCAATTTGTACCTGTATGCTCTACGCACAAAGACATACTTCTTAGACTTCTGAATCTCCTTTGGAATAATTCCTGTTAGCAAAAACTCCTCTTCTTGAGCCAAACTTTCCCAGCCATGATAAAGAGGTAAAGTGGTCCTCAACACAAATAGCTCCCCAATCATGCCTTGAGATGCTTCATGTGCCTCTCCATTTAGAGCACGTTCAATGTGTCTGATGCTCCATGCTTCGAACTTTTTTAACAGGCCTTTAATTCTAAAGCACATTTCCTTCAATGAGGTGTTCTTGCTCTTCCACACACCCAACACTTGCTTCACCACTAACAAGGCATCGCCTTTTATGCTCAACCTTCGAACCCCATGCTTCAAACAAATGTGTAATCCGGCTTCCAGAGTAGCATATTCAGCCTCATTGTTACTATGAGCATTCAATTTGAACCCTCTCTTGCATACTAGCTTCCCCTCTGGATCATAAAGTGCTATACCCCCTGAAGCTGCATCATGGCTCTTTCTGTATGAACCATCAAAGAACAACACATGTGCATTGCTGATCTGTGGCACTTCTTCAACTACCTTTCTCACCACCTCTTCCTTAACAATAAGGGGATTCTCCTTGTAGGTCAACAAATCAGCTAGGGTAGCCCTTGTACTGTCTTCCACTAGAAAAGAGAACTCAAACACTTGCAGCTCAATTACCCATTTCTTCAACACATTTGACATGTTAGTACCATTAACTAACTGTGGCAAAAAGGCATAACTCGTCAAGAAAACAAAAGGTCGTGGTAGCAAGTAATGACGAAATCGTCGACAAGCAAATATTACACTGGTCATCCCTAGCTCTACTTCCGAGAACTTTCTCTCCGCTACCAACTTCACTCGACTTGCACAATACACTAGCCTCATATAATGGTTGCCCTTCCCCTTTTGCAATAGCATGGCTCCAATGGCATCATCCCCTACTGATGGATTTACATAAAAAACTTTCTCCCAATCAGGAGCCTGCATGGCTGACAACCCCCCTAACACCTCTTTCACCTCTTGAAACACTTCTTCACACTTGTCATCCCATTGCAATGGATCATGCTTTGCCACTTGTTGTAATGGATAAAGAAGCTGCGAAGACAATGTAATAAAGAGTGCCATGTACTTCACTTTGTGTATAAAAGTTGCCAATTGCTTCGTACTCGTAGGTGGTGGAAGAAGAATAATAGACTTAACCTTATCTGGATTAGCCTCAATGCCATTTTCTGACACCATATGGCCCAATAACTTCACCCTTGGCTGTGCTAGATGACATTTCTTTGGATTTAGTTGTCCTCCACATTCATCATATCAAGACAATACCATCTGCAGCTTCTCATGGTGTTCAGCCCTACTGCTATAAACACAGAAGTCATCCATAAAAGCTTTAACACAACTACCAATGAATGGTTCCAACACCCAATTTTCTCTCTCTTGATAGAAGGAAGGTCCATTTGACAACCCAAATGGCAATACTGTGTAGCAATAGCAGCCCCATGGCGTAATAAAAGTGGTCTTTGTGTGGTCTTTAAGAGCAATCTTCAATTGAAAATAGCCTGAAAAACCATCACACACACACTGTACCTCTCATAACCTGCCACTGAATCCAAGATCTGATCGATGAATGGAAGAGGATATGGGTTCTTCTTAGTGGCTGCGTTTAAGGGCTTAAAATCTACACAAATCCTCGACTTCCCATCCTTCTTTGGACTGACTACTACTGGACTCACCCATTCTGTGGTCTCCACAGGGACTATGAACCCTGCCTTCAACAACTTGTCCACCTCTTCTCGCAAGGCTTCCGTTTGCTCTTGACCCATCCTTCTTAGCCTTTGCCGCACTGGCTTAGCACCTTCTTTCAGCTCTATATGCATCTCTTCACCCTTGAACCCTCTGATCTATTCATATGAAGTAATGAACAAATCAGGAAAACTAGCCAGCATGTGCAAATATATATCCTTCTCCATAGCTGAGAGGTCTCCACTAATCATTTGTGTCATCAATTCCTGCTTCTTTGACAACTCAACCTTGGTTTGCATCAGCCCTTCAATCACTTCATAAGGCCCTTCACTTTCATCTTCAACCTCATTCGCAAATGCAACTAAACCAAACTCCTGGATTTCTTTGTCCATCAAAAGAAATGCAACATCAGCATCCTCATCACTGGTGGTAGTGCTATCACTGTCCTCATCTGTCACCGTGGAAGAGTCTTCATCACTAGACTCATCCTCATCTTCATAAAGCTCCTCTAATCGTTTCCTTGTGTCCATATTATAAAGCTTCTTGGTACCTGTCTTTCCATAGAGGCTAATCGTACCATGTCGCCAATCTTGAACAACTCCCACTGCACGTAACCATGGTCTGCCCAATATAATAGGATATGCTCCCAACCCTACTGGCATCACATGAAAATCAACCACTGCCTTTGCATCATATGCCTCCACTTCTAAGCTCTTTACAACACCCAAGCATTTTACTTTTTGATGGTTTGCCAATCTAATCCGAAAACCTGACACCCCAGCCACTGTGAGACCCATCTTCTCAATGCATGAGTGTGTTATGACGTATATTTGGGCTCCGCCATCCACATAACCTTGTCCCAAATTTTTCCTTTTATGCCACACATCTACTATTGGACAAATGTCTGGTAGCTCATCCATTGCCAACACCTTTACTGAACCTCTCTCTGGCTCTTTCTCCATTGGGTTAACCATCCTCTTCCACTGTCGCTTTAGCTTAGGCACCATCTCTATAAGCTGCCCAAAAGTAACATCTGCCTTCCTGCTCGTCAGATCCTCCTTCAAGTCATAGCTTAATTGCCCATCCCCTAGTGGAAAATCTGAAACATGAAACTTTCAACGAGCTCTCCTTTTCCTCTTGGCCTTGACATCCTCGCCTTCATGGCTCTTTCCTTTCTTCTTACTAGGACCTGGGGCACTTCTTTCTTCCTTATCCTCTGTGGTCCTCTTCCCAATAGGCATCACTAATGTATCCTCTAGCTTTGATGCCTTCTCCAAGGTGACTACACTTAGCACTTTTGTCTTTCCCTTTTCCTCCTGGGTCAGTCCACTGGTTCCTTCGTCTCCCTTAATTTCGATGCCATAATCATTTGACCTAGTTAGCACCTGTTTTGGCAATGGATACATGTCTCCCCCCATCCTTGGTGGCTTATCACATTGCGGGCTGATGTGACCCAACTCTCCACAATTATAACATGTGGGCGTCTACCTCCAAAACCTACCATTTCTTTGTCCAACACCATTCCTAGGCCTTTCTTCACCTCCTGGCTGATTTGCAAACCTCCCTCGACCTCGATTATTTCCCACTTGACCTAGAATGTTTAGGCTGAGATTCTTCATTAAATCTACCATTTGCCTCATGTCTTGCCTTAGCCCATCATCTTGCACTGCTGTAGTGACCACTGCTGGCATAACCTGAGTAGTAACAGGAACCACTGGTTCATGATGAACCTCTGGCATGCGACCTTGTAAAGAGTCTATAGGCTGAAATTCAGACCTCATTGGCAAAGACTCCACCCCTAACTGGCTCATTTTCTTCAGCTTCCACTCTTTGTTCCTTGCTACCTCTAGTGCATCTTCATATGTCCTAGACTTCTTTAGCTCCACTCTCCAACGTATATTCTCCCAAAGACCAGCTAAGAACCTTTCCTTCTTCATCATGTCAGGCGGGGGTACCTGTGGTGCTAAGGCCTTGCACATTCGCTCCCACGCCAATGAAAACTTACGTATGTACGCATCTACTGGCTCACCCTGCTTTTGCACCAAAGACTCTACTTCTTGCCACACTTTGTCAGGATCTTCTATCTTCACAAACTCCACTTCCAACCCATGTCGTAGATTGTCCCAACTCAACCTTACAGGTGGATCAGCCACACGCAACTCCTCTTCAAATGCTTTAGATCAAACTCATGCATCACTCTTCAAACAAATTTGGAGAAGGCGTAACATCTGCGCAGGGTCATGAATCTGGTTGCCAATGCAGACAACCTCCATCTTTTCCAAAAATTCTTCCACATCTTCATCACTTCTTCCATGAAACTCCGGATAAGAGAAAGCCATGGCTACCCAAGTTTCAATGCTTTGAGAACCCCTTCGAACACACGTGCAAGAACCCAAAACTTCTCACTACCCAATCCCCAGAAATAGAGCAGTAGGAACCCAAAATATAGACTGTATATGTATGCATAAACTGTCAACAATAGAACCCGAGCATCAAGTAGGACTCACTAGTATATAGCCTATGGCGAGGTCACAAAAAGGGTGCTCCAGCTACTTGTATTACCGAAAGGATCTCTACATTTGAGAATCCCCCAACTCAATAAAAACCTCACGCTATCGACCCTCACACGAAGGCTAATGCAAATCGCGTATAGTCAAGTCTCAGAAATGACTATCTTCCAGACCAAGTCTCAGAAATGGCTGGGACTGCCAAATACAACCAAGTATGGCTCCACAAATGCGTACAATGACAGTTTCCACAAGTAACGTACAATCCAACAAACAATGCGCTCAAATAGGCGCCAAGTGATGCATACCCACAACAACTGCAAGTGACATCACTGCTAGTATATCACTGTACTCCAACTACCTGTACCTGTGTGAATCACTTGTACCTGTACCTATCCCTGTAACCTGTAACCTGTAACCTGTAACCTGTAATCCCGAATCTCGAAGCTTGAAGCTCGAAGCAGAAGGTACTCGAAGAAGATCCTCGTGGGGGCGCCAAAAGAATGTGAGCGGGATGAAAACACACACAGCGCCTCTATAACGACCCGACACACACTCTTGGGAAGATACACACACACACACATACTATGGGGCACCACTCGGCTTACACAACACACCTGGCCGAGACAGGGAACACACCTCTAGAGTGAGAGGAGAGAGACTATCCACTTGCCCACTCCACAGACACACACACACACACACACACACACACACACACACACACACACACACACACACACACACACACACACCCAAAAAACTCAGCTCAAAAGAGGAGAATTTTTGATGTTTAGATACAATTGAGCTTGGGCCAACACAAATGGGGCAAATAGCTCACACAATATTGAATAAATACACCAGATCCAACCACAAAGTTAAGGAGAGGCTTCACTCACCGGAGAAGATTACACAAAAAAATAGAACAAAAAGAGTGAGTAATTTGGCAAAATGGACAGAGCCATTGCATCCGGAACGGCCCAAAACCCCAGTCTACAATGTCAAAGTGCTCAAATCCGACCTCGGATGAACAGTTTACGGCCAAAACAGGCTTCGAAAACCCCAAAAACACACCTGCGGCTGTTCCTCCTCTCTTCTCCACGTTTTCTCTGGTCTTCTCTCAGATTTTTCAGTTCCCACACTTAGATTTATTAGTTGGGCACCCGTGGCCTTTTAGATGACCTCAAACGGACCCCGAACAGGCCAAAAACTGACCTCGCAGTGCATAGTTGTCACCTTTTTGCATCATCCGCACACCTGGCACTCAATTTTTCCAAATAATGCATCCCGCAACCACGTGAAGTGGCCCCAAAAAGTGGTCCTCATGATGACCTTTCTGCATAAGTATCACAAGAAAACACCCACGTCATGTCCACACTTCTCAGCGTGCAAGTATTGACCCCGTTCGACCTCCTGACGCCACTCGATGCCATCTGATGCACCTGCTTACCTCATGTCGTCGGCCCGCGGATAGTTTCCTCGAGAAGTTTTACGTGCTACCAACTCCTCCTTATTGTAGAAAAAACACACCGGTACTGGTAATATAAAAAATCGATGCACTATGTACACCCTGTCCTACCTGTACACATGGGGGCCCCACGTAATCACGTGGCTCTGAAAAATGGGCAATTCTTTATTTGATGCACCATGCATGTATATGTACATATGTGCAATCCCTTGCTCCAAAAAGCTCATGACAACGTGTCTCAAAGCCTCTACACTCAAAATCCTAACTCTAGACCCATCTGGGAAAAACGCGTATGAAGACAAAGCTCAAATTCTAAAGTGCCTGAAATTGAAATCTATGAGTACCTATGCGTAGATTATATCACCACGATTCTAATGACTACTTGCATGCAGAAAACATACATTTTTTTGATATACTTACGGCCACAAATAGCTCATAGATGCGTGAGCGCGTTTGCTCCATCTCGCGTGGAATGCTTGGCCTTGATGCGTAGCTCTTGCCGAGCCAATCGCAATGGTGTAGTCAGATCTCCAATGTGACGATCAAGCGAGGAGTAGCACCATGATGAAGCTCACGCTCTCTCTCTTTCTCTTTCACACATAGTCAACGGCAGCTTAAAACTTGATTATGATAAAAAGTTCTCTTTACAAAATGACCTAGGTTCCTTATATACTAAGGCTACCATAGGTTAAACCTAAAATAGAGTTCAAGGGGTCAAATGAATTTTTATTTACAATCTAGAAGTGGCATTGCACCCTGGCTTCTACAACTAGACTAGCTACTTATTACAAATGATGTTTCTAACCATAATCCACAACATTTCATAACTCTTAGAGAATAAGGCTTTGTTGAGTTATGTCGTGTTGTTGACCCATGGATCAACACTACCCCCCTTCAAGTTCATATCCTCTCTGACATGACCTGGTGGTGAATGTCGGTGCGATTTTTCTTGTCGTTTTTCTTTCTTGTGCTCCATTGCTTGTACTTTTCTCAAACCACACAAGAACTATGATCCATGAAAATCATAATTGATGACAAACTTTTTCCTTCACATCCATGCCCAAGCTACAACATCTGCTTATAGGGTTATTGCCAAATCTAAATTCAGAAAGAACCCAATCTTGTTCAGCTTGACTCTTATCATCATGGATAGATAAAGCTCCATCCATCACTTGCTCCAACAAATCTATTAGTTCTGAGTATTTCTCATTCTGAAAAAAAAATTCTACAATCTGTAGAATTTAAAGGTGCCATGGGAAGCGTGTGCGAGTGCAAGTGCGAGAGCACACACACAGAGAGAGAGAGAGAGAGAGAGAGAGAGAGAGAGAGAGAGAGAGAGAGAGAGAGAGAGAGAGAGAGAGAGAGAGAGAGAGAGAGAGAGAGAGAGAGAGAGAGAGAGAGAGAGAGAGAGAGTCCTGCTTTGGGTGGAGCACACAACAACGTTATCGTGTTTTGCAGCTCCTTATTCTGTTGTACTAAACGATAAGTGTATATAGTTAAGTTAGTAGATGGGTTAGTAGTAAGTGGGATGTCTGGCCAGTTGGCCTGAATTCCAACAAACTCCCACTTGAAGGCCAACGCAGCCCAAGTGACCTGGTATATACAACCGTGAAGCAATGTAGTGGCTTCAACCTATACCCATCAACTCACTGCAGTGTGTAAACCGCTCCAAAGCTAAGCCTTTCGTCAATGCATCTGTTGGGTTGTCATCAGTGTGTACCTTGACCAAATCAATGAGATTTTTAGCGAAGAAATCTCTCATGAGATGATACCTGACTTCAATGTGTTTCTCTTTGGAGTGAAACACGGGATTCCTTGCCAATGCAAGAGCACTCTGACAATCACAATATATCACTGGAGTCTCATCAATGCCAAGATTTCGGACTAAGCGAGATAACCCGGTACTGCCTCTTTACTTGCATCGAACAATGCAACGTACTTTGCTTCCGTAGTGGAAGATGATGTACAATCTTGAAGACATGACCTCCAAGATACCGCTGCTCCAACAAATATGAAGACATAGCCTAATGTCGATCTCCTATTGTCGACACAACCCGCATAGTTTGCATCCGCATATGCATTAATGTTCTCGAAGCGTAAACACCTGCCGACTGTACCTTTGAGGTACCTAAGAATGTGCTTAACTGCTTCCCAATGCTTGCTGCCAGGATTTTCCATATATCAGCTCACCAGTCCCACTACAAAAGCAATGTCTGGTCTTGTGGCCACCATAGCATACATGAGACTGCCCACTGCCGAAGAATATGGTACCTTAACCATTTCGGCTCGCTCAGCATCAGATTTGGGTGCATCTTCCTTTTTCAAGAATGCCTGCATTGGGGTACTCAATGCTTCCCCCCCCCTAGGATATTTCTAAGTACTTTTGGACGTTTCAAGAGTAAATTTCTATTTCCAAAACTTTGATTTGCCGTTCTCATTAGCTTAATCTTTGATTTAGGCACCTTTCTCTCTAGCCTACAGAGAGAAAATCATGTTCATAGCCACAAAATTTTCATTCATCACACAAAGAGTCAAGACCTTTATGCATGGTAATAGTTATATTTCAATAATTAGAATTCCTTTAAGACTTACCAAAATACATACTTGTTTCTCAAGTATCACCATTTTGAAATGAGAGATAGACTTGATGCTATTGGATCCACTTTTTGTAACAAAACCATTCCACAGTACTTGACTAGTCTACTTGCGAATTAAATGACATAATTCACCACGAGTGTGTCCAAAATTTTTTGTATCTCCATCTTGCAGCAGCAGATGTCAAGTCTACACTATGCTTGAGAGATATACTTCATTAGATTCGTGACATCATTGCAGATCTTGAAACTTTTCATACATAAGGAAGGTTATAAAGAAAAGAGATTTTCTTTTCATTATGCACTAATGCAACACATCTAAGCATGAACACGATCCATCATAGATATCTATTAAAGAGCATACCTAGAGTCCACCTAGCTACAATAGCTTGTCCATTTTAAAGATAACTCCTAACTTGACCAACTTCAAATGATTTAGAACAACAATAGTAATAAATTTATGAAAAAATAATTGACTCACTCTCAGACTCCTTGGAGAGTCACTAGTAGTACTAGGGATACATCACCTGAGTGCACCAAACTATCTTTTAACCCCTATACATGAGATCCTTCTTTGCAAAATCTACTTTCTTTTCCTTATAAACTTGCCCTATTGTGCGCTCACCTACTATCATACAGTAATCTTAGTAAATACCATGACTTTAGACTATTATGAGTTATCTAAAACTTCAACATGAGTTTTGTTAAATATAGTCATGGAGAATTTACACATGCTACCATACAAAAATTGATGGAAATTGTATAATAACATCTCAACCTCGTTTTTGCTGCCTTTGAAAGCGGGAAACCAATTTTCAAATCACTAGACTGTTCACCGTGTTTGGATTTATGACAATTGATTCCTTTTCTTGGCATCTAGATTTATCATTGTGATAGGGTTTTCTCTCCCGATGTTTGTGCTTGATTTGATGGTCCATGTCTGCTTCCCATCTCTCTTATTGTAGTTGTCATTAGTGTCTATAATTGCGTTAGGTTCCTTCCCTCGACGAGATTTTGTGTGTCATTTTCTATTTGCTGACATCATTGACATCAGTATGAACTTTTTCCTTGCTTTGCCCACATGAATGCCAAGATCCATGTGAATGAGAGCGTCTCTCAACTCTCTCTGAATGTAATCTTCTTGAATGTGATGAATGTTGAAACTCACCCCTTCTCCTTCTGAATTGGCATTAATTTCTTCATTTTGAGAGCGTGGTTGTTCATCAAAGCCCTACTCTAACTCTTGCTATTGTGATGACATCATCATGATCCTCAACAAACACTGAATGTATTGAATGTTGAGAGGCTTGATGCTCCTCACCCCTTCTCCTCCTTGAATTGGCATTCATTCCTTCATTTTGAGAGCGAGGTTGTTCATCCAAGCCCTACTCTAACTCCTGAGCTATTGTGATGATATGGTCATGACCCTCAACAAACACTGTAGTAGCTCTCCTTCCTCATGCTTCTCAATGTGAAGGCATTGCGAATAGTTGATTGATTCCGAATTCTAAGTAGGAGATTGGTTCCTATCAAGAGCTTTAGCTCACCATCATGATCGCCAAAAGGGAATGATGAGTTGGTCACTTGATGACTATTCTAGAGTCACATACCAGATGCTAGAAATCTCTCATGAGATGATACCTGACTTCAATGTGTTTCTCTTTGGAGTGAAACACGGGATTCCTTGCCAATGCAAGAGCACTCTGACAATCACAATATATCACTGGAGTCTCATCAATGCCAAGATTTCGGACTAAGCGAGATAACCCGGTACTGCCTCTTTACTTGCATCGAACAATGCAACGTACTTTGCTTCCGTAGTGGAAGATGATGTACAATCTTGAAGACATGACCTCCAAGATACCGCTGCTCCAACAAATATGAAGACATAGCCTAATGTCGATCTCCTATTGTCGACACAACCCGCATAGTTTGCATCCGCATATGCATTAATGTTCTCGAAGCGTAAACACCTGCCGACTGTACCTTTGAGGTACCTAAGAATGTGCTTAACTGCTTCCCAATGCTTGCTGCCAGGATTTTCCATATATCAGCTCACCAGTCCCACTACAAAAGCAATGTCTGGTCTTGTGGCCACCATAGCATACATGAGACTGCCCACTGCCGAAGAATATGGTACCTTAACCATTTCGGCTCGCTCAGCATCAGATTTGGGTGCATCTTCCTTTTTCAAGAATGCCTGCATTGGGGTACTCAATGCTTCCCCCCCCCTAGGATATTTCTAAGTACTTTTGGACGTTTCAAGAGTAAATTTCTATTTCCAAAACTTTGATTTGCCGTTCTCATTAGCTTAATCTTTGATTTAGGCACCTTTCTCTCTAGCCTACAGAGAGAAAATCATGTTCATAGCCACAAAATTTTCATTCATCACACAAAGAGTCAAGACCTTTATGCATGGTAATAGTTATATTTCAATAATTAGAATTCCTTTAAGACTTACCAAAATACATACTTGTTTCTCAAGTATCACCATTTTGAAATGAGAGATAGACTTGATGCTATTGGATCCACTTTTTGTAACAAAACCATTCCACAGTACTTGACTAGTCTACTTGCGAATTAAATGACATAATTCACCACGAGTGTGTCCAAAATTTTTTGTATCTCCATCTTGCAGCAGCAGATGTCAAGTCTACACTATGCTTGAGAGATATACTTCATTAGATTCGTGACATAATTGCAGATCTTGAAACTTTTCATACATAAGGAAGGTTATAAAGAAAAGAGATTTTCTTTTCATTATGCACTAATGCAACACATCTAAGCATGAACACGATCCATCATAGATATCTATTAAAGAGCATACCTAGAGTCCACCTAGCTACAATAGCTTGTCCATTTTAAAGATAACTCCTAACTTGACCAACTTCAAATGATTTAGAACAAGAATAGTAATAAATTTATGAAAAAATAATTGACTCACTCTCAGACTCCTTGGAGAGTCACTAGTAGTACTAGGGATACATCACCTGAGTGCACCAAACTATCTTTTAACCCCTATACATGAGATCCTTCTTTGCAAAATCTACTTTCTTTTCCTTATAAAACTGCCCTATTGTGCGCTCACCTACTATCATACAGTAATCTTAGTAAATACCATGACTTTAGACTATTATGAGTTATCTAAAACTTAAACATGAGTTTTGTTAAATATAGTCATAGAGAATTTACACGTGCTACCATACAAAAATTGATGGAAATTGTATATTAACATCTGAACCTCGTTTTTGCTGCCTTTGAAAGCAGGAAACCAATTTTCAGATCACTAGACTGTTCACCGTGTTTGGATTTATGACAATTGATTCCTTTTCTTGGCATCTAGATTTATCATTGTGATAGGGTTTTCTCTCCCGATGTTTGTGCTTGATTTGATGGTCCATGTCTGCTTCCCATCTCTCTTATTGTAGTTGTCATTAGTGTCTGTAATTGCGTTAGGTTCCTTCCCTCGACGAGATTTTGTGTGTGATTTTCTATTTGCTGACATCATTGACATGAGTATGAACTTTTTCCTTGCTTTTCCCGCATGAATGCCAAGATCCATGTGAATGAGAGCGTCTCTCAACTCTCTCTGAATGTAATCTTCTTGAATGTGATGAATGTTGAAACTCACCCCTTCTCCTTCTGAATTGGCATTAATTTCTTCATTTTGAGAGCGTGGTTGTTCATCAAAGCCCTACTCTAACTCTTGCTATTGTGATGACATCATCATGATCCTCAACAAACACTGAATGTATTGAATGTTGAGAGGCTAGATGCTCCTCACCCCTTCTCCTCCTTGAATTGGCATTCATTCCTTCATTTTGAGAGCGAGGTTGTTCATCAAAGCCCTACTCTAACTCCTGAGCTATTGTGATGATATGGTCATGACCCTCAACAAACACTGTAGTAGCTCTCCTTCCTCATGCTTCTCAATGTGAAGGCATTGCGAATAGTTGATTGATTCCGAATTCTAAGTAGGAGATTGGTTCCTATCAAGAGCTTTAGCTCACCATCATGATCGCCAAAAGGGAATGATGAGTTGGTCACTTGATGGCTATTCTAGAGTCACATACCAGATGCTAGATTAGATTAGATGAACATAATCAGACTTTAGAGGACCAGATGGAAAAGTCAAACGGAAAAGTTAGACAAATGATTGAACTAAAATTAAAGGCTTTAGATGATATGAATAGAGACAACTTGAATTACAAATTGAAATTCATAAACTAGCTCATAAGTACAAAGTGTGGAGGTACAAATGGTACAATACTTAATGATCAGATGATCTGTGAAGCATAAGCAATTAGTTACAAGAGATAAGAGTTCCAATGTATTGATAGATTAACGTATAGACAAACTGACAGACCCCCCAAAGTAGAAGTAATGGGTCCTATGTATAGGTGCTTGTATTGGATTTTGATGCATAGCTCTTGCTAAGCCAATCGTGATTGTGCGTAGGTCTTGATGCGTTGCTCTTGCTGAGCCAATCGCGATGGTGTAGTCAGATCTCCAATGTGACGATCAAGCGAGGAGTAGCACCATGATGAAGCTCACGCTCTCTCTCTTTCTCTTTCACACATAGTCAACGGCAGCTTAAAACTTGATTATGATAAAAATTTCTCTTTACAAAATGACCTAGGTACCTTATATACTAAGGCTACCATAGGTGAAACCTAAAATAGAGTTCAAAGGGTCAAATGAATTTTTATTTACAATCTAGACGTGGCATTGAACCCCGGCTTCTACAACTAGACTAGCTACTTATTACAAATGATGTTTCTAACCATAATCCAAAACATTTCATAACTCTTAGAGAATAAGGCTTTTTTGAGCTATGTCGTGTTGTTGACCCACGGATCAACACTACCCCCCTCCAAGTATATATCGTCTCTGACATGACTCGGTGGTCAATGTCGGTGCGGTCTTTGTTGTCGTTTTGCTTTCTTGTGCTCCATTGCTTGTACTTTTGTCAAACCACACAAGAACTATGATCCATGAAAATCATAATTGATGACAAATTTTTTTCCTTCACATCCATGCCCACGCTACGACATCTATTGCTATCATTATACGGTTATTTCCAAATCTAAATTCAGAAAGAACCCAATCTTGTTCAGCTTGACTCTTATCATCATGGATAGATAAAGCTCCATCCATCACTTGCTCCAACAAATCAATTAGTTCTGAGTATTTCTCATTTTCAAAAACAAATTCTACAATCTGTAGAATTTGAAGGTGCCACGGGAAGCATGTGCGAGTGGAAGTGCGAGAGAGAGAGAGAGAGAGAGAGAGAGAGAGAGAGAGAGAGAGAGAGAGAGAGAGAGAGAGAGAGAGAGAGAGAGAGAGAGAGAGAGAGAGAGAGAGAGAGAGAGAGAGAGAGAGAGAGAGAGAGAGAGAGACCTCTTGAGTTTCTTGCCAAACTGATTGAGTATGTCTGCAAGGAGTTTGACAATTTTTGTGCTAAAAGGGGGATTAAGAGGCATTTTACTACACCATACATACGAGCTCAAAATGGAGTTGTTGAGCGCATGAATCGTACGATTTAGGAAAGAGTCACAGCCATGCTTTCTAGGGTAAATCTTACACAAGGCTTTTGGGCAGAAAAGCCGTCTTGACCGTAGTGCACATTATAAATCGTTCACCTAGTACGCCATTGAATTATGATATTCCAAAAGAGTTATGGTCTATGACCATCTACGTATTTTTGATTGTGAAGATTATACTCACGCGCCTAAACAACTTCAACAGAAGTTAGAGCCAAAGTCACAAAAATGTATTTTCATTGGATATGGTGCAGATGGAGAGATGGGATATCGACTCTAGCACCCGGAATCTTGTTGAGTCATCCGTAGTTCAGATGTGATCTTCAATGAGTTGAAGATGCATAAACAACCTATCACGGAAATAGAGATATGGAAAGTCACTTTTGAGGATTTTGCCTTGGAGACAATGAAATCAACTCAGTGGGCTAGTGATGTACCTTCCACTAGCAATGCTCCAGAGGGAGCAGATAGCAATGGTCAAGGAGTGAGACGGTCTACTAGAGTCTCTCGTCGACCTACGCATTTCGAGCAAGGTCTTGATTACATCATGTTGACCGATTGCGGTGAGCCAAGCTGCTACCAAGAAGCCATGATGACAGATGATGTGGTGAAGTGGGAGTAGGCTATGGAATCTGAGTATAACTCGATTTTGGCTAATGACACTTGAGACTTGGTAGAACTGCCAAATGATGTGAAAGCTTTACCTTGCAAATGGGTTTACAAGAAGAAATTTACCTCAGGTGATCCAAATCCAAATAGACTTGTAGCCAAAGGGTTCAAACAGCAAAAGGGAGTTGATTTTGATGAAATCTTGTCGTATGTGGTCAAGATGACAACATTTAGAACCGTACTTGGTCTTGTAGCAATTGAGGACATGGAACTTGTCCAAATGGATGTGAAGACAACATTTCTTCACGGGATCTCCATGAGGATGTTTACATGCAGCAGCCTGAAGGGTTTGTTCAGGAGAACTCATCTCGTGAGGAGCTAGTATGTAAGCTCAAAAAGGCACTTTATGGCTTAAAGCAGGGTTCAAGGTAGTGGTATCATAAATTTGATGCATGTATGAGGTCTCAAGGATATAAAAGGAGCGAAGAGGATCACTGCTTGTACACAAGAAAGCTAGATGATGGCTCGATGATCATTCTAGTTTTGTATGTTGATGACATGCTTATGGCTGGGAAATCCATTGTGGAAATTGCCAACTTGAAGAAAACACTTAGCAATAATTTTGCAATGAAAGATTTTGGGGGATGCTACACACTTTCTTGGCATGCGAATCAAAAGAGATCGCAAACGTCGTATTCTTGAGTTATCTCAAGAAACAAACATTGAGAAAGTTTTGTAGCGTTTCAATATGCAGGGGGGGGGAACATTGAGTACCCCAATGCAGGCATTCTTGAAACTCAACAAGGAAGATGCACCCAAATCTGATGATGAGCGAGCTGAAATGGCTAAGGTACCATATTCTTCGACAGTGGGCAGTCTCATGTATGCTATGGTGGCCACAAGACCAGACATTGCTTTTGTAGTGGGACTGGTGAGCTGATATATGGAAAATCTTGGCAGCAAACATTGGGAAGCAGTGAAGCACATTCTTAGGTACCTCAAAGGTATAGTCGGCAGGTGTTTACGCTTCGGGAACATTGATGCATCCATCATGGGTTATGTGGATGCAAACTATGCGGGTTGTGTCGAGACAATAGGAGATCGACATCTGGCTATGTCTTCATATTTGTTGGAGCAGCGGTATCTTGGAGGTCATGTCTTCAAGATTGTATATACATCATCTTCCACTACGGAAGCAGAGTACGTTGCATTGTTGGATGCAAGTAAAGAGGATGTACCGGGTTATCTCGCTTCGTCCAAAATATTGGCATTGATGAGACTCTAGTGATATATTGTGATTGTCAGAGTGCTCTTGCATTGGCAAGGAATCCCGTGTTTCACTCCAAAGAGAAACACATTGAAGTCAGGTATCATCTCATGAGAGATTTCTTTGCTAAAAAGCTCATTGATTTGGTCAAGGTACACACTGATGACAACCCAGCAGATGCTTTGACGAAAGGCTTAGATTTGGAGCGGTTTACACATTGCAGTGAGTTGATGGGTATACGTTGAAGCCACTACATTGCTTCACGGTTGTAGATACCAGGTCACTTGGGCTGCATTGGCCTTCAAATGGGAGTTTGTTGGGATTCAGGCCAACTGGATGGACATCCCACTTACTACTAGCCCATCTACTAACTTAGCTATATACACTTATTCTTTAGCACAACAGAATAAGGATCAGCAACAGGATAACGTTGTTGTGCGCTCCACCCAAAGCAGGTCTCTCTCTCTCTCTCTCTCTCTCTCTCTCTCTCTCTCTCTCTCTCTCTCTCTCTCTCTCTCTTTGCTCTTGCACTTCCACTCACACATGCTTCCCGTGGCACCTTCAAATTCTACAGATTGTAGAATTTGTTTTTGAAAATGAGAAATAATCAGAACTAATAGATTTGTTGGAGCAAGTGATGGATGGAGCTTTATCTATCCATGATGATAAGAGTCAAGCTGAACAAGATTGGGTTCTTTCTGAATTTAGATTTGGCAATAACTGTATAATGATAGCAATAGATGTTGTAGCTTGGGCATGGATGTGAAGGAAAAAAATTTGTCATCAATTATGATTTTCATGGATCATAGTTCTTGTGTGGTTTGACAAAAGTACAAGCAATGGAGCACAAGAAAGCAAAACGACAACAAAGACCGCACCGACATTGACCACCAAGTCATGTCAGAGAAGATATGAACTTGGAGGGGGGTAGTGTTGATCCGTGGGTCAACAACACGACATAGCTCAAAAAAGCCTTATTCTCTAAGAGTTATGAAATGTTTTGGATTATGGTTAGAAACATCATTTGTAATAAGTAGCTAGTCTAGTTGTAGAAGCCAGGGTGCAATGCCACCTCTAGATTGTAAATAAAAATTCATTTGACCCTTTGAACTCTATTTTAGGTTTCACCTATGGTAGCCTTAGTATATAAGGTACCTAGGTCATTTTGTAAAGAGAACTTTTTATCATAATCAAGTTTTAAGCTGCCGTTGACTATGTGTGAAAGAGAAAGAGAGAGAGAGCGTGAGCTTCATCATGGTGCTACTCCTTGCTTGATCGTCACATTGGAGATTTGACTACACCATCGCGATTGGCTCAGCAAGAGCTACGCATCAAGACCTACGCACCATCACGATTGGCTCAGCAAGAGCTATGCATCAAAATCCAATACAAGCACCTATACATAGGACCCATTACTTCTACTTTGGGGGGTCTGTCAGTTTGTCTATACGTTAATCTATCAATACATTGGAACTCTTATCTCTTGTAACTAATTGCTTATGCTTCACAGATCATCTGATCATTAAGTATTGTACCATTTGTACCTCCATACTTTGTACTTATGAGCTAGTTTATGAATTTCAATTTGTAATTCAAGTTGTCTCTATTCATATCATCTAAAGCCTTTAATTTTAGTTCAATCATTAGTCTAACTTTTCCATTTGACTTTTCCATCTGGTCCTCTAAAGTCTGATTATGTTCATCTAATCTAATCTAATCTAGCATCTGGTATGTGACTCTAGAATAGTCATCAAGTGACCAACTCATCATTCCCTTTTGGCGATCATGATGGTGAGCTAAAGCTCTTGATAGGAACCAATCTCCTACTTAGAATTCGGAATCAATCAACTATTCGCAATGACTTCACATTGAGAAGCATGAGGAAGGAGAGCTACTACAGTGTTTGTTGAGGGTCATGACCATATCATCACAATAGCTCAGGAGTTAGAGTAGGGCTTGGATGAACAACCTCGCTCTCAAAATGAAGGAATGAATGCCAATTCAAGGAGGAGAAGGGGTGAGGAGCATCAAGCCTCTCAACATTCAATACATTCAGTGTTTGTTGAGGATCATGATGATGTCATCACAATAGCAAGAGTTAGAGTAGGGCTTTGATGAACAACCACGCTCTCAAAATGAAGAAATTAATGCCAATTCAGAAGGAGAAGGGGTGAGTTTCAACATTCATCACATTCAAGAAGATTACATTCAGAGAGAGTTGAGAGACGCTCTCATTCACATGGATCTTGGCATTCATGTGGGAAAAGCAAGGAAAAAGTTCATACTGATGTCAATGATGTCAGCAAATAGAAAATGACACACAAAATCTCGTCGAGGGAAGGAACCTAACGCAATTACAGACACTAATGACAACTACAATAAGAGAGATGGGAAGCAGACATGGACCATCAAATCAAGCACAAACATCGGGAGAGAAAACCCTATCACAATGATAAATCTAGATGCCAAGAAAAGGAATCAATTGTCATAAATCCAAACACGGTGAACAGTCTAGTGATTTGAAAATTGGTTTCCCGCTTTCAAAGGCAGCAAAAACGAGGTTGAGATGTTATTATACAATTTCCATCAATTTTTGTATGGTAGCATGTGTAAATTCTCCATGACTATATTTAACAAAACTCATGTTGAAGTTTTAGATAACTCATAATAGTCTAAAGTCATGGTATTTACTAAGATTACTGTATGATAGTAGGTGAGCGCACAATAGGGCAAGTTTATAAGGAAAAGAAAGTAGATTTTGCAAAGAAGGATCTCATGTATAGGGGTTAAAAGATAGTTTGGTGCACTCAGGTGATGTATCCCTAGTACTACTAGTGACTCTCCAAGGAGTCTGAGAGTGAGTCAATTATTTTTTCATAAATTTATTACTATTGTTGTTCTAAATCATTTGAAGTTGGTCAAGTTAGGAGTTATCTTTAAAATGGACAAGCTATTGTAGCTAGGTGGACGCTAGGTATGCTCTTTAATAGATATCTATGACGGATCGTGTTCATGCTTAGATGTGTTGCATTAGTGCATAATGTTGCATTAGTGTTGTCTCCTTTTTAGCACAAAAATTGTCAAACTCCTCTTGAGTTTCTTGCCAAACTGATTCTCAACGAGAGCCAAAATTTTTTGGAACACAGGAAGAACTTGATCCTTATGTTTCAAAGGATATGCCCACACCTCTGGAGTAGAGTCATCTATGAATGTCACAAAATAGCTGTCCCCCCCTAGAGATTTGGTTGACATAGGACCACAAACATCACTATGTACTAAATCTAGAGGTTTAGCTCGCTTTTGACCCAATGGTAAGTGAACGGACCTAGTCTGTTTTCCATAGATACAGTGCTGACAAACAGGAAAGTCAACATAACACAAGACAAGTAAGTAGCTAAAACAAGTCAGAGTTCTCATTCCTTTTTGGCTAATATGACCTAGCCGGCAATGTCACAACTCAGTAGACGGCAACTCGCCCATAGATATGTCATCATGACCAACATCTGACACATGCATGGAATACAAGGTACCATGCTTCTGACCTCTGAGTACAACAAGATTACCTTTACGTACTATCCACGAACCATTGCCAAATGTGGTGTTGTAGCCCAAATCATCAAGCTGACCAACAGAAATCAGGCTTTTACTCAACTTGGGCACATGTCTGACATTACATAAAATAAAGTGCGTGCCGTTCCTTAGATGCAATTTGACGTTTCTGACACCCTCAATGTCTAGTTCATTAGCATCACCAAGTCTCACTTTGGCACAAGAGTGAGAATAAGTAGAGAACCACTCTCTATGTGGTGTCACATGGAAACTCGCACCAGAATCTACTATCCAATTCTGTGCATACTGCGCATCTTCTGTAACAAGAGCCTCGATAGGTAGATCTGTTGTGAAGACCAATACGTCAGAGGTAAGTGGCATAACAACTACTGGAAGAGTTTCTACAATAGAAGCATTCGAAGACTCTGGCACATCGATCTCCTCTAACTTTGCTTTGCCCTTGTTTGAATCATCAGACTTAGAAGTGTCACTGGATTGTTTATCCTTCTTGCTTTGCTACCATATCTTGCAATCCTTCTTCACATGCCCTTTTTTATGGTAGTGATAGCACTCGACATTACACATAGAACCCCAAGACTTACTGCGTGAGCCCCCACGTTCCTTGATTTTGGCACGACTTTGAGTGCGACTCTTGTGTCTATCACTAGCAACACACGCATCACCATCCTTCTTGCCTTCGAGAGATTTCCTACGAATCTCCTCGGTAAACAGACTCCCAAGGACGTCATTGTACACTCGACCGGTACCAAGTGCTGAGTTGCTAATTGCAGTACAGAACGTATCCCAAGACAAGGGTAAACTGCATAGCAAGAAGATACATTTGATTTCCTCATCGAAGACCGAACCCTGAGTGGTCAACTGAGTGAAAATGATATTGAACTCATTAATGTGAGTAGAAATAGTGACCTCTTCCTTCATACGAAGGTCAAATAGCTTCTTCATCAAGAAAACCTTATTAGTGGCACTTTTGTTCTCATAACTGGAACACAACTTATCCCATACATCTCTAGCAGTCCTTTCTCCAACTATAGTAAAGTACACAGATTTGGCCAAATGCAAACGTAGGGTAGATTTAACCTTAGCATCAAGTCTCTCCCACTCAACATTTGTATACTCGCCCTCTGGGGGCTCCATGATAGGATCCAGCTGGCCTTTTTGTATAAGAACATCTTGAATATTCTCTTTCTAGATAGAAAAATTCGTCCATCAAATTTCTGGATATTGTAAATATCCTTTTCATCGCTAGATGACATGGTTGCAAGCTAAAGATAATATGGAAATAAACACTGGTAATTTTGGAAAAAATTCGGTAGAGTTTCCCTAGAAAAACTGACAGAATCTCAATCCAAAATTGTCACAAGAGATCAATAATGCATCATTGAAGGTGCCACGGGAAGCGTGTGCGAGTGCAAGTGCAAGAAGAGAGAGAGAGAGAGAGAGAGAGAGAGAGAGAGAGAGAGAGAGAGAGAGAGAGAGAGAGAGAGAGAGAGAGAGAGAGAGAGAGAGAGAGAGAGAGAGAGAGAGAGAGAGAGAGAGAGAGAGAGAGAGACTTGCTTTGGGTGGAGCGCACAACAACGTTATCCTGTTGTTGCAGCTCCTTATTGTGTTGTATTAAAGAATAAGTGTATATAGTTAAGTTAATAGATGGGTTAGTAGTAAGTGGGATGTCTGGCCACTTGGCCTGAATCCCAATTGAATTGAATGATTGGCTTTCAAATCTTGTAAGCCAATGACAACTTTGTAAGGATCCTGCAAAAATTGTATGGCTAAACCTAAAACTTCTTTAGGCCAAGTTGACTCCAATACAAAGTCTGTCTGTTAGACCGAATCTGGGAGATAATTTTTTGGATTTGAGGTTCAAAACCCATGTCTAGCATTTGATCTGCTTCATCAAGGACAAGATATGTAACCCTGTAGTGGTTGGTCTGTCTACCTTTTGTGTTTTCTCTTCTTTGTTGGTGACTCCTTTGTTCCTGCATCAAGGTGATCAAAGCTGCATTCGCCACTGTTAGCTTTTGTGTGATGTGTAAATCATTATACCGATTCAACTTGATACATGACTTAATTAAAGCCTGACAAACCCCAGTTAATTTTCCAAGTTAGTAACTTGCTTCAGAAGGGATTTATCTTACATCATTTGCGATAGATGACCATCTATGAGCTATCATGGTCCATTTGTCCGCAAAGCTCATATACATGATGTACAAGGTATGTAGGTGGCTATCATGGCTTCAAATTTGAAAAACTTGCATCTTTGGGTAGGGGTTATAACCTACTGACAAAGTTTGGCTTGATATGGACTTGTATTTGGCACTTTTTGGATTTCAGTCTCGAAAATGAATGATGGGCATCTCTGGCACCATTTATCAGCCAATCACGTGTAGAACCAATGATGATGACCAAAATTTGGCTTGATCCTTGGTTGCTCTTCCAGGCTTCTATCACGATAGATGACTGAATTTTCAGTTTTGCCCTTTTGTTCTTGTCAGTATTGTTAGTCTCTTTTGTTTGTTAGGCTTCATTAAGTTACATACAAGATAGAAGATTTACAGTATAAAGATCTACTTCCTATATATGGCCTTGTAGTCACATGAGTGTATGATAGGCAACTTTACACTTGATGGGTGATTTCATTTAGTCGCATCACCAACCTCCTTTGTCCTCGTAGGCCACCCCAAAGTTTGATGACCATTCTTAGTCATTTTTGGCCCCATGCTCATGAAGTTTTTTCATTTTCATGTACTGTCTTCTCTTTGTACTGCTCATGTATCTCTTAAGTCTTTTCTTCATCTGGATTATGGATTTTTTTCCTTCTTTTTTTTTGAAAATCTCAAAATAACAAAATAAAACCAAAAATCAACTAAGAAAAAGCAAAATATTTCTAATAGAATTCTAAATGCTATGTACACTGTACAATGTCCCTAGGGGCTCATATATGGCTTTTGTCCTCGTACTCCTCTTGTAATGCTATTATGAGGGCATATAATCTAAATTTTGTCAAAAAATCATCACAATCAAACACAAAAATCCAATGAAACTCACAAAACGTTACCCTCTAGTATTCATATATTAGGTCCGCATTTAGAATGCGTCCCTCGCTCCTATTTGGGGTCCTCCTTGATGACAGGGTATCGCCAAGGGTATGTGCTGTGCTTGGGCGATAAAAAAAAGTGCCTATGCAGGCCTTGTAATGTAACCCTATTATGCATACAAAGTCAATGTATGGAAAATATTTATGCAATACAAGATGTGGGTATAAGCAATTTGCTTATTAGCAATTGCTGGTGAGGCTTGATGATCTTTGAAGTTCCAGTGTTGTGTGCTTGATTGAAGGTTGTAGAGACTTTTTAAAGGCTTACTTATCTGTTTGATGCTGCTTTGGGATCCATTTTAGCCATGTGGTGGATTGTCATATTTGGCATTGTTCCATAGTAGTGGGTTTTGGCTTGAGGTGAGCTATTTTCTAAATGTATTGTAATCGTAGGAAAGGAATCGAAAGAAATCAAGCGATGGTGTGGTGACAATAGTTTTATTGGTTCCCTTTGGGACCCACTTCTTCATGATTATTGGCTGTTTTGTTGATGCTCTGGGAACCCATACTTGTCCCTACTTCATTTGTGTTTGAAGAGACTTCTTTGGGATCCACCTTGTCTTTGTGTGAGTCTTCAACGGTCTTTGCTTCAGCCCTTGTACGCTTGATTAATATCGAGATTTAGACTTTTGGAGTTGATACTTTAGTCGTTTCAAAATCCACATAAACTCGTGACCTCTTTGTGCTTGATTCAACTTCTTTGAAACCCAAATTTTAGTTGCGGAATGTTGCGACTTTGTGATTTTCTTACATGTTTTGTAGGCTTTGACTATTTTTCTTCAGGCATTGGATCTTGTGATTTGTCCTAAGAGAACTTTGTCTTCTTGATCCATACCTGCTTTTGTTTAAGCTGGCTCTTTGGTATCCAGATTTGTCAAGCTTTTTGGCTCTAACTTGTTGTTTTCTTTCGGCTTCTATAGTTGTTATTGAAGGTGCTAGTGATAGTGATGAACTGAGTTTCTGGTAGGGGATGTCATAAGATTCATCACTGTCACTGCTATCCTCAACAAGGTTGATATGTAGAACTTTCCCTTTGTGGTTTGGCTGGTTATGGAAAGTTACTATCTGTTTTCTCTTGGATTGTTGTTTTTGGGATGACTTTTCTATCCAATTGATTAAAGCGTTGTTAGCTTGTTGACATGGTTGTGTTCTTTTTGGCTGAGTCTTTTCTTCATCTATAGGAGCCACGTATGAGGATGCTTGTTGCAGTTGCATTTTCACCGGAGATTTTGGAATCCACTTTTGATGCACTTCATTCTTGTAGCAATGACATTGTTTCCTCGGTCTTTGATTTGGACACTCATAAAATCATGCATTTGTCAAAGTTTTGTTCATGTCACCTGTTGGGTTGTCTGGATTTACATTATCGGCATCTTCTTGAAGTTCCAAGTGTTCTACAAAGTCATGGAACTTGTATTCTTCTTCGGCTTTGTTTTCCTGGATTACACTCACTGCAAAATAACGACATCACAAAACTTCGTTGTTGGACCGTCTTGAATAGCACACACATCTAGAGTAGCCAAGATGTGTTCCCATTCAAGTGGATCTAATGCTTCCTTAGAAAAGGATTCTGGGATATACTCCTTATCTTCAATTGCCCTTTCTAGGATGCATCCCTCTCGCTTTAAGCTTCCGTATTGTGAAGCTCCACACATCCACAATTCTTTAGGCTTACCCAACCATGTTGGAAGTTTTGATCCTGCTATAGTAGCGGAATTAAAATCTTCTACTAGGGTTTCTGTCACATCCTTGTAACTATGGTCCTTAAGATTTATTCTCGTCATGGTTTCGATATGTCTCAGGTAGATATGGTCATAATCCTAGTCTTGGACCATTTTCAATTGTCACATGAATGGTCTTCCTAGAATGATATCATAGTTTTTCTCCTTACCAAAGTCAAAAATAACAAAGGTATGCTCATATTCTATGCCACAAGAAGTAACAACTAATTTTTCTAGCAGTCCTTTTATGGACCTTTTCGTGTGTCTTCCTGCAAGCCGCAGTTTCAACCTTGTAGCCCTCATCACTGCTGGTTTTTCACTTTTTTTCAAACCTCTTTTGTTGCAATGACAACACCAACTCCACTGTCAAGGATTGCCATGGTTTTTACACCTTGGTATTCCACAGGAAGAGGGATGTTCTCATTTTCTCACTCATAGTACTTGCCGACCTTGTTTAATGGTGCTGGCCTAGTGTTTAACTAAGGTATTTCAAGCTCTTTGATCCTTTCCTTGATTTGAGTCGTTGGGTTTTTTATGCCAAATTTCTCTAGGCATTTTTCCGCATTAGTCCACATGTTTGGTCTTATTCTGAGCAACTCAGCTAACATTATCGTACAGGTGACTGGTGTCGACAAAATGTCTATCAGCCCTTTTGAATCGATGACCTTGTTGGAAGACAGTCTCTGTGATGGGACTGCAATAACATATGACTTGGCCTCGTACTCTCTCGTATAGAACAATACTGTTCTTAACGGAAGGGGTTGACTGTCCATAGACTGTACATATCCTTTGTCTCCCCAATACGATTCCACTTCTAGATTCATTTGAGATCTAGCCTCAAATTCCTCTATTGGTGGAAGAGACACTCCTCTTCCATCACCCATTTGGTTTACTTGTCTGCTTATCTCACTTGCTTCATTGGCCTCTTTGACCTATTTCCACAATTTGTCAATACCATCTATTTCTTTACAACTGTCAGGTATAGCTATGTGAAATCCATCGACAGAGTTATCCATGGTATTCAACACTATCCTTGGTTCTACTGTTGGGTCCTTGAGCTTTGGTCCGTGCTCGTGATTGGAATTTGGCTCTTTTTGTTCCTGGCTTGGCGGGATTACCTGTGTAGGTGAGACAGGGATCACACCCTCAGGTTTTTCATCTGGTGGTTTTAGTAAAGCTTGGGCTATTTGAATCATTTTTTTGCACATTTCAAGCCTGCCATTTTCTAGTTCTACATATGGATATGTCATCCACCTCTGCTCTTGGGTTTGGTTGTTTTTGAGCCGTGGTTCATAGGCTTTTAGGAGGGCATCTAATGGATCATTAACCTTCTCAACCAATATTGATCCTCATGAACTAGCACTTCTCGATTTCTCTTCTATGGGGATGGTTCTTTTGAAGCTTGAGGTGTCTGCATAAGAGAAAGTGCAACCCTTTCTTCATGTTGTATTATCTTCTCTTTAGCTTAGGTAAGCTCCTTAGTGAAGTATTTTTGCTCTGTTCCCTACGTGCTTTCACCCTAGCCTTTCTAGCTTTCCAACTATTCTATTTGCTTGTGGTTTTTTGACTAGGTGCATCAGTCTTTGATTCACTCATCTCTAGACTCGTGTCAATTTTCATTTTATCTATCTATAGGTTCTCCTCAGCTTTCTTTTGAGCTTGCACTCTCGTAACTACATGAACTGGTATGCCATTTTCATTTTCTGAGCTACTAGGTAGCTGAAAAATTCCCGAGACATTCGTTGTGATCTTGATGACTCGTTTTGGGTTTTTTGGACAGTCGGGGATCAAGTGAATGATGTCATAGTCAAGACAATAGGCATTTTTTGGGCTATTGGGTAGCTGAACAAGAGTTGTGAGACATTTGTTGCGATCTTGATGACTTGTTTTGGGTTTTTTGGACAGTTGGGGATCAAGTGAATGATGCCGCAATCAAGACAATAGGCATTTATTGAGCGATCTCCGTCTGAGCACATTGTTTGACCAAGTGGTTGTCACAGCTTTTGAGACAATGTATCTCTGATTGAGGAGTTTTTTCTTGCATTCTCTCTTGGCAATAAACAGGCTCTGACCTAGCTAAGCCTCTATTCACAATGAACCGCAATGTCCTTTTGTCCATCTCATAACTTCTTTCTTCAGGTCTAAACGCAGGAGGTGAAGGTTGTATCGGCCTCACCACTCTGTGTGTTTCTCTCATCTTCTGTCGCTTCAAAGGACAGTACCCGCTTTGGTTGTTATAACACATTGTAGTTGGTACTAGGGCTTGTTTATTAGATGCTTCCATCATTGTTATTTATCTCATGTCTACAGGTATCTAGCACTTGGTAGTGGAGTTTGTTTTCCTAAGACAGGTTGTGGCCTTGAAATTCCTATTGGACTTGGTGCAGTCCCCATAGCGTATCTAGGTGGAGGAGGTGCTACTAGAATAGGCTATACATACCTCTCCCTAGCATATTCCATGCCATAATAACACTCTTCTCTCATAAAATTTGTCCATTTTCTCTCAATTTTGCACCACTTAAGCTCCCTCAAAGCAAACTTTATAAGCGGAGTTAACCTTGACCATTTTGGCGATAAACTTTTCTTGATCAATAGGTGCTGTTGGTTTTGCAATGGACTCAGTCATTTGTGAATCACTGTGCTGAGAGGATATGTCATCCTCTTGACTCTTACAATTATTTTCTTTATATTCCTCACAATTATCCACTAGATTGATCAATTTATTTAGTGTCTTGCTCCTTATCATATGCAAATCCTTTTGAAGTCACGCATGTCTCATTCCTTGAATAAAGATTAGCATTAACAGGTAGTTCAGATCTTGGGTGGAACTTGACATGTCTTTTGAGCTGTAATGCTGCTTTGCGTACTGATTCATCCTATTTTTGTTTGAATATGTGAATTTGTGAGACCATATTGTGAGCTATGCCTTTCTGCGAGAATTCTTCGATGAATTCCTAAAAAAACTAATCTAGAGTCTCAAAATCACATCTTTCCACTGAGTCAAACCATGTAGCCGCGTCATCTTTCAGGGTTAGTCCAAATCCCTCAACTGTGTCGCAAAATCTGAAACTTCCTCTACGCTAATTACTCTTATAAAAGCCGCTATGTGATCTCTTGGTTTTTTATCTTTGTAATATTTACTATTTACCCATTTATGGACTTGGGCCGATTGTCTACAAGTCTAACCATAGACTCTCCCAATCCTTTTCTCGCTTCTTGCCTTCTACTATGGCTAGGTTCTTCTCAAAGGGATTAGTTGTTTTGTTGGAGATTGTTCCATTAGGGAGGTTCAGATGAGGAGGCATGTCTGCCATCTCTGTGATCATTTCATCTCTCGTTATCACTCTAGAAGGGAATCCATGTGGCTCCCTTTTTGGAGTTCTCGTAGGAATTCTCGTGTTTGGTGGAGGTATTTGTGGTCCTTCATTGACCAAATGCCCATATTTTGAATGCACTCTGTGGGTTTGTGCTTTCTACAGTTCTTTATTCTCATCCATACTTATCAACAACCATAGATTTCTATTGACATTCGACTCCGTATGTATAGACATATAAGAGCTTGTAATCTGTCAGCTCTTCTGGGTAGGACTCTAAGCAGCTATACAGCTTGATCTCACTCTCGTCAATGTATCCACATAGTCCTTCACTCTTATGATATTTTATCCAAACTCTCTCAACAAACTTGTTCTTTATCAATTGCAAGTTTGGAAGATCCATTATGGGCGGATGCTCCTCTATTGTCGCTGGGATTTCGAAGCTTGTATAAGCTGAGTTTGACTCTAAAGAGAACATGATCTCTGGGCTTAAGAGATCTAGCTTGATGTAAGAAAACTTGGACCAATGTGTTCAAGTGATTTGGTTAGGGAAAAGTCAAAACTATGTCCAAAACCATGACCGTTTTCTCACAATTCTCTCAAATTGTCAGTTTTAGACACTCCTAACTTTCGGATAAATTTTGAGGCCTTAAACGATGCTTTTTCAAGCACTGACCAACATTGAATGACCCGAGCGATGCTTTTTTCTAGATTTGACACCGAATCTTGTAGAGCTACTCTGGAGCTTTGTTTTGATTAAAAAAATTTATGAACTCAATATCGGAAGCTCAAGTTATGGCCAAAACAGTCAATCTGTGCCCAGAGACTTCAGACGCATATGATGTCTCCTAAATAAAAAATGCTCCAAACTTCAACAGTAGATTCTCCTTGATGTAGTCTAACCACTCCAAGTCTCAGATTGTGATGCTAACACTTTTAGATAGGTCTATCAGTCCTATTTTTGTTTGGTTGTCTACAACTTCCCTGGGAGGTTAACTAAGCCAAAAGTGATCCAAATTGAATGAAACTTGGTCTCTTCGCTTATTTTGTGATGCCAAGAACTCTTGTGAGCTCAAATGTAACTTTTGATCTCTAATTTGGCACTTGAGACATCATACACGTATGATGTCTTTTGTGGCAAAATGAAGTGAGTTTTGTCCCAGTGACTCTTTATCACTCAAGCAACTCTCAACAACTTTCAAAATTCAATTTGAACACTTTTTGTCCAAGCTAAGGTCAATACAAACATGAACCTTGGTCAATTCTGTCTTTTGGCATTTTTTAGCCCAAATGTGCTCCAAATTCAATGAAATTTTGGCTAGGGTCTTCTTTTATGCTCTAGGACACTAGGGTATACTCAAATACCTGATTTGACCTAGATCTGGCCCCTAAGACATCATACGTGTATGATGTTTTTTCCCTCAGATTTCACTTCTGCTTCTACCCAAGGTGCTCCTTGATGCATACAACAAGAATATGTGATCACAATAAATTTTGGATGTCAAAATTGCTGAAAATCACTACCTTTTCACCCTTACCTTCTTATATATGCAAAAATCTCTTTAAATACAAAAGTATGTGTTCAAATGAGTTGAAATTTTGCAAGCAAGCTTAACACATCATTTCCCAACCCCCTATGTGGTCAAAAGTGCAATTGGACCTTTAGACCTTGCATTGAGACATAATACATGTATGATGTCTATGTGCTCAAAATTAGCCAAAATTTGGTCTCTAAGCTTGTTTTGTTGACTTTTGACCTTAGATCTGGCCTATAAGACATCATATGCGTATGGGGGAATTCCAAACTCCGAGCAAAACTTTTCGAGCAATCATAAAACCAAGCAAATCCAAACATGATTGATATTTAAAAAAATCATAAAAGGCATTTGCATAGCAAAAGACATACAATAGTTTAGCTTTTACAAACGAGCAAGGAAGCTCAAGGCTATTGAATTTCCGTGCAGTGCACATCGGTTGTTGCCATTCATATCATTAGTAGGAGCTGTGTATGGTTGTCTTCGAGAGCTTTGCTTACTGCCAATTCAAGGGATTTTTTTGAGTTTTGGAGGTCGCCACCATGTTCTCTCTCTCTCTCTCTCTCTCTCTCTCTCTCTCTCTCTCTCTCTCTCTCTCTCTCTCTCTCTCTCTCTCTCTCTCTCTCTCTCTCTCTCGTTTCAAGGTCGCTACCATACCAACACTCTCTATCTTTCTCTCTTTGAAAAAAGCATCTCTTGAGTAGTCTTATGTTTACAAGTGTTTACAAGTATGTTGGGAAATGTTGACAAGTATGGATGCACCAAGACAAATCCACTAGGCAGACCAAGATGGGAGAGAGACATATATTCAAATCCTTATTTTGGTATGCTCATAACATCATCCGCATAAATATCTTCATCATCATATCCATTTGCAATTTTAGAATCATGCATTGAAATGGTGAAACCCCCGTTACAGGGTGAAATGGAGTAGAGAGTGTCTACTCTCTCAATGTGGTGCCTAGGTGGTATACTTATGTTTGTAGATAAGTGGCTTCACCATCTTGTAGATACTCCATGTAGTGGCACAGAGAACAACGACGCCTTCCGTCTTTGCCTCCACTCCATTTTTATTCCCATTCTCGCTTGTCCTAGTTGATTACATGCTCTTGGGTCTCTTTTATACAGCAGATAGTAAACAACCCCACAAGCACAAGTAGCAATTGGCTGTAGTTGAAAGTCCCACCCCCCTTCCCACGCCCCCCCCCCCTCTCTCTCTCTCTCTCTCTCTCTCTCTCTCTCTCTCTCTCTCTCTCTCTCTCTCTCTCTCTCTCTCTCTCTCTCTCTCTCTCTCTCTCTCTCTCTCTCTGTGTCTCTCTCTCCCCAAAAAGTTTAACAAGGGAAATTTACCAAAACACCCCTCTTTTTTATGGAAATTCCCAAAATATCCCTCAAATTTTAAAAATACCCAAATTACCATTGTATCTATTTTGGCTGGATTGCTCAAGATTTTCTAATCTTTATTTCTTTTTTAGAATCCAGATCCGTGTTGAATTTAATGAAGCAATTCATCTCTGAAGCCTACATAATCAACTCAAATTCTAGTTTTAACATCTTGAATTGATAAACAATCGGTCTGCTTTTGAAAAGCTACTAATTTTTATAGCTTTGGAGAAATTTAATCTCACAACTCCCTGGTATTTTGTGAAATTTAGGGCATTTATGACAAAATGTTGGGAGTATTTGGGGGATTTTTTGAAATTTGAAGGGTATTTTAGGAATTTCGACAAATTAAAGGGGTATTTTGGTAATTTCCTCATTTAGAAAAACCTCTACAAATAGTCCGCGCCGGCGCAGACTGTTTCAAGAGGCTTAAAAAAAATTAAATTGGATGTTTTTGGATTGCTCCAAGTTTGATCTACAGATGTCGTCTTTTGATTTACTCCACCATGCACGCGTGTATAGTCTTCAAATGCTCTCTGTCGCTCGTGAGACTCGAGTTTTATCTCGCTCATTTGATGTCAGAAGCTATGTTAGAACCCTCTCTCTCAACTCTCTTTCTCTAGCAAAAACTTTTCCAGCAGTTTTTTTTTAAGTTTTTGCTAGAGAAAGAGAGTTGAGAGAGAGGCGGGAGCACTTTATGCCGTCCCCTGTTTTCCTTAATCATTAGGCTAATGCCACATCAGTGACCAAGTTAACTCTTAGTTGAGATGACTTGGCGGCCAATATCATTCTATGTTGCAAAAAAAAACCTACTGCAACCAGTCCGCGCCAGCGCGGACTGGTTGCAATAGGTTTTTTTTTAAAACCTTTTGGGGAGGATAGAGAGGGTGGAATTAGACAGAACGGAGGGGCGAGATGCTTGCATACCATGGCTTCATTGGGCACCATGACACCCCTTGGATGGCTCTACACATCAGTGACCAGATAAACTCACATCCACCAGTAAAAAGGCGGCGCCCATCAATCTCATTCTATGTTGCAGCTGAGTTGAGGAAAGTAAAAAAAAACTACTGCAACCAGTTCGTGCCGGCGCAGACTAGTTGCAGTAGATTTTTTTAAAACTTTTTTGGGGGGGGATAGAGTGGCTGGAATCAGACAAAACGGAGGGGCGAGATGCTACATGTGATTGGGTGACACCCCCTCTGAAGGCTTGACTTCGTTAGCGCAAGCGCAAGCTGGGGACGGTTGAGTAGGTCTTCCATGCACGTTTTTTTTTGCAGCTCTCGCTCGCTGCTATCGGCTCATATGAACATGGAGGATGGAAGACCCTTAGAGAGAGACACGCTCCCGTCTGAACCTAGTCACCAGAGAGAGAGAGTGAGTGAGAGAGACGTTTCTCAACAGTGTTCGGGAAAAATAATCTTTTCAAACATTAAACATTCTTTTTTTTGAATTTGTTAAGAGGAATTCTTAGAAAATATGTCTTTTTTTTGGGTTTTTACACTATTTAGGGGTTCAATTCTCCTTTTTCCCTTGCCCTCAACCGGCATTTTTGAAATTGAGAACGACACGATATTAAGCTAAGACACATTTTTTTCGAACACTGGATTCAATTACTAGAACCGCGTGGCCGAGAGAGAGAGAGAGAGAGAGAGAGAGAGAGAGAGAGAGAGAGAGAGAGAGAGAGAGAGAGAGAGAGAGAGAGAGAGAGTACTATCTCTAACTTGAAACATCAATTTTCAGCAAAAGAAAAAGAGTGCCTTTACAAACAAAGGTTTGAAAAGCTGAATCTTTTTGGGAGCCATGAGATCTTCTCTAAAACATAGTCGAATTCCTTGTCTCTCGGAAAGGAAGAAAAGGTTGATTCACACTAGAGTTACTGTACTTTTGTACGGAAATCCATCACTTTAGGTGCTTTTGTTATCACCAATACCCTTTAACAAGAAAAGCCTTGATGATGGAGTGTGTCATTGGAACTCCCTTAATCTACATAGACAGACAAGCACTAACTATCCATTATTAATCTAGATAGCACTAAAAAAGTTTAGTGCAGGTTTGTATGGTAGTATGTATGTGCATGTGCTATGTGTGTGCGTGTTCGCATATCTACAACAATGTACATGTGTGTGTGTGTGTATCATCAACAATGCAAGCTCACTAACTTCACGCTGGGTTTTTTGTTTTTGAAATATGAGGCAACTACAATCAAGGTTAGTTATTGGTAGCTTCAAATACATAGTATTACCAATGAACTTCCATAGCTGATGAGGAGGCGAGGACTATTTCACATAGGTTTTTGTTTGTGAAAATTTGCATGTGCACATGCGCGCGTGCACACACACACACACACACACACATAGAGAGAGAGAGAGAGAGAGAAGAAGAAGAAGAAGAAGAAGAAGAAGAAGAAGAAGAAGAAGAAGAAGAAGAAGACGAGATTTTTAACGTCATAGGAAACTATCCCAAGCGACCTTAAAGATGGTGACTGGGAGAGTTTTTGAACTCAAGTCCTGTTATTCAAGAGGGAAAAGGCATAGCCAATCTACCACACTTGGGTGAGAGAGAGAGAGAGAGAGAGAGAGAGAGAGAGAGAGAGAGAGAGAGAGAGAGAGAGAGAGAGAGAGAGAGAGTTTTTTGTGACAAAGAATACATTTTCATTAGTTGCCTTGGACCTCTACAACCCAAACTTTAGTTGCCCATGTTTTTGGGTCTCGATTATCAAATTCATTGAGAGCTACTCTTTCTTTTGGGCGACCATGAAGTGCACTTTTTGATCGATCCAATTTAGCAAAACTAGACTCTCTAGTTGGGAAGGCAACTATCTATTTTGCACAAGATTTGGAATGTTTGTGAGAAAGTCGCTCGGTTTTTTGTTTGCTCGAGAATGGTCGCTCGCCGTTTGGTAAGACTCATGCGTATGATGTCTAGGTGGTCAAAATTTATTTCTGTTTCTACTAGAGGTGCCCTTTGGTGTGTACAACAAGAATATGTGCTCACATCAAATTTTGGGTGTCAAAGTTGTACAAAATCACTTCTTTTTGACAAGGAAATCCAAGAAAGAGTAAAGACCCCTCAATTCCCAATCTCTAAGCCCAAATGAAGTGAAATTTGGTGTATGTTCTCAACACAACATGCAGAAGATGGGTATAATTTCAAAAGTTCATTTCGATTGTGCCAGAAATAGCCTTGAGACATCATACATATATGATGTTTAGTGGTGGAAATTTGGTTATTGTGAATTAGGGATTGGCAAAGGTTGAAGCAATCCAGGTTGCTTCCCTCTATCAAAATTCGTCTTTTGGCATACCACACATTTAGAAATATACTCTTGTATGTTTTCTTTCATGGTAGGCCAATAGAAATATGTTTCAATCCCCTTTAAGGTAGACTGAATCCCTCTATGCCCCGCATAAGGAGGCGCATGAGATTCATACATTACTTTCTCACGTAGTGAGCTAGTAACGCATAGTCTATTGCCATAGAGAAGATAACCATCTTGTAAGGTAAATGGTTCCTCTTTCTTCCCTATTGTAAGGACTGAAATCACATCTCTAAAATCGGGATCAATAGCATACTCATCTACCATAGAAGATAGATCATTGTGAGTTGCTATGGAAACCGCATTCACTCTCTGCCATCTTGAGAGTGCATCGGCTACTTGATTATGCTTGCCAGCAATGTGAGCAATATGAAAATGAAATTGCGAAAGGAAATTTGCCCACCTCATGTGTTTGTCGGAGGGCTTGGTCTGCGTCATGAAGTACTTAAGACTTTGGTGATCCGTTCGCAGAATGAAAGGAGTCCCCAATAAATAGTGCTTCCATGAGTCTAAGGCATGTAGAACTGCGAGGAGTTCCTTTTCATATATGACTAGAGCTTGCTCAACAGGATCGATCCTTCAACTTTCATAGCCTATGGCATGCCCTTTTTGAAGAAAAACAACTCCAAGGCAATCACCACAAGCATCACATTGGACCTCAAATGGCTTTGAGAGATCCGGTAGTGTAAGCATATGTTGAGAGATAAGCTTTTCTTTAAGCTTTTCAAAAGCATTGTTCTCCTTGGCAGACCATGTATACCTAACTTTTTTCTTTGTTAGGTCATGTAATGGTCCTGCTATTAGTGAGAAATTTTCTATGAAGCGTCTATAGTATGCGCACATACCTATAAAGCTTCTCAGTTCATGAAGATTCCTTGGTTTAGGCCATCCTTTTATTACCTCTAACGTTGATGGATCCATCTGAATGCCATCTTGAGAGATAATGTGACCTAAATATTGAATCTCTTGCAAGAAAAATTCACTTTTCTTTCGATTAACATAAAGTTTATTCTCTCTTAAAACTTGAAAAATTACCTGGAGGTGTTGCTTGTGTTCGTCTAATGAATTAGAGTAGATGATGATATCATCAAAGAACACTCTAGTAAAGGTTTGGTGAGGCCTGAATAGCTTCTCCATCAAGCGGTTGAATGTGGCTGCTGCATTGGTGAAGCAAGCCAAAAGGCATGACAATGTATTCGTAAAGACCAAACGTAGTGCAAAATGTGGTCTTGATCAACTATCCTTATTTGATGATAGCCACTTTTTAGGTCAATCCTAATGAAGTAGGTCGATCCTTGTAGCTTATAAAATAGGTCTTCTACCCCTTGAACGGGAAACCTATTCTTGATAGTGATCCTATTTAGTGCTCTATAGTCAACACACATACGATATGTGCCGTCTTTCTTTTGCACTAATAGCACAGCTGAGCAAAATGGAGATGAGCTAGGCCTAACCATGCCCTTCTCAACTAACTCATGCACTTGCCGCATAATCTCCTCTTGTTGAGCTTGAGAAACTCTATAAGGAGGTTTCTTAGGTGGTGAACTTCCTGTAAGAAGTTAAATTGCATGGTCATCATTACCTCGTTTAGGAGGTAGATGACAAGGGATGTCGTCAATAAAGACATCTTGAAACCCCTTGAGAAAATTGGATAACTCTAATTCCTTTTGATTGTGTATATTTAGTTTTGCTCAAACATTAGGTTCATTTTGAGAATCTTTAACAAAAATCATGTACACGGAAATAGAGCTCTTTATTGACTTGTTGAAAGCTGGTGTATGTACAATGGGGATGGTGTTACCCATCTCCTTAGCATCTATATACATGTCCTTTTCCCTGAACTTAAAGGAGATTCTCCTTTCAGGAAATTTAACATCGGCAGCCAGGCGGTCAAACCATGGTGCCCCTAGGATTACATCCTCATGCTTGAGAGGAGAGATAAAGAAGTCCTCTTTGTCCACATAGCCTTGGACATGAAGCCTCAATTTCCCGATTAAGGGAGTGACTGAAGCTTCTTGCCCCTTGAAGGCACTGTCTGCGGGTAGGATATCTCCCATCTCGTAGGATTGTATGCCTAGCTTGGTGGACAACTTTATGGATATAAAATTGTGAGTAGAACCAAGGTCAAAGAGAATAGAAGCATCATGTTCACTTACCTTTCCCCAAGCATGGCATAGAGGAGATCCTTTGTGGTGAATTTCCTCCTCTTGGATTTCGACCAAGGTAGCTCTAGGAGGTTCATGGCGGGTGTTCTTTTGGGGAAAGCGTACGGAACATATGCCCTTGCTGAAATAGCGGTTATCCTTGAGATAACGCTCAAGCTCTTCAGGAGAGAATTTATTTTTGCCTTTGTAAACTCCCTTCTCTTTAGCTTTGTTGGAGTTTCCTTTAGGAGAATTTTGGACATTGTCCTTGCCCTTAGGCTCATTGGAACCCTTGTTTTCTATGGGGTTAGAATTTCTTTTAGCCCCTGTTTGGAAATTGATTCGAGAAGCCACCATAGTATGGTGTATAATCGTTGATATGGTGCGTGGCCTTTGGGAGTTGACATACTCCGCCATTTCTTCAGTTAAGCCCACACAAAATTGTTGCTTTTGCTCTCCCAAATCCAACTTCTTGAAGACAGTGGCTTTGAGTTGTAAGTCCCAAAACTTGTCTACATATTTGTGAATGGATTCGTAGGGAGAGAGCTTCAAGATTTGCCATTCGGTGAGTACTTTGTCTTTGGCATCGGTGGCAAAAAACTGCTTCATAATGGAAGCTCTTAAAGCTTTCCATGTTCGTGGAGCTTCACTGTTGGCCCATAGGCTAGACCACCATTGCCTGGTGGACTTTTGAAAGTGCATAGATACATGGCGTAGCTTAGAGGACTCTGTGAAGCCCTCATCTCCAAACCCCGCATTGAATTGTTGGATAAAGGCCAACACTCTGTCCGTAGCACCAAAGGTGCCATCATAGGTAAGGAAAGAGATGCTCTTTCCTCCCTCTTTGAACTTCTTGAGCTTGGACGACCTCTTCCACGCGGCATAGGATTTCCTATGGCCTCTTCTTTTTGATGGTTCAAAATTTGCACCATCACTTTCTTCAAAAGATGAAGAATTTGAGGAAGGTGGAGAAGAGGGTGACCTCTTTCTCGCCTTTTTCTTGCCTTATCTTCTTGGTCTTCACCATCACTTTGATAAGAGGAAGAGGATGAAGAAGATGGAGAAGAGGGTTTCCTCTTTCTCGCCTTTTTCTTCTCTTGCTTTTTATCATCCCTCTTTGAACTATCGTGTGGAGAAGTGTGCAATGGTCTTCTCCGTTTTGGAGGTGATGGAGAGCGTTTAGCCCGTCGTCTTCGTGGAGCCATCTCCGCCGAGGTGGCAGGAGACTCACTTCTTTCTTGCTCCTTCGGTGGAGGCTCTTGATTTCTCCTTTGAGAAGGAGATACATCATCAAGGAGTAAATTTTTGAGCCCTTCATATGGATCCTCTTCTTCTTCCCGTATCGGAGAGAGGCCTCTTTTGGAAGTCTCACAAGGAGGCTTCCTAGGTGCTCTCTCGTCATGGTGGGGAGCTTGGAGAATCCCATGAGCACGAAGCTGCCATTGCACTTCACTTTGAAGGGATGGATTACCCATAGCTTGTTGAAGCCTAGAAACAAGGTAGTTAACAAGAATAGGGGCATCATTAGTAGCATGCTCATTAGCAAAATCAAAGTTATCAACATTACTTTCACTCTCTTTACTATTGTCATCCATTCTAACAACTTTTAGGTGTAAAAATTTTAGGTGTACTTTGGCACTTCAAGACCTAGTTGCTAGTCCTCTTTACCCCTTTAGAAAAAGCACTAAAGCAACTGTACCCATGGCTCGAATACCATTAATTGCAAGGAATAGAAGAGAGGGTCGTTAAATACCAAAATAGCACTGGCTCCTGTCAAGCTTCTAATAGCTTAATAGTGGTTAAGCCGTAGGCAAGCCCCACAGGACTCCACTATTAAAACCATAGCTCTTGACGGTGATGCCGCGTTATCTGCACGAAGGTAGGCGCATTGCAAGGCTGAAAAATCCCTATTCTACTTACACACATGCAATTAATAATACCAACCATTTATAGCTAGCTTGAGGACCTCCCTTCTTGATCAAAAAAAGAGAAACCTTGTGCTCTGATACCAACGTATCATTTAATGGCCTAGCAACTTGTGTGTAGCAAAAAATAGCATGAACATAGTGAGCATTTCATTAAAATAGATTCATAATGAGAATAACAAGAGCGCTTGCGTGGAGAGAGCAACAAAAAGTATAACACCTAGTTAGATAGCATGAAAAATACTTCAAAAGAGAGAGAAATTAAGCAATTGACAACAGTTGAGGACCGGATTTGCATGGAGCCGGTCCCCCCTCCAAAAGGCTTTGTATTATGGTTTCTCCCATCAAAAGAGACATTTTACAATACAATTCTTTGTGTTCCTTCAATTATAGCTAGTGCTATGAATATGGAAACTTCAAGCACTAAGCACAACACTTATTAAACACAACATGAATTCCCTCACAGTCTCAGACCCAAGACCTCACACACCTTCGAAGATGGTGAGAGCTAGCGGGTTATGAGAGTAGATTGAGAGGAAGGAGTATTCTTACAAGAAAGATGTAAATCTTCTCACATAATCACTCATATTAGCATAGCTTAGCTTATTAATTAGCATGGTAGAGGAGATGATCATGCATTGAAGCTTGGCTCTTGGTTGGATTTGCATCACAAAGCCAAGAGTTGTTGGTGTAGGCCTCCCTTCTCACAAGCTTGGAGTAGGTGGTAAGCTTTTCATTAAAGTTTGAGAAGGAGAGAGAGAGTCTTCTTACTTCACACATAGATTGTGTGAGTGTGTAAGCCAATAATGCCTTTGAAAATCAACCCCCTCTCTCTCTTGGTCGACCCCTCTTGCTATTTGCTCAAGCTCACATCCTATTGGATTTCCCGAGCCTCAACCAATGGAAATTAAGCAGCATAAGTGATAGCCTTCTGACATGTGTCCCCCTTTCCCCTTTTGTGAGAGATTTAGGTAATTAATAAATGCAACTAAACTCTCATTGGACCCCTTTGCCTCCTGGCCAATAGGAATCAGGAAAGCCATTGGGGTGCTGAATGCTCATTAGACCCCTTGGGAGAATGTCCAACAGTCTTCTAGAGAGCTTAATTCTTGTTGATTCTTTTATTAAGTGTTTTTAAATTGATTAAACTAGATTTACTCTAGCCTAATTCTCATTGGTCCACCTCCAAGGTCATCCAATAGGATTTGAGGACACCTTGGGGGCATCTAGGCTAGGGAGCTGACATGTGTCTCTCATTCCCTTTGTGTAAAGGTAGCTTGTGTGTGTGTGTGTGTGTGTGTGAGTTTCTCTCTCATGTCCTACAACTAGGGCTTGCCCCCTCCTATGTAGGGATGCATGAAGACTTTTGGGACACACACAAAGCATCCAATTTCCCTAATGTTTGACCTTTAGACATAACCTTTGAATTTTGGAACCTTAGCATTTTGGAAGTCTTAATGGGCTGAACCTTAGGGTCTTTTAAGCCCATTGTTGCACATTGCTCTTTTGCAGATGGCCTTCCCTTTGGATCCCTACTCTAGCAGCCAGCTTAACCAATATTCTAGCTTTTTCTACCCTGCACTTCTCCATATTAAATGATTAGTTTAACATGAGAAAATCATTTAGGAGAATTAGATATTAGTTTTTATGACAGATAAAATCAACATTTGAAAGAAAATGACGCAAAGAGTAACACAAGAAAACTTTGTTATTTTATTATCAGAAGTGAGCTTCAGAAGTTTTGCTGTACATAGGAGTGGTGAGGAGGGCACATCCTTCTCTCCTAACAATACCACATGTGTGCCATGGGATTCAAACATAAGACTGTTATACTTGTAGCTACATTTAAGTGACGATCCTAAGCTATGCAACCTTTCTCAACCAAGTACCACATCCGATCGCTCCATATTTATGACGTGGAAATCCAAGGATGTATGATACCCTTGAATTTCCAATGGTACATCTCTAACTTGAGTGTCCCACACCTCGGTGTCATGGCCATTCATAGGCACCGTCATCTACCAAGATACGCACCCTGTGCCCTTGGATAGACCAATGCATATGCACCAGCTCATGTGGACCAAAGGTCTACTACCAGATGTAAGCCATTATACAACATTCATGCACCACCTTGGTGTGTGTTACCTCCACATTGGAGAAACGGAAGGAAGACTCAAGAGGCAATAGCTGCACCATGTGCAATTATCTCTCTTTGCCTTGGGAAGTAAATTTTCCCTTCAAACAATCCTTTTTTCCATGGCCGCTTCTTAAGCATTGAAAACTTTTTTTTTTTTTGGCCTTCTTAAACTCTTTTATAGAGAGAAGCCCTCTAGACCCCTTAGGTTTCTTGGACGCCTCTAATGTGGCTACTATGAACTTTCTTTTATTGTGTCCATGATGTGTATGTGTATTACCATCTGTAGTGTCAGACATGTGAGTAGTACTGTGTTGTGTCTTATCGTCGGGATCATCATGGATATGAGCTTGCACTGTGGCCTCCTCAAGCGTCTTGGGATCCTGGGTTTTGATATGCTTCTTAAGCTCAGGTGTTAGCCCACGAATAAACCCAAGCCCTTGCTGGAAATCATCTAGATCATCCAGCTTGAGGATGACATCTCGATAGTGCGAGATATATTCCAATAACTCCTTTTTGAACACATCCTGGAAGGCTACCCATGAATGTGGTATGGTGCCCTTCTCCTTGAGTGACATCCACCACTTGTAGACCTTGCCCTCTAGTGTCAGACTTGTTTGTAGTGCCTTGAATGCATCTGGAGTGCGCTTAAGATCGTGAATCCCATCCCACTAGTGCAAAATCATTCTCTATGATAGACATGCGTGCTTGAAGTTCTCTAAATTCCTGAATATCAAGCAAATTCATAATCTTCTTCCACTCTCGTAGCCGCGCGTGTATCCTCCATGAGAGTATCTGACCGCGGGGCATCATCAGGAGGATTAGGTGAATTCTACTCAAAATCAAAAGTGTGAATCATGTTGACGTCTGAATCCATGGCGACTATGTGTTGTGCTAGCAAGACAAGAAAGAATACCTTGGCTCAAAGATTCCCGATGAAAGCCAATCGTATCCGTTGAAATCTTGCAGAACTTTGTAGCCGTCGAACTTCCCTTTGAGCTTGTTTTGCTGATGTCAAAATAAACACTAGACACTTTGCTAAATTGGTTCCAAGAACTCACGAGGAATTAGAACTTTGATTTGGCAAGAATCATGTTCACACTCCCGCACACGCACACCTTGGGGGGGGGGGGGGTGTTTCACTTAATGATTATGTGACTATCGTGTGAGTGCAATAGAAGGGGTTATTAAATTTTATTTTTTCTCAAATTTTCACATACAGAAGGGTACCATAAACTGGAATTGACGAAAACATTTACACATAGGAAAAGGATGTATGTTATTTATGAGAAATTCACAGGTAAGGAGTTTTAAAAATAGTCCTTGAACGCACACAATATACATAATTTATACATAGTGACCCCCTCGAGACGCACACCTGCATCGCATTCCACACACACCCGCTCGCTTCACAATTAGTATTAGAGCACTCGGTTCTCCCGACTCTGACGTCGGCGTGTGCATGAGCTTTGATTAGGGCTAAGGCTAAAAGCTTTAGAGCAGGTGACATTTCACTGAGTTTTGTGAGGGCTCGGGGCTCGACAATGTGCAAAATGAGAATCCTGAGCTTTGGACAAAGCATTGCAAAGGGGAGCTTAACACTTTGTGGCTAGAGCATAGAGTTAAAAGGTTCTAAAGAGTTTCAAAGCAAATCAAGCAGAATAGCGTTGATTTTTTAACGCTGGCAACCATTATTTCATAGCACAAAAGGAAAGAAGCAAACATCATTAGCTCTCAGCTGTAGCGCTACGTGGAGAGAGAGAGAGAGAGAGAGAGAGAGAGAGAGAGAGCACATACACATTACCACACATAGTGTGTGTGGGCTTCTACGACATCGGCATACTACTTTCAAGCTTAGGACTCTCGAACATCGAGCTCTTCGATTTTGACTCCAACTTCTTTGGCTTTGACATCAACATGCACAATGTGTGTGTGCATCCGGTTTTTTTGACATCGACGCCCTCTCAGGTATTCTCGATTTTGGCATTGACTCTCATCGACATCAGTTTCGGCATCGACTCTCATCGACATCAGCTTCTGCATCTTTGACATCGGTTCCGACATCTGTTTTTTATGGTATGGACGCCACTCTCAAACATAGATAGAGATTGGATGTATGTCTTTTGTGGATTGATTGCTGCATATACTTATAAAGTTTGCCCGAGTCCACATTCCCACTGCGAGACAAACTTTTTCTCGATCAGTGGGTTACACAGATTAGCTACTCTTCTCTGTGCTAGCGGTCTCTTGAAAGAAGCGATTTCTTGAGCACATTGCTCAGAGGCATAGATTCGACATCAACACTACAATCAAAGTTAGCATTGGAGATCCAATTGTAGATTGTTTTTTGATCGAGGCATAGCGCTCTGCATCAACATTACAGGTGGAGTTTTACAGGTTCTCATATATGCACATGTACATTGCCTTTTTCAGGCATTCTTGGCAGTCATTTTGGTGGAATTCTCTTTGCAGATGGTCATGTATTGACAGATGCATACTTTCTTGAGCACACACAGCGTCATTGAGCTCTTTTGAGAGGAGATATCCCCGCAGGGATTTGTTTACTACATGCAACAATTTTTGGCGCCTGTTTGTGCGTGATTACTCATGTATGTTGAGTTGCATTTACTGCCTGTGTACGTTGTCTGTGGAGCCCATTTGGCTTGACTTTTGGCAATTTCTCGGTCGTTTCTGAGACTCGGTCCAAAAGATCCCTTTATGAGACTGTGGCTAGTCTTGAGTTTGCTTAGCCTTTGGAGGGTCGTTTGTGTAAGGTTTTCTGGAGCTGGGGTGTTTTTGAATGTTGAGACACTTTCGATGATACAGGTTGCTGGAGTATCTCTCTTTCGATATCCTCGTCATAGGCTATGTATCTGGTCGAACATTTTTGCTTTTGATGTCAAGTTGACGGTCACATGAAGTTTGTCACACCAGTCTTATACCCAGTGGTTGCTTTTGGCAATTTATGTGTTGATTTTGTCTTGTTGAGTTTAAGATTGTTCTCCTTGTATAGAGGAGACTCTGTCGACTTTATGATAGTAAATTGGATGTACCTTGTTCAGACATACTTTAATTGATCCTAAGCATGAACCTTATGTATCAAATTATGTTATTATGGATGTTTCAAGTATAAATAATGAGGGATGAGGCACAAAGTAAAAAATTTGATTTGTTGATATCCAAGCTGAGTATGATGCTATTCTCAGTGGTCTTTGTGATATTTGTTGCTCGACAAAAATATCATTGGTACCAAGTCAAATTTCAAGTCTATAAGACTATATCCATGGTAAAATATTATGCACCAAAAAAGTAATTAGTTTTGATAAGACTTTCACTTACATTTTTCATTTGATTACCTTTAGTAGAATTTGGGCATTAGAAGCTCACATAAGGCTAGAAATTTCAGGGCTAAAAAATAATATTTCTCCTAACCGAACAAAATAAGGGGAAACTTGAAATTCTCTCAGTTTTTAGGTCAAAATTTGAAGCTTTTGCCGGTAATTACACTAAAACTTGTGTAAATTGTCCGGTTTTCTTAAAGGCAAGCTCAAAATCTAATCGAGATTTTATAATTTCAGCCGGTTAAAATACACTAGACCCCGGTTTTTTTCTAACGACTTTTGGATTGTGATGTTCATGAGGAAGTATACGTAATGTACCTTCAAAATTTTGTCGAAAAAAAGGCTAGGAAACAAAGTGTAAAAATTATAAAGGCTTTCTATGGCTTAAAGCAAGCTCCTCCTACTTGGTATGAGGAGATGGATGCTTATTTGACTGTACATGATCTTCAAATAGCCCAACTAGGAGAACTTTGTATGCCATATGGATGATTTAGTTTTGATCGTCATCGTTATTTATACAATGATGACACATTACTCCTTGGACCGAACGAGGCACACATTGATAATCTTAAGGCTCATTTGAATGCTCCTTTTGAGATGCTAGACTTGATACCCTTTCATCACGATAGGGACATATATCTTACAAAATGTTATGGATGTAACTCCTTGTATGAAAAAGTATGTTGAGACTTTGCTGCATAAAATTGGCCTTGAATACTGTATGCCTATTGCTAATTATGGATTTGAATCTTAGTCTTCATTGTGCTAGAGGCTACTTTGATGTCAACCACTATTAACAACCTCTTGGCTGCCTTATTTGTGCCTGCATTAGAAGGCAGAACATTTAAATTACAATCTCATGATAGATGATAAGATTTACCCATAGTCCAAGGCTTAAGCATTGCCAACTTGTGAATCAGATCCTTTGCTACTTGATTGGAATTGTACATCTTAAGTTATTTTGGCCCACAAGGGGATCATTCTCAAACTAGCTTTATTGCCATGACATTCGTTTTTACTTCATGTTGGATAATTCATGCAGTAGATTGTGATTGAGCAAGAATTAGCCTATAATGACCGCTTCTAATTGAGAAGCTACTAAACTTTTATAGCTTTGATTCAATACATTTGGCTCAAATTCTATTTGAGAGTGATTTAGTATTTGGGATCGCGCGCAATTTGCTACCACCACCTTCACTATCATTGGCCATTGCACATTAGTAGCTGACCATAGATATTGTTGAGGTTCTTATCTTTGTACAAGCACACTAAGTACTAATGTCGGGACTTGTGGTGTGTGCCCCGAAGATTCTCCTTCTTTCACAAGGTTTTTGTGTGCAATTTATTAACTCTTAAAGTCAAATAAGAAAACCACTATCAATTGTTGGTGTGCAAGATGGTACATTTCTTTTATGGTCATTTTATTTTCTTGCATTTCTTTGCTACTTTACCTCATTGAAATAAAAAAATAAACTATGGAATATAAAGTGTACACACACTCCCTGATATTGCCCTTCAAAGATGTCAATTTTGTTAAAAATAAAGCCTACAAGCATATGAAGGTTGCCGAACTGTGTGCCTTTGATGCGACTCCTCGAGGCTTCAACAAATGAAACTCCTTGAGTTTGAGAAGTCACGTGAGGTACGCTGTGTTGTGTGCTCATCACGAACAATAAGCCAAACACTAGTATTTTCCCTTAAAAAAAAATCCTTGTTTTAATCTCTAAGCTTGACATCATTTTCTGAAGTTTCATTAGCACCTCTCCCTCATCTAGTCTCTTTGCCTACATCTAGTCTCAATTATGAACAAATCATCAAGGAAATCACCCATCTAGAAATTTTATTGAGATAAGCCACTATGGCTACAACAAATAACGTTAACCACCAAACTCTAATAGACTCACCAAAAGCCCTATTACATTGTCTTCTTCAGTTATGGATAAAATTAGTTGAAATTTTTTTCAACCAATTGAGAAGTATTAAAAAAAAGTGTATGCTTGAATTGAAAAAGCCTTCAACCACTTGAGAAGTACTAAAACAATGTGAATGCTTGAACTGAAGAACAAATTACTCCATCACTTTTGCAGACACATGGGGTAGTTAGTGCATGTTTTAGATTATGGAGTGCAAAGGTCTAAGCTATTTGATAGGAAAGAAGTAGAAATCATGATATAAGTAGGAGTGGATATGAGAGCAAAGTTAATTAATTAATACTTGGGTGGAGGGGGAGAGTAGACAGGAGAAGGTGTGACATAGGGGGGAGGAGGGGATTTGTAGACTGGGGAAGGTGTGACATAGGGGGGAGGAGGGGATTTGTAGACGGGAGATGGCTCATACTTGGGAGGAGGGGGTGGCGATTTGTAGACGGGGGATGGCTCAGAGTAGGGAGGAGGTGGGGACGTGTAGACAGGAGATGGCTCATACTTGGGAGGAGGGGGTGGAGATTTGTAGACTGGAGAGGGAGGAGGTGGAGACTTGTAGACCGGGGAGGGCTTCTGGTAAGGGGGTTTGTAGATGGGCTTGGGTTTGTAGATGGGTTTTGGCTTGTAAATGGGTTTGGGCTTATAGATGGGCTTGGGCTTGTAAATGGGTTTGGGTTTGTAGATGGGCTTGGGTTTGTAGATGGGTTTGGGCTTGTAGATTGGCTTGGGTTTGTAGATGGGCTTGGGCTTGTAGGGAGAGGGCTCCTTTTCGGGAGGGTAGTAAGTAGCTTGGACGCTGAGGAGGAAGGCGGAGCCAAGAAGGGCCAGCAGCAGCAGCAGAGGGTGGCGAGCTTGGAGCGCCATTTTGAACGCGAGAAGGGATTGCAGGCGATGAGCTGATCGATGGAAAGCTGTTGCTTTTATACGTTTCTGTTAAGTTGCATGGTGGCGCGAGAGTGGGAGGTGCGTGCGATGCAACACCCATTTCATTGAGGACGTGCTAGGCTCTTAGTCAACACGCGCAGCGTAGCACCGCTCAATGCTCTCACGTTGACGACCATCGTGGGTGATACTGCTCCAAAAAACAACAGACAAAAAAAAATTCCAAAAAAAATCTTACATGGAATTCTTACAAATTTTCAAAATGTTTACACCCCTTATAACCAATGCTCACATGTACCCCGTTTGTAGTGTAAATTTCCCCGTAAAATCTTGGTTACTATATGACCAAATTTTTATTTTGAAGGTCAAATTTTAGTTGTAATTCCCATAAAATATCTAGATATTTTCATAATATCCTCGTTTACTATATCATATGTCCAAGCTCAATTTTTGGGCATCGTACTTATAAACCCAACTAGATACCTCACCTCATATATTCTCATAAATCTTCGTTGCCTACTTAGGTGGCGATGATTGATGCTTTTGACATTTATTATACATACACTTCAAACAAGACTAGTCCGTGACTTGCGTATTACTGCGGCGAAAAAAAAAAGCTTGGCTTTTATTTTTGTAATTAAACTAACCTCTGCCTCAAAGGGTTAAAAGATCAATATTGGATTTGTGTCCCTTGATGTCATATCAATAATACAATGGATGCTACATTAATGAATAGAATTTTTGTCATGTATATTAATAGATTTCTTAATCTAGCTATTGGATAATACTCACACTACAAAGGAATTAAGATGGACATACTAACCATTGCATGCACTCAAGTACACTATAGGGTCAACATTGATGAAGATTGTATAAGACCTTCTCTGTGTGTGCGTACGCGCGCGCACGTGCACATGTGCAAGCCCTTGAGTTGAAGACTTCTCACATAGGTCTTCACAAATTTAGAAGTTCTCTTCTCTCTCTCTCAACACATCTTAAGTTCACCAGAGAGAGTTAACCCCCGCCCCCCCCCCCCCCCCCCCCCCCCCCCCCCCCCCCGCTCTGTGTGTTTGTGTGTGTGTGTGTATATTCCCATCCTTAAGAAAATTGTCGAATTCAAACATGTGACCCACCAAAGAGATTTGGTTATATTTAAGGCTGCTTGCCATCGTGGTAAGTAAACCTCAAGCATACCACAACAAATATTTAGTCAACCTAAGCAGGCAGTTACCAGTTTTCCAAAATGAAAGTCAATGTAGGCTTACACGCATTGACGTCGATAGCGAAACGCTAGTAGGGTGTAGCATTACTACTACACTTGCACACAAGCACTTGAGAAGACACTGTCTTCTGGTATACATAGAGTTAAAACCCCCCAGGCCAAAAGAGTGTGTGATTTGCATAGCCAACCACCTACACCTACACAAGGGGCAAGCACCCCAATACTTAACCATTACCCCATCGAAGGATGTGTTTATTTGCTTAAAGATGCTTTGCAAGACCTCACGGTGATGAGCCAGCACATTAGAAAAACTTTTGGTATTGTTGTTGATGAGTTGTTGATCAACACACAATTGCCAAATGTCTGAGGGAAGTGAGCATGAAATCTCGTGTAACAGAACCTAGCACGAGTTGAAATCAAGCTTCACAACATAGACAACCTGATAGTATGACATTTTAAGGTTTAGCAACAAATGTCTCATGTTTCCCTAAGTTCCATTTTTGAGAGAGAGAGAGAGAGAGAGAGAGAGAGAGAGAGAGAGAGAGAGTGTCTCCCTCACATGCACTTTGCAAAGCTAAGCTGGTGCCACAAAGCACCCACGGTCGTTGATTGGCATATCTTGCAGCCCAATGTCCACTACCTTTCTGCCCGAGAGGATAGGCCTATCTAAGAAAAGATGGACATGTAGGTGTAAGTTTCTTCAAATTCTAGCTACCTTGCAAACAATGAGTTCCATGATTTGGAGATCTTGGGCTACAACTTGCGAGCTTCATAGCTACGCTATTGTTGAGCTGTGCAAACCTACGCTTTCCTCCTCTTCTATAGGGCTCCTTGAGTGGCTTCATTGTTGCCCATGAGAAAAGCTTCATAGCTGCAAGATATTGTTGAGCAACGTAGTGTAGATAACCTCTTCACCTCTTCTCTAGCACTCCTTGAGTGGCTTCATTGCTACCCACGAGCTCTCCTATTCATGAGCTCCCCTCCCAGTGACTCCTCAATGTGTTGTGAATAGAGATATTGCCATCCCTCCTCACGAGGACCCCTCAAAAGATCCTTACAAGGACCCCTTCCCGCCCTTGAAGCAGCATGCCCTGTTGTTATGCTGTCAGCTCATCCTCCTCCTTCATGTGGTGTAACATTTAATGGCCTAGAATCTTATGTGTAGCGGAAATTAGCATGAACATAGTGGGCATTTCATTAGAATAGATTCCTAATGAGAATTACAAGAGTGCTTGGGTGGAGAGAGCAACAAAAAGCATAACACCTAGTCAGATAGCATCGACAATACTTTCAAAAGAGAGAGCAATTAAACTATTGACAACAGTTGAGGACCGGATTTGCATGGAGCCGGTCCCCCCTCCAAAAGGCTTTGTATTATGGTTTCTCCCATCAAGAGAGACATTGTACAATACAATTCTTTGTGTTCCTTCAAGACTAGCTAGTGCAATGAAGATGGAAGCTTCATACACCAAGCAAAACACTTAATCAAACACAACTTGAATTATCCCCGTTCTCAGACCCAAGACCTCACACACCTTCGAAGATGGTGAGAGCTAGCAGGGTATGAGAGTAGATTGAGAGGAAAAAATAGTATCTTACGAGAAAGATGTACATCTCCTCACATAATCACTCATATTAGCATAGCTTAGCTTAGTAATTAGCTTGGTAGAGAAGATGAGCATGCATTGAAGCTTGGCTCTTGGTTGGATTTGCATCCACATGCCAAGAGAGTGTTGATGTAGGCTTCTATCTCACAAGCTTGGAGTAGGTGATGAGCTCTCCATTAAAGCTTGGGAGGAGATAGAGTATTCTTCCTTCACACATGGTCAAGTGTGAGTGTGTGTGTGTGTCAATGCCAAGCAAAAATCAGCCCTCTCTCTCTCTTGGGCGAGCCCTAGCTGCTAATTAGGTCTGGCTTTTGCCTCATTGGACCTCCCCAGGTCAAGCCAATAGGAATTAAGTAGCATAAGTGATAGCCTTCTGACATGTGTCCCCCTTTCCCCTTTTGTGAGAGCTTTAGGTAATTAAATAATTAAACTAAACTCTCATTGGACCCCTTTGCCTCCTGGCCAATAGGAATCAGGCAAGCCATGGGGCTCCTGAATGCTCATTGGACCCCTTGGGAGACTGCCCAATAGTCTTCTAGGAGACTTAATTCTCATTGGTTTCTTTTATTAAATGTTTTTAAATTAATTAAACTAGATTTACTCTAGCTTAATTCTCATTGGTCCACTTCAAGGGTCTTCCAATAGAAATTGGGCACACCTTGTGGGCATCTGGCCTAGGGAGTTGACATGTGTCCCTCATTCCCTTTGTGTAAAGGGAGCCTGTGTGTGTGTGTGTGTGGCTTTCTCTCTCATCCCCTAGCTTTGGGGCTCGCCCCCTCCCATGTAGGGATGTGGAAAGACTTTTAGGGCACACACTAAGCATCCAATTTTCCCTAGGGTTGACCTTTGGACACAACCTTTGAATTTTGGAACCTTAGCATTTTGGAAGTCTTAATGGGCTGAACCTTAGGGTCTTTTTGGCCCATTGTTTCACATGGCTCTTTTGCAGATGGCCCCCCCTTTGGATCCCTATTTTCCCTCCTTTGGATCCCTACTGTGGCCGGTCTGCTAGCTTAACCAATATTCTAGCTTTTTCTCCCTTGGCACTTCCCCACATTAAATGATCAGTTTAATATGAGAAAATCATTTAGGAGAATTAGATATTGATTATTAAGGGATGTGGAAAGACTTTTAGGGAACACACTAAGCATCCAATTTTCCCTAGGGTTGACCTTTGGACACAACCTTTGAATTTTGGAACCTTAGCATTTTGGAAGTCTTAATGGGCTGAACCTTAGGGTCTTTTTGGCCCATTGTTTCACATGGCTCTTTTGCAGATGGCCCCCCCTTTGGATCCCTATTTTCCCTCCTTTGGATCCCTACTGTGGCCGGTCTGCTAGCTTAACCAATATTCTAGCTTTTTCTCCCTTGGCACTTCCCCACATTAAATGATCAGTTTAATATGAGAAAATCATTTAGGAGAATTAGATATTGATTATTATGACAATACCTCTCTCTTGAAATCATAGTCGTCCTCGACTATGGTGTAGAGAAGATAAAGCATATGCATGAGTCCTTTTCTTAGCGGGTAGAGGATCCCTATGTTACCCTACGACATCATTCCATAATGGATGACTAGTCCATTTGGCGCTTGAGAGCCTGAGGCTGCCGCAAGCATGTCTGCACATTAGTCCTATCAGTCTTCCATAGTAGAGTGACAAGTTCTACTTGGTGTTTGGGAGACGTCGTCTCCGCAAACTTGATCTAAGCATGCATACTACTTCATTTTTGTGCACAAATAAAGAAAAAGAGAGTCTTATAAGACAAAAATTTTGTTCATTTTTAACATTTTGTACATTTGCTTACTCTTGGGAAGCATTGTAAGCATTGACAAGGCTTAGGTTATCCTTTAAATGTATGCCTTGCATCCATCTAGCATCTTCAAAAGGATAATTCTTAAACTTAATAAGATATCGTCGGATAGTCTTACCGCCTCTTAATACCTTGTCTTCATGTCGGAGAATGGACTCGGGCTGCAGCACCTCCTCGTGGTCCTCGATCTCCGGTGGGTCTTCAATAGTTGGTTCTTGAGGTGGCTCTCCTTTGTAAGGCTTTAAGAGGCTCACATGAAAAGCATTGTGTATGAGCCAATGATTGGGCAGCTTAAGTTGATAGGCCATCTCATTGATTGGCCTAAGAATCTGGAAGGGACCATAGTACCTTTTTGCTAGTTTAGCATAGTACTTTTGGTGGCCCGTAGGATTCTTGCCCGTCGTGTGCCTTAATCGAGCCTTGGGAAACTTTAACAAGACCCAATCGTTTTCTTTAAAGGCTTGGGCTCTTCTGTGCTTGTCAGCAGCAGCCTTTTGCCTTTGCTGTGAGATAGAGATAGCATCCTTAATCTTTTGGAAAGATTCTTGTAGGTCTCGGCTATACTCATCTGTAGCGAAGATCTTCCCATGTACCTTAAGTAGCAAGGGACTTTTTGATCTTCCCTCAATTACCTCGAAAGGTGCTTTTCCTGTGGAAGTATGTACAGTGTTATTGTAAGCATACTCTACTAAGGGTAAGTACTTCTCCCATTGGGATCTTTGATCTACTTCCGTTACATAGGCTTTTAGTAGATCAAGAATGGTTAGGTTAGCTATTTCACTTTGGCCATCATTTTGTGGATGATAGGCCGAAGAGAAGTTTAGCCTTGTTCCTAAATTCTCAAAGAGACCCTTCCAGAAATTACTGGTCATTCTAGGATCTCTATCCGACACTATGGACATTGGCAAGCCATGGTACTTGAAAATTTGTGAAATGAAGAGGGTTGCCATTTGATGGGCTTTGATAGTCTTTTTGACAGGTATAAAATGAGCTTGTTTACTGAACCTGTCTACTATCGTCCATATTCCCGTATTCCCATGGATAGACTTAGGCAATCCAAAGATAAAATCCATGGATATGCTCTCCCAAGGTGAATTAGGGATTGGCAAGGGTTGAAGCAATCCAAGTTGCTTCCCTCTATCAAATTTTGTCTTTTGACATACCACACATTTGGAAACATACTCGTGTATGTTCACTTTCATGGTAGGCCAATAGAAATATGTTTCAATTCCCTTTAGGGTAGACTGAATCCCTCTATGCCCCGCATATGGGGGAGCATGAGATTCATACATTACTTTCTCACGTAGTGAGTTAGTAACGCATAGTCTATTGCCATAGAGAAGATAACCATCTTGTAAAGTAAATGGTTCTTCTTTCTTCCCTAATGCAAGGGCTGAAATCACATCTCTAAAATCGGGATCAATAGCATACTCATCTATCATTGAAGATAGATCATTGTGAGTTTCTATGGAAACTGCATTCACTCTCGGTCATCTTGAGAGTGCATCGGCTACTTGATTATGCTTGCCAGCAATGTGAGCAATATGAAAATGAAATTGCGAAAGGAAATTTGCCCACCTCATTTGTTTGTCGGAAAGCTTGGTCTGCGTCATGAAGTACTTAAGACTTTGGTGATCCGTTCGCAGAATGAAAGGAGTCCCCAATAAATAGTGCTTCCATGAGTCTAAGGCATGTAGAACTGCAAGGAGTTCTTTTTCGTATATGCCTAGAGCTTGCTCAACAGGGTCGAGCCTTCGACTCTCATAGCCTATGGCGTGCCCTTCTTGGAGCAAAACAGCCCCAAGGCAATCACCACAAGCATCACATTGGACCTCAAATGGTTTTGAGAGATCCGGTAGTGTAAGCACAGGTTGAGAGATAAGCTTTTCTTTAAGCTTTTCGAAAGCATTGTTCTCCTTAGCAGGCCACGTATACCTAACATTTTTCTTTGTTAGGTCATGTAATGGTCCCGCAATTCGTGAGAACTTTTCTATGAAGCGTCTATAGTATGCACACATACCTATAAAGCTTCTTAGTTCATGAAGATTCCTTGGTTTAGGCCATCCTTTTATTACCTCTAACTTGGATGGATCCATTTGGATTCCATCTTGAGAGATAATGTGACCTAAATATTGAATCTCTTGCAAGAAAAATTCACTTTTCTTTCGATTAACATAAAGTTTATTCTCTCTTAAAACTTGAAATATTACCTGGAGGTGTTGCTTGTGTTCCTCCAATGAATTAGAGTAGATGATAATGAATACTCCAGTGAAGGTTCGATGAGGCCTGAACAGCTTCTCCATCAAGCGGTTGAATGTGGCTGGTGCATTGGTCAAGCCAAAAGGCATGACAATGTATTAGTAAAGACCAAATGTAGTACGAAATGCGGTCTTTACAATGTCTTGATCAACTATCCTTATTTGATGATAGCCACTTTTTAGGTCAATCCTACTGAAGTAGGTCGATCCTTGTAGCTTATCAAATAGGTCTTCTACCCGTGGAACGGGAAACCTATTCTTGATAGTGATCCTATTTAGTGTTCTATAGTCGACACACATACGATATGTACCGTCTTTCTTTTGTACTAATAGCACAGGTGAGCAAAATGGAGATGAGCTAGGCCTAACCATGCCCTTCTCAACTAACTCATGCACTTGCCGCATAATCTCCTCTTGTTGAGCTTGAGAAACTCTATAAGGAGGTTTGTTAGGCGGTGAACTTCCTGGAAGAAGTTCAATTGCATGGTCGTCATTACCTCGTTTAGGAGGTAGCTCACAAGGGATGTCGTCAATAAAAACATCTTGAAACCCCTTGAGAAAATTGGATAACTCTAATTCCTTTTGGTTGCTTTTATTTTCTTTTGCTAAAGCATTAGGTTCATTTTGAGAATCTTTAACAAAAATCATGTACACGGAAATAGAGCTCTTTATTGACTTGTTGAAAGCTGGTGTATGTACAATGGGGATGGTGTTACCCATCTCCTTAGCATCTATATACATGTCCTTTTCCCTGAACTTAAAGGAGATTCTCCTTTCAGGAAATTTAACATCGGCAGCCAGGCGGTCAAACCATGGTGCCCCTAGGATTACATCCTCATGCTTGAGAGGAGAGATAAAGAAGTCCTCTTTGTCCACATAGCCTTGGACATGAAGCCTCAATTTCCCGATTAAGGGAGTGACTGAAGCTTCTTGCCCCTTGAAGGCACTGTCTGCGGGTAGGATATCTCCCATCTCATAGGATTGTATGCCTAGCTTGGTGGCTAACTCCATAGATATGAAATTGTGAGTAGAACCAGGGTCAAAGAGAATAAAAGCATCATGTTCTCTTACCTTTCCCCAAGCATGGCATAGAGGAGATCCTTTGTGGTGAGTTTGGTGAATCTCCTCCTCTTGGATTTCAACCAAAGAAGCTCTAGGAGGATCTTGGCGGTTGTTCTTTTGGGGACAAGCGCGGTACGCATGCCCTTGTTCGCCGCACTTGAAACACCGGTTATCTTTACGATAACGCTCAAGCTCTTCAGGACAGAGTTTATTCTTTCCTTTGTAAACTCCCTTCTCTTTAGCTTTGTTGGAAGTGCCCTTAGGAGACTTTTGGACATTGTCCTTCCCCTTAGGCTCATTGGAACCCTTGTTTTCCGGGGGCTTATTATTTCTTTTACCCCCCGTTTGGAAATTGATTCGCGAAGCCACCATCGTATGGTGTATTACCGCCGATATGGTACGTGGCCTTTGGGAGTTGACATACTCCGCCATTTCTTCGGTTAAGCCCGCACAAAATTGTTGCTTTTGCTCTCCAAAATCCAACTTTTTGAAGACAGTGGCTTTGAGTTGTAGGTCCCAAAACTTGTCTACATATTTGTGGATGGATTCATTGGGAGAGAGCTTTAAGCTTCGCCATTCGGTGAGTACTTTGTCTTTGGCATCAGTGGCCAAAAACTGCTTCATAATGGAAGCTCTTAAAGCCTTCCATGTTCGTGGAGCTTCACCGTTGGCTCGTAGGCTAGACCACCATTGTCTGGCGGACTTTTGAAAGTGCATAGCTACATGGCGTAGCTTAGAGGACTCCGTGAAGCCCTCATCTCCAAACGCCGCATCGAATTGCTGGATAAAGGCCAAAACTTTGTCTGTAGCACCGAAGGTGCCATCATAGGTAAGGAAAGAGATGCTCTTCCCTCCCTCTTTGAATTTCTTCAGCTTGGACGACCTCTTCCATGCGGCATAGGATTTCCTATGGCCTCTTCTTTTTGATGGTTCAAAAGTTGCACCATCACTTTCTTCAGAAGGTGAAGAATTTGAAGAAGGTGGAGAAGAGGGTGACCTCTTTCTCGCCTTTTTCTTGTCTTGATCTTTGTCGTCTTCACCATAGCTTTCATAAGAGGAAGAGGATGAAGAAGATGGAGAAGAGGATGTCCTCTTTCTCGCCTTTTTCTTCCCTTGCTTTTTATCATCCCTCTTTGAATTATGGCGTGGAGAAGAGTGTGATGGTCTTCTCCGCTTTGGTGGTGATGGAGAGCGTTTAGCCTGCCGTCTTCGTGGAGCCATCTCCACCGAGGTGGCGGGAGACTCGCTTCTTTCTTGTTCCTTCGGTGGAGGCTCTTGAGTTCTCCTTTGGGAAGGAGATGCATCATCAAGAAGTAAGTTCTTGAGCCCTTCATATGGATTCTCTTCTTCTTCCCGAATCGGAGAGAGACCTCTTTTGGTAGTCTCACTAGGAGGCTTCCTAGGTGTTCTCTCGTCATGGTGATGAGCTTGGAGAATCCCGTGAGCACGGAGCTGCCGTTGCACTTCACTTTGGAGAGATGGATTGCCCATGGCTTGTTGAAGCCTAGAAACAAGATAATTAACAAGCATTGAAGCATCATTAGTAGCTTGCTCATGAGCAAAATCAAAGTTATCAACATTAATTTCACTCTCTTTACTATTGTCAGCCATTCTAACAACTTTTAGGTGTAAACTTTTTAGGTGTACTTTGGCACTTCAAGCCCTAGTTGCTACTCCTCTTTACCCCTTTAGAAAAAGCACTCAAGCTACTGTACCCGCGGCTCGAATACCATTAATTGCAAGGAATAGAAGAGAGGGTCTTTCGACACCAAGACAGCACCGGCTCCTGTCAAGCTTCTAATAGCTCAATAGTGGTTAAAAGCCCCGTAGGACTCCACTATTAAGACCATAGCTCTCGACGGTGATGCCCCGTTAACTGCACAAAGGCAGGCGCACTGCAAGGCTGAAAAATCCCTATTCTACTTACTCACAGGCAATTAATAATACCAACCATTTGTAGCTAGCTTGAGGACCTCCCTTCTTGAGCAAGAAAAGAGAAACCTTGAGCTCTGATACCAATGTAACATTTAATGGCCTAGAATCTTATGTGTAGCGGAAATTAGCATGAACATAGTGGGCATTTCATTAGAATAGATTCCTAATGAGAATTACAAGAGTGCTTGGGTGGAGAGAGCAACAAAAAGCATAACACCTAGTCAGATAGCATCGACAATACTTTCAAAAGAGAGAGCAATTAAACTATTGACAACAGTTGAGGACCGGATTTGCATGGAGCCGGTCCCCCCTCCAAAAGGCTTTGTATTATGGTTTCTCCCATCAAGAGAGACATTGTACAATACAATTCTTTGTGTTCCTTCAAGACTAGCTAGTGCAATGAAGATGGAAGCTTCATACACCAAGCAAAACACTTAATCAAACACAACTTGAATTATCCCCGTTCTCAGACCCAAGACCTCACACACCTTCGAAGATGGTGAGAGCTAGCAGGGTATGAGAGTAGATTGAGAGGAAAAAGAAGTATCTTACGAGAAAGATGTACATCTCCTCACATAATCACTCATATTAGCATAGCTTAGCTTAGTAATTAGCTTGGTAGAGAAGATGAGCATGCATTGAAGCTTGGCTCTTGGTTGGATTTGCATCCACATGCCAAGAGAGTGTTGATGTAGGCTTCTATCTCACAAGCTTGGAGTAGGTGATGAGCTCTCCATTAAAGCTTGGGAGGAGATAGAGTATTCTTCCTTCACACATGGTCAAGTGTGAGTGTGTGTGTGTGTCAATGCCAAGCAAAAATCAGCCCTCTCTCTCTCTTGGGCGAGCCCTAGCTGCTAATTAGGTCTGGCTTTTGCCTCATTGGACCTCCCCAGGTCAAGCCAATAGGAATTAAGCAGCATAAGTGATAGCCTTCTGACATGTGTCCCCCTTTCCCCTTTTGTGAGAGCTTTAGGTAATTAAATAATTAAACTAAACTCTCATTGGACCCCTTTGCCTCCTGGCCAATAGGAATCAGGCAAGCCATGGGGCTCCTGAATGCTCATTGGACCCCTTGGGGAGACTGCCCAATAGTCTTCTAGGAGACTTAATTCTCATTGGTTTCTTTTATTAAATGTTTTTAAATTAATTAAACTAGATTTAATCTAGCTTAATTCTCATTGGTCCACTTCAAGGGTCTTCCAATAGAAATTGGGCACACCTTGTGGGCATCTGGCCTAGGGAGCTGACATGTGTCCCTCATTCCCTTTGTGTAAAGGGAGCCTGTGTGTGTGTGTGTGGCTTTCTCTCTCATCCCCTAGCTTTGGGGCTCGCCCCCTCCCATGTAGGGATGTGGAAAGACTTTTAGGGCACACACTAAGCATCCAATTTTCCCTAGGGTTGACCTTTGGACACAACCTTTGAATTTTGGAACCTTAGCATTTTGGAAGTCTTAATGGGCTGAACCTTAGGGTCTTTTTGGCCCATTGTTTCACATGGCTCTTTTGCAGATGGCCCCCCCTTTGGATCCCTATTTTCCCTCCTTTGGATCCCTACTGTGGCCGGTCTGCTAGCTTAACCAATATTCTAGCTTTTTCTCCCTTGGCACTTCCCCACATTAAATGATCAGTTTAATATGAGAAAATCATTTAGGAGAATTAGATATTGATTATTATGACATGTGGGTTACAAGTTACTATGATCAATGCAGAGCTATATGGCATGTCAACATCACTACCAAGTATGTTTTGTTGTGTTGATTTGACAAGTGCTAGAGAATCTACCTCATCCACCTGTCGGTGCTGTCATGGAGTTGTTCGTCCTGCCCTGAAGTAGTTCTAATCTGCCTTATTAATGCTAGAACTCTTGACATGCTTACAATCGGCGTTCATTTTATCACTTTTGGCATTTGTGGCAAGTTTTTCTTTTTCATAGACCAGCAAGCCTTACTCTATCTGGTGAATAAGACATGCAATACAAGAAGAATAGTGAGACAGTTTATCATTACTCGAGTTCGACTTCACAGTGGTAGTAAAAAAGGGCACCCCGCACCAAAGAGAAGATCACTTGTCAAGGATCACTTCGGGAGAAGCCCCAAAAGGGGTAGATGATGATTTTCTAGACGCTTATCTATTATCCATAGAGATGGATTTTAGATGGTCAGAGGACCTTATATATCTAATGACCATCGCTCAAGTAGTTTCATAGATACCACTTCCTATTACACCATGGTTGATTGAGCAACTGGCTCTATATCAATTGTTGGCTAGAAAACTGTACCGGAGAAACAAAGATGGGATTATGCTATTGTGCATTGGTCTTGAGGAACATACAAACTATTTGAGTCAAGCTCATACGAAGATAGTAGAACTCCACTTTGCAGAAGACCAAACTTTACAATGACTAACCTAGCTAGGGGTCTATTGGACTACGATGAGGAAAGACGTTCATGATTATGTGAACAATTGCTCTCAGTGTAAGGAAAAGACTGCCGTACCTCATGCCATATTATTCCAGATCTTTGTGAAACCACAATGGAGTAGATATCTGGTGATAAGAGTATCAGACCAATAGGGCATTCCCTGAGGATATGAGTAAGAGAAGATAGAGAGCAATCAAGATGGAAGAAACCAACTATGTGATGATTGGAAGTCAACTCTATCGACGTGGAAAAGACCAATAGTTTAGACTATGTGCCAATGAGGATAAATACCTTCTTATTTTTGAACAAGTGCATGCCGATATGGAAGGAGGCCATTTCTCGCATGAAACTATAGCTAGAGCTATATTGATGGCAGGCATTTGGTAGCCAACATTGTTTGCTCATGCCAAAGAATTTGTTCAACGCTGTGATTCATGTCAACAAGCAAAGATACCAACAAGAATTGATAGTATGCCATTGCAACCTATGATGGGAGTACGCGCATTTGCTAAGCAGGATATAGATTTTGTCAGTCCAATACAACCACCATCATATAAGACTCAGATACAATATAGTTTTGTGGCCACGGATTACTTGGCCAAATGGGCCGAGGCAAGAGCCAGTAGGAAGAATGATGCAAGAACCACTATAGGATTCCTGTATGAGTGCATATTCATAAGGTACAGTCTACAGACTTCCTATTGAGCTTGTAAGTGATTAAGGATCACATTAAGGTGATAGAACACTTGTTGAACGAGTTTATGGTGATCCATAAAAAAATTGCACCCTACCATCCTGAAGAGAACATACAAGCCAAACATACAAACAAGATCTTGAGCTCATTACCAACCAAGATTGTTAATAAGGGAAGGACTGATTGGGAAATACACCTTCATTTAGCCTTGTGGGCTTATAGAATGTCATTCAAAACTACTTTAAATGCAACTCCTTTCAACTTGGTCTATCAATTGGACGCAATACTACACATGAAATTCTTGTTATCCACACTTAGAATTGTGCAAAAATTGGAATGAAAAGGCCACAAGTTGTCAGAACAATTGGAGGACTTAGAGTGGATAGATGAACAATGACTAGTGTCCATAACACATATTTATGCACAAAAAAGGAAACAAAAGCAATTTTTTGACTCATATTTGTTAACAAAAATATTCAAACAAGGGGCTTTGGTACTAGTTTACTCCATGAAGGATCACATTCCTAAATTTAAGAAGAAGGGACATGGTCCTTTTATCATTGAGAATGTTTCACCAAGTCGGGCTGTGAACCTAACAACCTTAGATGGGGAGATTATGGGAAATTGGATTAGTGGATGTCATCTTCGGAAATACCATCTACACTTGACTAATGATCTCTTACAAATAATGAATGCAACGAAAGAAGTCATGTTCAAATGAAAACAAGTGATTGACAAAGCACAAGAAGAAACACACATTCAGATTTCAAAGCGGAAAACAGCAATGTGATCAATTCCTGAAGTGTTGCCACTCAATACCCTTCAAGTTCACCCCCATCACTATTTAATTCAATCCTTATTTGATGACGAAGTGGAGACAGACGATGAATGGCTTGATGGATTAGATATACAAATAACAATGACACTCAAATAAATGGATTTAGAGTCAAAGCACTCGCTGACACAGGTGCACGACTCAACACTGTCAACTATTCGATAGACAAAAAAGCGACAACCCAATCGCTGAATATTGTAGAGCCAAAGTCAAGCGGTGTCATAAGAAATTCATGCCAACCCTTCTCATCATATTTGTGCATGGATTTTTGTATCCACACAACTTTCTTTGCAATTTAGATGAGCATATGAACAAAGATGTGGTGCTAGGAGTCCCCTAGATGCGAACCTATACATCTGTTCAAGACTTGGATGAAAGGGCTTTTGTCTTAATACTAAAGAGCGGATAAATCAGAGTACCTTTTGCTCATAGCCATGAAGAATGGAAAGCCGCTCTCAAGACTCCGGAGCTACCAAAAAGCGGTAATAACTCAAGACCTATGCTCGCTATTTGCCACCAAATCCATCCTCATAATACCAGCATGCAAGGAACCGAACATTTTTGGGTACCTAAAACCCAACTCAACAACAATCCTAAGAAGATTTGGGTACCTAAACACGTGATGAATACCAAGAAGAAGTCTTTAATAATACCAAAGTCACGCCCAACTCAATGGATTTGGAAACCTAAGCAAAAACTTGAAGTAAAGCTCAACCAACAGATTAACTGTAAAAAGAAATTCAAGGAAAATCCATGAGAACTTCTGTACAAATGGGCACCAAAGATTCAAATGTTACCAAAAACACCACCCATTGCAATGCCCATTGATTCCAACACCACAATTGTGGAATATGTGCATAGAACTATCAAGGAATGAGTGCAACTATTGCAAGATTTCCTCTTTAAGAGAGTGAACAAACAAGATGCTTCATCATCCACAACCCTTGAGTATCCCGCTCAAGACCCACCTCTTACACACCATCATGTTTCCAATTGCATTGACCTCAATAGCATAAGAGGGACAATCTTGGTCATGCATAGATACGACTTTGTCACCCATACACTACACAACTTGGGCTACACTCTGTCATCCCGGAGGACTCACGCAAGGAGGGAGGGAGGCATTCTTAATGCAGACTCAAATATCAACAACATATTAAGAAAAGGGAAATGTTTTGAAGTTCTTGAATGTGAATGTGTGGATTTCTTGCTACTCAAGAGTAAAATGCCCTGATAATCAAACAAAATAGGGAATATGTGATATGATAATCCCTAGGTGTGTGTGATAGTGTAAATATTGACAAAAAAGCCCAAAAATAATGTATTTTTTAAACTCTTTTTACGTGTTTGGTTGAAAAGGTGATCAAAACAGAGCAATCCACAAAAAAATATGGCCCAGTAATAAAATTAGGGGTGTTCTTGCAATTTTATGTTTAGGGTTCTATTTTTTGAAGCGAGTTTTTGTTTTCCTTTAGTTTTCTTAATAATAAGGTAAAAGATACCAAAAAAATCCAGATGGAGAAACAGAAGGGACCATGATGATCACGAAGAAGAGACGCACAACTATGTCTTGTGCAATTTTGAGTGGGTGACGGAAAGCCTAAATTGGACCCACAATGCCTGATTCTGCAAAACTTTTAGAAATGGAGCAATCAAAATCCAAATCAAGAAATTCTCGAAAGGAAATTATGTTGTACAATCTAGTAGGACTAACTGGGGGGTTTGAGAGAAAATGAGTTGGGAAGCTCGGGTATGTATAGTCAAGGTAGGCTAAAAGTAGTCTCATTTTCACTTGTCTACTTTGGGAGAGAGATCTTGGCCACCTTTTTGCACGCGAATTCTGTAGCTACTAACAACCACCATAGTACACCGTCTCACACGAGACATGAGGGGTGAGTTCCTAACCTACTAATGAACATTTTTAATCATGTCTTTGAGGTCGCAAAGGGGCCAGAAAAACCCTAAGTTAGTAGAATCTCCTCGAGGAAAGCAAGTGCAAGAGTAAATGTACCGGCCAGCTCAGCCCACCAAATGTTACCAAATTTGATAGGGGGCAAAGCAAAAGACTTGCAAAACATTCCTAGTTGTCTAGATGACCATTTGATCAGGGTCAAAAATCAATTTTGACTTCACAAGAAGAAGCTTCCCCAAGTGCAAACTAACCAATGTGCTATAGTGGGACTGGGAGAAATCCTCATCCGATACCAATGGTAGCCAAAAACATATCGGTGGTGCACAAACCGTCATTTTTGAGCTACAACCACAAGTCAACTCCAAATTGGACAACTTAACAGAGCATGTCCAGAAAACCTATGGGATGTGCCCATATGCATGGAGTGAAAAAAATGACTGCCACAAAGTGCAAGAATAGAAAACCACCAGAGTCAGAGTACCAAGTGCTCGAATGATGTCAACAACTCAGAAGTAGGCCAAACACAAGCTAATGGTATATGACAAATATGGGTCATCAAAAAATTAACTTGGTAAAGTTTTTCATCATCAGCTATTAATCATGAGTAATAGCTCAAGAGCTAAAAATGGCATCTGCTTGCATTATTTCACTTTAGCACTCTTCTACATATTGTGTTGAAGCCAAAAACCCACATGATGCACAAAAGTCACTTGCTCACTAACTCCAAGACAAAAAAAGCACTCACTTTGCACAAAGCCAAAATCTGACATGAAATACCACTCATGTGCCCAAAAAAGTATCAAGTCACATTCAGCGCTTGAGGACACTGTTAGCGGGTTGCCACGACGGACGTCTGTAGCATAGCTCTTTTGTACTAACATAATGTCAATATGCAAGGAAGCGACTTGGGATGGGGCATGGAGACTTAATGACAGTGTCGATCTCAACAAAGTGAACGCAGAGGGCTACTCATACTACGACAAAAGCAAATCAATCACTTCCTAGTCAGAAAATTAGTATACATCCAATCTCACCGCTCTAGGTCATCACGCCTTTTCGGCATCCAAACGAATTCGGAATGCAACGATACTTAAGGAGAGGTATTACAACACCTAGGGGCACAATCCTACCAAGTTTTACCACCATCTGGGAAGGTACATAAATCACGATCCATCACAAAAAATGTGTAGAAAACTAAAACAAAACTACTTGGAAAGGTCCCCCTTAAGCATAGAAACACTTATCCATGGTCAAAACATCAAAAAATAACCATTTTAACCTTCAAATCAATTCATTTAGCTCACAAGCAACGCATCGCAAACTACAACAGAATTGAAAATGGTTATACTTAGATTGTAGAGCAAGAGACAAGGAACACAATGTGCTATTCGGAAATGAATTCTGATTACCAGTCCAGGAGAAAAGAGGATTACAATTTGTAGCAGCAAGAAGCTCTCACAGTGAACGTTCAAAAATCCTTCTTGCTAATGATACCTCTTTAGTTTAAAACTAAGGGTTTTGACTTAAAGGTTAAGGGAGCTTTCCCACGACCATTCAACCACTTACAAGGGTGTAGAGTCAGAGAGGGTATGTCAAATTACATTACAATTACAAATCATCATAAGCTGAATTACATGGCTTCTTTCAAAAAATTGAGCGAGTGTGTATAGGGTTGGGTGTGCATCCGCCTGTCATGTGTCGGATCGTTGTATCCACCAAATGGACACTATGACCAAGCACCCCATAACTTCAACCTGCAAAAAAAGTCCATCATATGTAGACCAAGGTATTAATCATGATTAATGTTTTTGGGGTAAAAACTAATGTGATTTGGCAAATTTTGGTAATCACGAGCTCAAGCATACTCCCACTAGCCCACAAACCAAATTTCAAGCCAAATAGACATTTCAAGAATGTGTATCAATACTATATCATTTTTTGAAGCCTTTCAATAAAAAATTGATCAAAATTTGGTGTTTTTGCATCCAAATACTCCCAAAAGTGAAATCCTATCAATGTCCAATGCCCTTAACCCAAGCGCACATGCAAAGCTCAAAACTAAAGCCAAATGAGGATCAAGCTATTAATCGCGATTAATAGCTTTGGATGAAATTTTTTCTCAAATTTTTTTTCCAATGTTCACATTCTAATGCTATTTCTATTTATGGTAATATTTTGACTTTCAACTTCAAAATGACCAATCACAATTCAAGTGGGACACAATGCTGTATTTTGACTCTAAAATGCTCCTAATTGAAAATTTGTGTCTGCTTACACCCAGGTTCAATGCAAATCTCATCGACACCAATAAAAAGGAAGTCAACGAAGCAGAGATAACAAGAGCTCCCCCCTTACTAGCTACAAGAGGAATCAATAAGGGTTTCCAAGAAGAACTATGCAGGAGAAGAACTGCTAGAGAAGCACCATGTTGTTTTCTGACATGGGAAGTTTAAGACCAGAGGCTAAAGTGATGGAAATGCAGATTATGCCTAGAGAAATATATAATGTGGCAAAGAAACCTGCTTTGGCAGAAGAAAACATGCGGCTTGGACTACTGGCCTACTACAAAATGGAACCATGTGGAGTCGATCTTCAATGGGCATATGAATTAAAAAGCTATTTTCAAGAAAATGGCACAGCCAAGCTTTCAAACCCAGCGGGCCAGACAATCAAAGTCCAAATAACCAAAAAAATCATTGCTAAAGCTTTGAAGCTACCCTCAAGAAGAGAATCACTACGGTCAAAGGAAAAGAAAAGGGTGGGTGTATTTTCTAGGAACACGTAGGCAACCACATTTTTTGATATGATTTATAAACCTACTAAAGATCCTACTATTGATATGATTTATAAACCTACTATAGATCCTATCCGCCTATTATGGTAAACAAGTCCAATTGATATACCATTCCAAATCATGCAGTTGAATTGGATTTTACAACAATTTTTAAGACCAAATTGCCAATGCCACTCGACCATGCCCAATATGTGCTCAATGCCCTCAAGAGTAAAAAGAAAAGCACATGCATTCACTTTTTGGTGAGCACCTAAAGTCCTTACAAAATTTTCTTATCATGGGGTGGGGTTGGAAGACAACCTACCACTTGCCCTCGATCAAAATACCTGGCTGATTTTAGGAGTAAAAAATGAGGAAGAAGAACCGGAGTTTCCAACACCTCAACTGAGACGGTCTACAAGAAGAAAGGTTTTACCTTCTCAGGGAGAGAGTGATGAAAGTGATGAGGGACAAAAGAGTGAATCCAAGGGTGAAGTTTCAAAAAGTGCATCAGAGCCCTTAGAGATAGAAGAAGAGAGAAAGAGGAAAGCCAAAGGCAAACAAAAAATGGAGGAACTTGCAGCCAAAAGAAGAAAACTGCCAACATCAATCATAATTGAGGAGCGGCATAGAGAGCTGCCTACCTAGAAAGAGAAAGAGAGGCCTTTGAGAGGGAAAGAGGTACGGTAGGTGACTTTGAAGAATTTGGGAAACCAAAGCCGGTCAAGCTATGCACCAAGAACCCTATGTACCAAGCCAGGAAAGATCCCCTTCTCGATATTGAGAAACTATATGGTGAGGAGGGAAAGAGAAGAAAGAGAAATTGAGACTACAAATGTTCCTTCACCTCCACCAAACGTTTAGCAAACTACAAGGTCCCCTTCACTGGCTCATCAAGAACAAACACATCCATTAGGAAGGGAATGGGGTCTAAGGGGGCCTCTTTATTTTCCATGGGATTAAAAAGGAGATTATGAAAGGGGCAAATGGGTGGATGCCATGTAGACTAAAATGGTGGGTATGGCAGCGCCTAAAAGTAAGGTGCCAAGCTTGTCCTCTTTTATAAGATATAAAGAAAAAATCTCTTATAAATTCAAAAAAATAAACTTTTCTCTAAATAGTTGGGTAAAAACCAATCCTTTCTCTCTTTAGTGGTTGCCAATTTCTCCCTCCCTCTCTCCTAGAAGGGGGTCCCTCCAAAAACGTGCCGATCATTCCCTCCCTCTCTCTCTAGTGTACCATCTCTCACTTCTCTTCACTTCACCTTGCAAGTTGCTTCTCTTTCCTTCCTTTAGTTTTCCCTCCCAAAAGCTCCGTAGTAGAAGTTTGATCCTCCTTTCCCTCCTCAAGCTTACTGCATTCTTCTCAAACTCAAGTTCTCCATTTCTCCACGAGCCTCACTAAACACCTGTACCTAAAGCTAAAGATATACATCATATCCTTTTGCTAGATCATCCCTCTTTCTTTTCTCAACAAGTTTCCTGCTTCTTCTCCATTAAGCTCTCTAGAGAAGGTCTACTTCCCTCTCAAGCTTTGCAACATTATCTTCCCCATTAAGCCAACAAGCAGGTGGAGTAGTATAGCAGTAAGTGGCATCAATTGTCTTTGTGTTCAATCAAGAATCTTGCTCTTTATACATCTAAGAACATGGATGTGAAATGTCTAATAATAAGTGTTTTTCTGTAGGTTGTGCCACTATTTCCCATGGCATCATCAGGTACTCAATAATTAGGAGTGTCATTGACTCTATTTCATGGAGCAATGTACAAGACGACAATGGATATTGGGTGACGATGGAGTTCAAAAAAATGATGTGGGTGACAATGCTATCCAAGTCAAGAGGTGAACACAAGGTCTCAAGGAGACACATGGCTTCTCAAGCGCACCATTGGAAGGGAAGAATCATGGAGTTCAAGCGGACACAAGACAACAAGAGGCTTGCGATGATGCAACATGTGTACGTTGCTTCACAACTAAAGCTAGAGACAACAGTGGCTCCATTGAGGTTTCCTGCAAAGTGTAATTTTACTCCTCTTTCAGTTTTTAGGTTTTCTATTTAGTATTTTTGCCTTGTACGTTGCTTTTGATGGTTGTAAGATTTCCATTGCTTGTTCATATTTGTAGATGTTTTTCCATCTAATTCTGTAGCGTGAGAGCCAATAGATTCCTTTACAGTAACTTTTGAGGCTATCCACACTGAGCTTGGCAAGTTGCTTTATGATCGCTATCCATTCTCTGATCCAAGTGCTCTGTGGTTGCTACCAATGTGGTGTTCAGATACCATATTGAAAAGCAAATCTTGTCAATGGTCTTTCCCTATAGAAGATGGAAGCTGTTGATGGAAGAATGGGAGGCTAGACTCTGATGTTGCTGCTAGAGAATCAGTTGACTTGTAAATATGCCTCCACAACAATGGAGTGCACGACATTGAAGTCAATAATGACTGGCACCTCAATCACCTTTGCGAGTATCTTAATCTGAAATATACCTTGTCCAAGCAATATCTCTTTGTAATCAATGAAAAGATTGTTCGCTCCAAAAAAGAGAAGAGCTTTCTATGTGAGAACATTTCATTTCCACGATGTATTTTTGTAAAAGCTTGTAAATGAGAGGGATTTTTCTCCCATTAATACATGCGGTGTTTTGAATCTCGTTTCAGCGCATACTTGTTTATTCTCAACTTGTTTGAGTTTTTGATTGAAACGTGAAATTTCTTTGATGTGGAGCACAAATGTTTTCAATGTTGGTGTCTTTCAATGCTTTGTCGCATGATTTTGTTTACAGTTATAGTTTTTAGTTATTTTGATGTTAAGTTTAAGTGCTTTTAAAAAAGTGACTTTGGGTATATAAGTGACTTTCTAGGTTTTAAACTTCATTTCTCACATTCACAAAATTCTAGCTCTAAGCTCTCTTTGCATCTTCTTTGCAAACGAACCCATGGCAACGTGTAGTGATGCACTTCTCACACAACTAGAAAAGGTAGGACTTGCGGATCAAACCTTTTCATGAACTATTCAATGTGTTCAAGGAGACAATGGACATGGAATCCACTGCCAACCTTCATGCAGAGGCATTTGAAATCTTTCTTGATTACATAGCACAACACATGGAAGAATATGCCATAGTCTTTGAGGGATCCAACACGGCGTGGTTGCCAGTGGATTTACTTAAGCATCTCTTTGTGGCTGACAAAAACTTTTGCTTTCACTTGTTGAGGTTGATTAAAGGCCTCACGAAACGGGACTACATGACAAAGGATGAGGTTGATCTCATAGATTTGGGCATGGGGTGCATAGGCACCCAATTCATTTCTTGGGACATGGTTATGACCTTGTGCTTGAGGATATGGATAAGGTAAAATCAAAGAAAAAGGTCAACGGAAAACCACTTGTGACCATTGTGGAGGAATCAAACTAATTTATCAAAGAGATTGATGAGCAGACTGAAGCATCTATGGCACTCGTCCTCTTGCAAGAGCCCAGATCCACTGAGGAGGAATATCAGATAATAGAGGGAGATGAGGTAATGGACGAGGTCCAGACCTCCAAATTCTCACTTTGCATGTAGTGGTGGTGGATGATCGTCACTTTTTGTTCCTTGACGACATTACCAAAACATTAGGACTCCAAGAAGATGAGTTGCTTGTAGTGCTTGCTATCTATGCGGGCATGAAGGATTCTAGTGGAAAGGAAGAGAAAGTTAAATTTCAAATCAACTTTGAAGACCAAGGTCTCCCAGCAAGCCTCTCTTTCCTCCCCAATGAAAACGAGCAGAAGTTGGTGCAAACAGTAGCAAGTACACTTGTGGAAATCAAATCATGTGCCTCATTTTATGTAAGCATCTAGGAAAGCTCTTTTCATCCACACAAACCACTGATCACGATGGGTAGAGATGATCAATCTAGCATCAATCTTACAAAGAAAAGTCTTGAAGAGAAGGATGAAGAAACTGAGGTAAACATATCTTAACCTAGTCAATTTTCTATTGTTCCTTACAACAAGTGTTAAAGTCGTTTAAAATGCTTTGCAAACAACATACCATGTTAATAAGTTTGCAATGCATACTGGAGGTTCATACAATGCACCCATGGGTAGGGATAGCTTGCTTTGATACTACTTGAGCCACATGGGGCTATTGATTCTTCAAGTTTCTCACACAGAGTTCTCCAAGAATGGTTTTGCGGAGCTGCTTAAGTGCAAAGCATTAAGTGCCATACTCGCTGAAGATTCCCTCACCCTAAATGCTCACATATGTATATTGGTGGACCGAGAGGCGGCATTGTATACCTTTACAGGCAAGCACCCACGCTCAGCCCTCTCCCACTATGCCTTGAGCCTAGGTCAAGGGTTGACAAACCCAAAAAAATTGTAAAATCCCTTGGCATCAAGTCAACCATTTGCCCCATACCCATAGATGTAATTTATAGTAAAATTAATTGACCGTGATGTAATATTCAAATCAATACAGTTTTTGTTATAATGATTTCTATCAACATTCTGTACTTGTTTTTTTTTTGATTCATATTGTCCAATAAATTTTGTTTCCGCAACACATGCACAGAACCTCGAACAGCAATGATCTGTCGGCCTCGAAAGTTACATCTCGGTGATTTTCTTAACAAAACCGAACTCTGTCGTGCTTTGTGGTGGTCAACGATGACAGATCTGCCCCCTGCGCGTCATGGCGCACATGTAATTTTTTTGCAGCGTATGACCTTGCTGGAAAATGTCGTGCTCGGTGGTCCCGTTGACCTTGTATGCCCCCCCCATCGTTCGGTTTCGTAAAAAAATCACCGAGTTGTGTCCCCGATTTTGACGGATTGCATGACTTTGTTTTGCGCCTTCTGACCCCACCGGCCTAGTCGTGCACTGTGGTGGTGAGTTTAAATTTGACATCTTAAACAATTCAAAAACAATGTACAAAATCAAGCTCAACAATTTCACGGAATGGTAGAAATTTGACATTTGATATTATTTGAAAGATTACAAATCTCATCAAGAGAGAGTACATGGGATAAACTATTTCTTATGAAGGCATCCTTCATTTTGCAAATTGACTATTAGAGCTAAATCCGTATTTTTCAATGTTACGTGCTTAGTATGTGCCATCTTGAAATAGCTGCACCAAAATGTCTTCAGAGACATCCTATAGCGCCAGTAAGGCCGCACGTTGTATGCATGTAACGAAATTACTATATTCATCCATTATCTCTCTCACCACTCAAGAGAAGGTGGATTTGGGTATGATGGTCTTAATGCTCTTTTGATATTTTCAAATCTCCCGCAAAGCAACTGTGCCTCGATTCCATCTTTGATTTTTGTGTGTTGTTGGTGGTGGTGGAGGATCCGCCTGCCTGGCCCATTCAGGAGGATCATTTTTGTACTTTTTCCTCATCTCCTCCTGGGCCTGTTGTTCTTCAGGCATCACCTTGTCCTTCTTTTGCTTTGCACATTTCTTGGCTCTTTGAGGTATTTTTGAAGGCCTGAAGCTCCCAACCTTTGCTTGTTGGGTGGCTTGAGATCTATCCTTTGTCGTCTTCCTCTCTGTCTCTACTTGTGCTTGTAAGTTTTCCAAGTGAGCTCTCTTGGCCTCGGCTCTTTGCCATTCCTCTTGCTCCCTCTGTCTTATTTGTTCTTCTTGCATTCTTTTTGCTTCCTTCTCAGCTGCCTCTTTCTTTTCCACATCTTTCATTATTTTCCTCCTCTTGGCTTCTCGTGCTTTAGAAATTGGGTTTCTTGGTATTATTTTAATTACCCTTCGTTTGACTCACGGTCCAAATCTTTGCGGCGTGGTTTTCACGGTGGCTTGAGCACCAGGTGCTATGAGAACAGGCGAGGGCTCCGGATTTTGAAGCAGACCTCATCATTCTTCTTTGGTTTCTCTTGTTTTCTGCATGGCTCTGTGTAGAGATGAAATTCATGGGGGATCTGGTAGAGGTGTGCGGTTGGCATGGTTTAGTGGTCCAAGATCACCAAAAATATGTCTCATGGTGGTTTGATCATGTGGATTTGATGGTTGGGGAGGCTATTGGGCGTCTTGTGTGGGTTGGGGTGCTAGGTTATCCACTTGTGACTGAGGATGTGGATTTGAAGCCGTAGATTCTACATGGGGTGTTGGTTGCCAATTTTCAGTGGTGTGAGTGGCTGGGGTGGGATTGATGTGTGTGCTCGTTTGTGCTTGAGAGGATCTTCTAGAATGTGAAAACAAGAAATGAACTTCAAGTTGTGAGTTTTGAATTATATACTACTCAAATTTTCAAAAAATACTTAAAACCTCAATAATACTAATAATATTTTAAAAAAATCCAAAATACACGGAACTTGACCCACAGAACCATGATTGGGGCATCAAAAAATCACGTGGTATTACAATGCATGTTCACAATAGAAGTAGCTAGTGTAAAAATTTATTGGTTTTCCATCCAACGCTTGTCATTTTGTCACCTTGTCTCCAATCATCGTCAAAATCGATCTTTTGTACTCGAAGCATGATATGATATGATTGTGATCGCCTCACGCTAACCACTTTCTCTATTCTGCATTTCAAACTTCTTTGCACTCTATTCTTCTTCCTTTCTCTCCTCACTAAAGCTTTGTAGAATCAATTGAACATTTTGTTCGGGGCATTGCTCTTTTTCCTCCCACCTCCCTACCGTGTATTTTTAAATACACTACTTTTTCTTGACGGTGTGAGTGCTCCATTCCTTGGCTACTCCAGATGCCCAATGAACCATATGTGTCAAGAAAAAATGAGCTATGAGCAAAAAGAAAAACAATAAAACTTTAGTTCAAACATTGATGTTTTTTTATTGCAAAGTCAAAGTGTTCAACCCACCATGTAATGTGTTATGTGCGTCTCCCCTCCAGGCATCCACCATTTGCACTGTGAAACTATTGAGTACAAACTTTTAGGTGGATATCTCAACATAGGTTAGCTTTGCCTTTTCAAGTAAACAAAAAATATCATCTACAGACTGCCACACACGAGCGCACTTAATTCCTAGGACTTCTTCGTTACCTATGTAGGTGGTAATGTGAGACACCTTTTTCCATAATTAAAACTCATGGGACTTTGAGAGTCAAAATAGTCCAAAAGAAAATGCCTAGCTTTACTGCCATCCATACATATTTTATTAGGAAGATCTTATGTACTTCCAGAAGCCTTCTTTCCTTTGATAACTCAACTTCACCCCCATGTAGACCAACACTTGATAGAATAGATTTGAGTTCTCTTATACACTCTTCTATTATTTTTGCAGGCTCCATATTCCAAGCATAATTAATATGGAGCATAAGAAACTTGTCAAGAATTTGTAGATGGGCATGAAGAGTGCACACATGCACATTTATATTAGGAAGAGGATGGGGTTTAGGAGGGCCTCTTTATTATCCATGAGATTATGGAGGTGATTAACATTTGGACCAATAGATACATGCCATGTGTGCAAGAATGGTGGGTGTGTAAGAGAGGTGTACGAGTGGTCAAAGAATACATTTCCCCCCCAAAAAGGACGGAGGAAAAATTTATGATTTTGGGCCTTCCATAACTCCTACATACAATCTCCGATTTGAGCGGAGAATAGAGATCTGGAATCTACATGCCAAGCTCTTTCCGTAGATATGTTACACGATATACTTTTTTTTGCTAGATTGTAAATTTCATTTTGGGGGGAAAATTTGAATTCAAATAAACTAGCCATTTTACCTATTTGAATTCAAAAGTTGTCCTTTAATTGCTTTCCTAATACTAAAGGTTTGACACCCTTGAACTGCCAAATAAAGAGGCCCTCCTAAACTCCATTCTCTTCCTAATGATTAGAGGAATCGGTAGAATAGGATTCCAATTTGGATCGTGCATGTCTCAATTAGGGGGTACACTCTAATTACAATTGAGGATACCTTGAAACCAATGTTGTAGTGATTTACCGACCGTTTGTGTAGTGGGAACACCTTTGGTAGAGTTGACTGTAGCTTTTTCAGTGTTACCCTTACTGCCCTTTTACTTGTTGCTGGCCTTTGCATCCTTGCCCTTAGTTTCTAATGAGACTTTACCGTGACAGCAATAAATTCATGGAAAGAGGGTCATTGCACCTTGCTTGCACCCTAATATACACTTAAGAGTTTTCAAGTCTCTTGCCAAATGCCACTCCAATTGAAACGTACCCAAATCTGAAACCTGCAATCATTTTCCTTCTTGTTGTTGCCAAATGACATCAACGATTAGGGTGTGATTAAAATACCATTTGAGGGACTCATGTGTCTTGTGTGGGAGATGAAAAGCTGCTAGCCACCAAATATTCTTCCCTGACTGAACACCTAAATAGGTGTTTCCCTTCTTATTGGAATTTAGCTCAACATCGACGCCCACCAAGGCTCTGTTCATAAGTGTAACACATACCCTTTCCAGCCATTGACCTTAGACAATTTGGCACTCATCAAGCTTCATCACAAATATAACTTTTCCATCACATTCTTCCTATGTCAATCCATAAAATCTGATCATTGATTGATGGAGCTTCAACGCTAACACTCTAAGGCGTTGGCAACAACTTAAACAAACCTTCTGCTATGTGACCTAGTGTGACAATTCTATATAAATCTTTGTAGGCCTTGAAACTTATTCCTATGATGTCACACACCTCCATCATCTGTTGAGGTGACACAATTCTCTTTAGCTCACTAAAATACTTTAGCAATGCGAGCATTGGATGGATCATCCACAATAGCTCCACCAACTCCTTTGGCTTGATGATATGCTGCCGTAGAGTATGTCCAATCGTTTGAGCATCGAAATCAATTCCCATAATAATTTGATCCAAGTTCTTGCATATTGAAATTATATTCCTATAACCTACCAAAAATGTAAGAAATTATAAGCTTGCATTTGTATCCCTACCGAGTTTGACGGATATGTTTCTTTCAAGCATAGACATCGCATGTCTCTTGTGCTTACGAATGTGGTAGCCCAATGGCCGCTTCTAGTGTAGCTTGGAGTGTAGTTATTTGCTTTTGATAGGAATTTTCTTTGTTCGTGAAGGTGAGTGAGAGTTCTCTCCTTTGCATCCGTTTGAGTTTTAGCTCAGTTTCTAGATCCTTGCATTGCTTTTCCATTGTTTGGTAGGCAAGGCTTGGGCCTTGTAGTGTAAGCACTGTAGGATTTTCTTTTAACTTATCCACTAGATCACCTTGATCTCTCAATATTGCCTTTGGTTGTATCACTTGCAAGTTGGAAACATCAAGTTGCATTTGCAACCACTGTGCATATGCATTAGTATCGAGGATTACAGAGTGCAATTGTTTGATTTTCTTTTCTTGATCTTCCCCTACATTTGTCAACTATTCCACTAGCTTTTTCATAATTTGCGGAGAGATGTGCTTGTGCTGCTTTGTGTTTGACTCTTGAATTCTTTGAATTTTTTCTGTTAGGGAGGGCTTTTTATTCCTCTAAAAATGCATCTACCACTTGGAGTTGCCCTTCCAACATCTCTTGATTGACTTCCGCACGTTGGACTTTCTTATAGCAATGATACACTTCACTTTTTTAGCTTTTCCAAAATTTGATGTGTGTAGTGAGTGTATTTGTTGATATCCTCTGAGCCCTTTATTCCAAACGTGGAAGCTTTGGCTTGCTCTCCACCCTCAATTCTGGTGGTGTCCACCTTGGTTTCCTCCATTGTATGTGTCTTTTCTTTAGGTTATTTGTTTGTTTGATCTAAAATAACTTGGTGCTCTTCAAAGTAACATACTTATAAAGAAGGAACAACCAATCTTGTAGTGCCTGGTATGGAAGCTCTATAGTTCTTGCAAAGTATAAATCAAGTAGAAGCTTCCACCTCTGTCCAAAAGGAAGAAGAAATAGATCCAATGCCTGAAGGGCGTTTGGACAATTTTACTAGCAAAGCCAAAAAGGAGTTGAAGATTCAGATTGCTCAGGAAATGGTTGTCATCTGGAAAGAAGCCATGGAATGGGAAGAGAGGATCCTGCATTTAGCTAATGTAGCTCAGTTCACATCTCAACAAATTATAGCTACATGGCATCAGTAGTCTCTACCACATCCTCTCATCAAGTATGAAGTGCTCAAGGTGAAAGAGAGACTAGTCAAGGACCAAGCTGCTGATGCTATGGATCCACACCCATCTTGGAGAAAGACATGTCTCAAGAGGCATCCTAGGTATACCATTATGTATACTCAAGCTCCACCAGAGATCTGCAAAGATAAATTTTTTGCCCAATGCCTACAGTTAGAAGCTAGGGAAGCCATCGGAAAATTCTTAAGAACATCCTACTTGGCTCAACTACCCCAGGCTTAATCCACCCAAGAGTTAGCCTAATGAAGCTTATATGCTAAAGACACTCAGAGGCGGTGAAAATCTTCAAATGAATCCCAAATTTGGCGTGCATAATGCTGATCAAGATTACCAAAATGATCTTCACATGTATCCAGACATTTCATCATGCAGAACAAAGTGATGGACCATGGATAGATTTCTTGAAAGGCAACCAAGGCTTATGCTATGACCTATCCGGTCAGCCTAGTGAGATGAGGTTCTCTATGGACTCTATGCAAGAGTCATGTTTTTGCCATCCTACTATATGCAAACTTTTAAAGCTGCACTCTACACTGGCTACTTTGCATTTCACTATCGTATTTTTGGTCCCATGGTGTAAAATCTACGAGCACGGTTTGTTGCATACACAACCATGTAGCTCAGTCACCCCATCAACATGAAATTCTTAATAGAGACGAATAAGAAGCTACACAATACATACTAAAAATCCCTCAAAGCTATAAAGAAACGACAAAAAGTACAAAAGCCAGACCATTAACTAGTTCCTTGAAGCTATGTCACGGACGACCCAAATTAGGAGGGGAAGAATGTCACGGATCTCTTTCAATATGAATCCTTCATATCATATCTAGCACCGCCAAGCTCGAGTTTGAGCTCCAAGCTCTATCATAGTCGGCGAGCCCACTGCTTTCATGTCGATCGCCGAGAAACCTGTTAGTAGTGTATCTAATCAAGAGGCTCTAAAGATTAAACCATAACGTAATTAAAAGAAAAAAACTCAATTTGGACAATGAAACCCGCAAGTTTATGCATTTTATTGATTCCCAAAGCAAATGCTGTTGATCGGTTGTCAAGCCTCACCATATTGATTTTAGCAAAGCGAGAACCACATACATAAAAAATGTCAATCTGTGGGACATAGCTGACCCGACTAGTGTGTGGAGGCTACAAGAGATAGCTAATCTCTTAGAAAACCCAAGTCTAAGCCGCTCCTACCTATCTCAGTCTCAAATGTGTGTCAAACATCAAAAGCTACTTTCCTTACACCGCAAGCTTGATCCGATGATTCGGCATAGCTATGAGTCTTTGAATGCAACAAAACTTTATGCCTAGTATGAGCAGAGTATCCTTAACGCTCTTGTGTACTCAAATCTCATTTTTGACACTTGGACAAAATCACGCATAAGATAAACAACCTATTTTAGGTGAACCAATTTCGGCACCCGAATCACTCTACAACGTCCTCTAGACGTGCTCTACCTATTCTTAATGTCAAAAACCAATTTTGGTGCATGTATTGTACATCATAGACAACACGACTAAAAACACACTTTCATCGTAAGAAACGTTAAATGGAAGAGCTCTTTCATTTGCGAATGTGTTGGTATTCTCAGAATAGAAATGCAACATTGTAGGAGAGAGACACGAGGAAATCAAAGAAACAATAGACTCACGTTGAGCTTTTGTAGTAAATGCTTACTCTCATTATCCAAAAACTTAGGTTTTTAATTACAAAAGTTGGCTTTTATATCTTAGCCAAGGTTTAAAGAATGATTCCTAGCTATTTGGGCTCAACACAAAGCTTAAAAACTGCATACGATTACAAACTTGGAGGCCTCAACCCCTTTAGACTCGTTCGCAATCAATAATATTGCAGTGACTTTGGACTTTGAAGGATTTCTCAGCAATATAAACGAGCATTAGAAAATTTTGGAGGTCTTTTGGAGGGCCTTTTAGTAGAGAGAGAGAAAGGAGCTCCTCTAACGAGAGAAGAGCCAACGTTACGTAGAAAATAAGCCTTTGATTAACAAAAAGAATAAAAAGGTATCATCCACGCATTCAATGATCCAACCATCCTTGAAAACAATTTCTTTTTTATTAAATGCAAGTGTCCTTTTCATGACGTCGGTGCCGCTCATTCAATGTGGCTTGCATCATCGTTGAAATGAAAAATAATCACAAAATTGTCAAATTAGTGTCAAAATATGAAGATTTTGACACTGCCAATGTGTACAAAATGCCCAAAAACCTGAAATTTAAATGTCTACTTGCCCTTTTTTGACACCCGGAGAGGGAGAAATTGCCAAAAAACCTTAAAAGAGGGTTTTTATCGAACGTCGCACATAGGTCCATTTACAAAAATTTCAAGTGTATCTCGTGTGCCATTCAACAAAAATCCCCTTTAATTCATTTCAATGATGACGCAAGCCACATTGAATGAGCGGCACCAGCCTCGTGAAAAAGACACTCGTATTTACTCAAAAACCGATTGTTTTCAAGGACTTTTGAAAAGTTAGGTTTACTTTTTAAAGTATCTAGTTGTCATTTTGGACTATGTAATAAATGCAAAGGCATTTTGCAGAAATTTTCTAGAGAGAGAAATATAATTTCTTAGAAGGCCCTCCAAATGACCTCCGAAATCTTCTAATGTGGCGTCCCTTTTGATGCTCTTTCTTTAGATCTTGTTATTTGAGTAGTGATAGCCGTTTTTCGGCTCTCTGTGATTGCCATAGTGAGTTATACCCCCCTATCAAATCACTCAAACACTGTGGTTACCCTCACCCTTTCACTGTATATAGGTGCGTGTGAGTTAGGGGACTTTTCCCATATCTCCTTACTGAAATAAAAAACCCTCAATTAGCTAGTCATTGGGCTAGTTGAGCCAAAAAAATATAAAACATATAAGTATATTATGGCCCATGCGTATGTAAATATTTCTTTGTATATAGGGCCTAAATAAAAGATTTTTTCATAATTATTTTGGTATTTATTTAAATATTTCTACCTAGGTGTGTGTTATTTATGCTTTGTACATTGCCTCACCATTACCACAATTTTTTCTTACCATTTTTCATACTCTTTATTCCATATAGAAATATTTCATGTAAGCTTCTCTTATATTTGGTGTAACTCCACCCCAACAAAAATCCAAAAAAACTAGTTTTATTTATGTGTATATTTTTTCACTATTGTGATTTTTCCCTTCCTACATCTATTTTGTTTTTTTTCTAAAAAATTAGAACACCAAAAATATTTATCTTTTTATGGTAGCCTCATAATGAGAGAGATTTCTTTTGACCCCTTTATATTTTTTTCACTTATATTATTTATATTTGACATGTACATATTTTTTAGACCCCTCAATATTTGATTTTCTTAGTTGTACTATTCACTTATATCATGATCTCAACAATATCTTCAATTATAGACCTACCAAATAAGGTCAAGGGTAGGTGGCATGCATACATGCACTATGGAGGGCTCACTCTTGGAGGTATTCAAAAGAATCATCCAAAGAAGGACCCCACAAGGACCTTGTGCAGTGGAAAAAAACGATCGGTTTTGCTGAATTTTTAAAGTTCACTTGCTCTCTGAATTTGAAAAGGTGATACAAACAAAAGTTGTAGCTCGTGGGTTGAACTTTTGCCTCAAATTTTTTCATATTTTTTTGAGCTACGAGCTGTGAGCTATGATTTTATTAGTGGACCCCAGTTTTCCCATGCTATGCAGCCACACTCTCTCTTCCACTTTATCATTTTCCTCTTTCACACACACTTCTCCACTCATCATCCCCACCTCTCTCACCACTCCTCTCTGCACCCTACTCACCTTCTCCTCAACCTTGAAGAATAAGAGAAACCATGGTGAACTCATACCTCCCACACACAATTCCATTCCAAAATTGACCACCTAGTCTCATTTTTCCTCCTCCAAATTACCCATATCTATCAAAAAAACCACAAAATTCAGCCTCTTCTCTTAAAAGACAACATCATGGTGGTTGATTACTCAGCTTCAATTACCTTGTCTCTCAAGGAAGGTCAAGAGTGGAGAAAAAATGTACCGTCAAAGCTAGTGGACCATCAACAAGCGTCAAAATTGGCCCTACTCAAGACACTTGGAGCATCAACCTTGTAAGAAATCCACCTTTTCTTACCTCTTAAGAGTTTTTCTTCCTTATTTGTATCCTACATGGATACTCCCATTGTAAATATCCAATTCCATTTGTAAATTAATACTAACTCTACTAACACTAACCCACTATGAAAAGTCCTATCACCTCCATTTCTCTCCTCTCTCTTTCCCCACCAACTTCTTGATAATTCCAAGTAAAAGAAATTAGATAAATTTCTGAAAATCTAACCCAACCATGGTTAGAGGAGTAACCATAGCCTTCAAAATTGCTATAAAAGGAGGGTGTAGCTAGCACAAAAAAGGGGGGAGAAGAAAGAGCACTATGCTATAGCTTGAGAAGCCAAGCTCAACCTCTTGAGAAGGAGCTCTTGAGTGGAATCTCATTGGCATTAGCCATATGTATGTGTTGTATTAGGGGTGATTAGCAAGGGAACTCTATGCCATTGTAAGAGAGAGTGATCATTCAATTGAGAGTAGGAAATCTATCATTTCTCCTACTAGTGTAAGCCCAACATTTGCTGAATCAAGGAGGGTGAATTTGGACTAAGCATGGATACCTTGTCTCCCTTCCAACGTGAAGTCATGGACAATAATGATGTGTAAGTGTCTTGGTGTTTTATTTAAGTTCTTGATAGCTAGTCTCCGGGTATTGTTATCAATTTAGCCATAAATCCCACATGCTGTAAGAGGGCGACAGGGTGGAGAGGACTCCCTTGGCCTTAAGACAGTGATTGGGGTGGCTTTTTTCTTGTGATGTGTTGTGGTGTAATTTACTCAGGCTATGTTGAACAAATACTAATCTCACTTTGATTGGTCATGACAGATTTGTAAGAAGGCATTAGTGTAACAAGCACCCCCTTCCCCCTTCTCTCTCTTTCTTACATATATATATTTATGTTTGCTTGATCATTAACGATACACTTCAAAGAAGCCCGAGCACCATCTCTCTCTCTCTCTCTCTCTCTCTCTCTCTCTCTCTCGTGTTTTAGTGTGTGAGAGTATTCCATTGGTGTTAGGGTTAGTGTAAATTCCTTGCTTGTTTGTGGGTTGCTCTAACGATTCTCCTCTTTTGCATCCTAGTTCGCTCTTAAACTAGGTGGTGCCCCTTGTGTAGTTGGGATTTGGCTGTGGGTTTGTTGTTTTAGTTTGTGTTGTGTTGTGCCCCAGCCCCATTGAGCAGCACGGGAGCCTTGAAGAGTGTCTAGAGGTTGCTCTTCTTGTTGCCCGCCCCGGACCGCTTCAAATTGGTGCCCCCACTGAGGAAAACAACTCGTGTATGTTTTTGTGTAGGATCAACTTTTAGCATAGTCAAGTAGTTTGCATGAATCACGAGAGTTTGTATGATCCTTTCATTCCCATTGCAAGGCAAAAGATACACATAATTGTTAGTACTAAGTTGCAATTTCAACGGGTAATTCGTAGGATTTTAGGTCCTCTTAGGTTAGCCGAGATAAACACTTCGGTAAATCCTTTTATTTTGCCTCTCATTAGGTACGATATTAGCTTGGACGTCTATATCTTTGTGTTATTTTAAGCATTAGAACATGCATAGGCCATGGATAATGGCCCAGGAATAGAGGTTTTTCCCTTTCATTTTACTCCACACATTAGAATAAACGTTGCAATTAGTAGAAAGATCCATTTTCAACAACGAATGGTGTTCATGTTTGGTGCCCAAAGAGTAGGAGAAATTCTTGCATCACCAAACCCTGTCATTCCCTGTCATTGTTATAACAGGGAATGCGTGTGCAGTGAAAATTCAATCCTTAGAGATCTAGCTCTATTACCAATTGAGTTGCAGGAGCAAGTAGTAAGGCGTCTCCCTCATAACAAGAGGGTGGTGAAGTTAAGACGAAAGGTCCTACGCGTGGATTCCATTTTCCTCTTGTTGTTGGGCACTAAGGAAGACCGCGCATTCATCCAACTAGTGTGTGCCCTAAGATTGGTAAGTAGAGTGAAATTTGGCGTTTGGCGAGTGCATTTCACCATTGAGGAAGACTCTTCAGGAAACTTGCGGCCAGAGTTCATGCTTCATAGACTCACATTTGGTGAATTTTTCCCTCATTTGCGTCTTATTAATAGTCTTCCTTTCGCTTTCAACAAAGGAGATAGGGAGCTATTCAGAGCTTGTCTTAATAAAGAGAGCATAGAGAAGATTGCAAATTTGTATAAATTCTCATCCTTCTCTACTTTCTATGACACTTTGTTCATAGAGACATTGTAAATCTCTTTATGCTTTTGAATGATTTAACCATAATCCTAAGGAGTTTTTGTCCAGGAATTTTGTAGCACAAGTGGAGTCTTTAAATCTTGCAAACTTGATTGGACTTGATGAGGATGTTCTTTATGAAATTGTGAGAAGGTTTCCTCACTCCGACTGTGTGGAACTCGAAGGAAAGGAGCTCCTAGTCAATTGCTACTTTCTCACGGCCTTCGACGAGCATGAAGATCTAGTTTTTATACAAACCGCTTGTGCGTTGGGAATTGTAGAGCAAGTGCAATTTATCACTTGGGACGTGGTTGCTCTTTTGGATCCAGAAAATGAAGTTCTAGAGGTTTCTGTTTATTGCCTTAGCTTTGAAGAATTTCAACCCTTCTTAGAGCTCATCAATAGTCTACCTTTTTGTTTTGATCAAACAAATCGAGACCTCATTGAAGCTTGGATAGCTGAAGAAGAAAACCTAGAGTGGTATTTTCTTACTTCTTCATTTGTAGGCGAGTGGTTCTAAATCTCTATTGTATCCCTTATTGTAACTCGTGTTGTAATCTTTCATAATAATGGAGAGCCAACGCCAAATGTCTGGATATCCTCTTTTCTTTGGAGAGCCTGGAGAGGATGCAGAATTATTTTTAGCAAATTTCAAGATGTCTTGCCGTATCAAGAGGATAGTAACCGATCAAGAACGTGTAGAAATGTTTGAGGTGGTCCTTAGGAAAGATGCTAGTACTTGGTTTGACTCTTTGCCTGAGGAGGTTAAGGGGAATTACACAGAAGTTTTGAATCGTTTTAAGAGATACTTCTTTGATCCCCAAAACACTCAAAAACTATGGCAAGACATTGTTTCTCATAAGCAAAAAGACTTAGATGACTACTACTTGTACAAGCAAGAGTTTCTACGTCTTTGGGCTCTATGGATACGAAATGTTGCTAACCCTGGTGATGGTGCAGAATTTTTAAAGAAGGAGAGGTTCATAGCCGGACTCTTTCCTGACCTTAAGGTAAAAGTTGAGGCGGGTGCACCTGCTACTTTTGATGCAGCTGAAACTAGGGCTACTGAGAAGTATAGGAAACTCAAGTGCTTAAGGGGAGAGGTTCCAATAGAAGGTCTTAGACCCAAAGGTAAGTCACAAGCATCAACATCTAGGGAGCTTCCTGAGGTAACGACTGAAGTGATTGAGAAGTTAAATGAATCTTTAAGCAGCCTGTCAATTCACCTTGCACAAGCTGTAGGTCCAAAGGGACAAGCAAAGAAGTCAGAGGAGAGAGAGCCACGAACTAGGAGAGTCTTGCAATGTTGGAATTGCAGAGAGTCTGGACATGGGATGTATAATTGTCCTTGGCCCCGTGGAGAGCCAGGGAGACCTAACTTGAATTACCCAGTGATGAATGCAGGAGAAGGAGCTGGTCAACAACGAAGGCTTCTACAAAGGCCAAATGGACCAAGACCACCTCCACAAGGAGTGGAAGGAGTTCCACCTTTGCCAGACCCAAACGTGCATGTGGTAGAGGTGACAAATTCAAGAGAGGTTGACATGGAAGAAAATGGCATTAAGCGTGGCCGAGGGAAAGGTAAGGAGAAAGAAGGAGTTACATCACAAAGTGACCATGGACGAGAAAAGAAGGCAAAGGAGACCAAGGAAGCTAAGAGGACTCGACGTCGTATCAACCTCCAAGACTTTCCTCTTGGACATGGAATGGCTCCATACAACCTGTTGGAAGACATGAGAGGTAAGGGTCCTGATATCTCATGGCCTCAATTTCTTGCATTATGTCCATAAGTTAGGAGGGATTTAACAAGGGCAGTTAGCACTAGGAGAAAGGTAAAAGAGAGTGTGCCTGTTGTAAAAATTGCACAATCTGAAATGAATGAGGACATTACACCGGTGCTAGACTGTTACATCAAAGGAAGATTGGTTAGGAAAGGTCTAGTGGATGGGGGTGCACAAATTTGCATCATGACAGAGGGACTCATGCAAAGACTAGGCATGCACATCCATGAGACACCTAAAATCAAAGTCAAGATGGCAAACAATAGCAAGGCTAGGTGTGTAGGCATTTGTAAAAATGTCTTTGTAGAGGCCTTTGGCATTAAGAAAGCGGTGGATTTTTATGTTATGTCGACCAAGGGAAGTGGTTATCCATTTATCCTAGGAAGACCATGGCTAATGAAAATGCGAGCTTTGCAGGATTGGGAGAGTGGGAAATTAATTTGCAGGAATGACAATCATAAGAAGGTTGTCTTTGACATGAAGGAGCAATGCCAAGAGGAGCTCCCTGAAGAATCATCTCAAAGTGAGACGGAAGAAGGTTGGACCGATAGCACTTCAGAAGAAGAAAGTAGCGACAGCATACTGAAGAGGAGTCTTCCATCGAAGTCATGGGGGTAAGGTTTAAGCCAAGCAACCAAGAGACCTCTTGTCAAGGATTGGAGGAGGTATGTCCTCAAGAGAACGAAGGTGTTCAAGATGAAGGGATGCTGGAAGATATGCTATCAACAACACTTACAAAGGATGAAAGAGAGGAGTTCAAATGTGTGCTAAGGAAGTTTCCTAGGCTTTTTGCTCAAGACTACACCGACGTGCGTGGGGTAGATGTTGTTCAACACAAGATTGAGTTAAAGCCTGAGGCCACACCTAAAGCTCAGAAGCTACGAAGGCTAGGAGTTATAAAGGAACAGGCTCTACTTAAGGAGGTAAGAAAGATTCTAGCAGCAGGTTTCATTTATCCAGTGGAGAATTCAGAGTGGGTCTCTCCTGTTGTTGTCACTCCTAAGAAAAATGGCAAGTGGAGGGTGTGTGTGGATTACCGTCCCCTCAATGAGGCAACAAAGAGAGATCACTTTCCCCTCCCATTCCAGGATGAGATACTAAATGAGGTAGCTGGTCATGAGAAGTACACTGTGTGGGATGGTTACTAAGGTTACTTTCAAATAGGGATTGCATTGGAGGATCAATTGAAAACAACCTTTATCACTCCTTGGGGTTGTTATGCTTTTAGAGTCATGCCATTTGGTCTGAAAAATGCTCCTGCAACATTCCAACGTTTCATGAATATGGTGTTTCAAGCATTCTTTGGAAAGTCAATTAGGGTGTTCATTGATGATTTATGTATTTAAAGCTCAAAATCATTGCATCTACAAAGGGTAGAAGAAGGTTTAAAGAAGCTCTACGACATGGGAGGTCAACTCAACCCCGACAAGTGCTATATAGGTGAGGATGAAGTAATCTTGCTTGGTCATAAAGTTTCTTACAAAGGCATTGAAGTGGATCCTTCAAAGGCAAAGGCTCTTATTAAGCTACCATCACCCAAGAGTCTTAAGGAGGTCATCTCATTCATTCAAAAGGTGAAGTATATGTCACGCTTCATTCACTTAGCCTCGGAGTTACTTCACCCTTTGCAAAAGTTGACACAATAAGTAGAATTTGCATGGTCTGATGAGCTTGAAGAGTACTTTTGTAACATTAAAGCCATTTTGTCAGAGCTACCAACACTCATGCCTCCTTGTTGGGAGTACACATTCTTTGTTAGCTCTAGTGCTGGGAAAGAAACAATTGGTGCAGTTTTGCTACAACAAGATCCTTATAGTACCAGGATGCGGCCCATCTACTTTGCTAGTGGGGTCATGAATGCTTTAGAGAGAGGCTATACGGAGGTAGAACTCATGATGCTTTCTCTCATGTTTGCGATAAGGAAGTTTAGATCCTACTTGCTCCCAAAACCTTTTGTAATCCTCACCGCAGAGAATTTGTTCCCTTGGGTGTCATCTCAAATGAATCTTAGTACTAGGATCTCAAAGTGGATTATGGAGTTGCAAGAGTTCCAATACTCTTTTAAGGTAGAAGATAGTGTGCGTGCACAATTGGCAGGGATTCTCACTTATAGGGTACATGAAAAGGAGATTAAGGTGCCTGAAGTAAAGACCCTACCATTGCCACCACCAAAAAGTATTCCTAATGCTTTTACCTTGTTCTTTGATGGAGCTTTTCGTCGAGCCACAGGAAAAGCAAGGGGAGGGCTAGTGTTGCTCAACCCAAGTGGAGAGGTGGTCATGAAAGAGAAGTTCAATCTACCAAGTTCAGCTAGCAACAATGAAGCAGAATATGACACACTACTTCATGGTTTAAAAATATGCATTGGCCAAGGGATACAACGTCTCATGGTAAAGGGAGATGCACTTCTCATTGTTAAACAGATTTTAGGCATTTGGGCATGCAAGAATGAAAGCTTAAGGACAAAATTTCATGCCATTCGTAGGATGTTTAATCAATTTGAAGAAGTGCAATTATATCATATTCCTAGGAAACAAAATGAAGATGCTGATTTACTTGCACAACAAGCTGTTGCATGTGTAAAGAAAGAAGTGCAGGTCATCATGGTGGCGGCTGCTTTGAAGCAACCGAGGTACCAGGGATTGGAGTCATTGGCTCCCATCATTGGCTACATTTTGGAGGGTGAGTTTCCACCAGACTTCACAAAAGCTCAGAAGAGGAGACTCATGAAGAAGGCAATCATGTATCTCTTCCTAGAAGGCTCCCTCTATCAAAGAGGGAAGGATCAAGTGTGCAGAAGAGTACCAACTATCGAGGAAATTCCAACCATTCTAAAAGGTTTTCATGAAGAGGCATGTGGTGGTCATTTTGCCCAAGAATCAACTGTGAAGAAGATTTTGCTTGCGGGGTATGTTTGGCCAAGCTTGCATGTGGATGTTTAACATTGGTGTAAAAGCTGTCACAATTGTCAGATAAATGGAAATAGAAGGTTGGTGCATGGCCCGAGGCAAATAGTTCTTGCAAATGGACCCTTTGAAAAGTGGGGCATTGATGCTATGGGTCCTCTGCCTAGGACAAAAAATGGTAAACTCTATATTCTAGTGGCTGTAGACTATATGACTAGGTGGGTGGAAGCACAAAGTGTGGCAAAGGTAAATGAGAGGACAGTGAGCAAATTCGTCTACACTCACATTTGTTGTAGATTTGGCACACCTTTGGAGATTGTTTCTGATAATGGTCCAGGGTTTAGAAAGGGATTGCTCACAGAAGTCTGTGAAGAACTTCGCATTCTACATCGTCACAGTACACCCTACTATCCCCAATCAAATGGTTTGGTAGAAAAAGCTAATGGTGTCATTGCAGGCATCATTAGAAAGATAGTGAAAAACAAGACAAAGTTGTGGGATGACTTCTTGGATGGTGCCTTGTGGGCGTATCGAACCACATATAGGGAAGCTACGGAGTTCACACCATTTCACTTGGTCTATGGTCAAGAGGCTTTACAGCCAATTGAGCTAAACATTCCAACAATGCGACTTCATGAAAAATCAGCACAAGATGATCAAGAAGCATGGATGGATCGACTTCTTACCTTAGCTGAGCTTGAGTGGAAAAGAGAAGCAGCATACGAGTGCTATAAGAGGAAAGCCACACAGACAAAGGAGAAGCTTGACAAGAAACTGAAGGACAAAGGCATCAATGAAGGAGATCTTGTGCTAAGGTATGACAATCGACTCGATAATCGTTTTGATGCCAAATTTGAAACAAGATGGCAGGGGCCATACATAGTCAAGAAGGCTTTCAATTCAAGTTACTATCAACTTATGGACTTGAATGGGAAAGAGCACTCCAGGAAGGTAAACGGCTATCGCTTGAAGCCTTACTTGAGTCGCCTTACACCAAAGGATCTACCAGAGCAAAAGGCAACTATCCCATGTAAGTATTGTTCCATGAAGCATGAGTGTAACACAAACCAAAATTCCAAGGGGCCAAACAATGAAGATCTTGTCAAGGACGCTGAAGCACTCTCTTTGGAAAAGATTCTTTATGATGGTACATGAATATACCATCATCCTGGGGGAGGGCTAATGATAGCCGTTTTTCGGCTCTCTGTGATTGCCATAGTGAGTTATCCCCCCCTATCAAATCACTTAAACACTGTGGTTACCCTCACCCTTTCACTGTATATAGGTGCGTGTGCGTTAGGGGACTTTTCCCATATCTCCTTACTGAAATAAAAAACCCTCAATTAGCTAGTCATTGGGCTAGTTGAGCCAAAAAAATATAAAACATATAAGTATATTATGGCCCATGCGTATGTAAATATTTCTTTGTATATAGGGCCTAAATAAAAGATTTTTTCATAATTATTTTGGTATTTATTTAAATATTTCTACCTAGGTGTGTGTTATTTATGCTCTGTACATTGCCTCACCATTACCACAATTTTTCTTACCATTTTTCATACTTTTTATTCCATATAGAAATATTTTCATGTAAGCTTCTCTTATATTTGGTGTAACTCACCCCAACAAAAATCCAAAAAAACTAGTTTTATTTATGTGTATATTTTTTCACTATTGTGATTTTTCCCTTTCTACAACTATTTTGTTTTTTTTTCTAAAAAATTAGAACACCAAAAATATTTATCTTTTTATGGTAGCCTCATAATGAGAGAGATTTCTTTTGACCCCTTTATATTTTTTTCACTTATATTATTTATATTTGACATGTACATATTTTTTAGACCCCTCAATATTTGATTTTCTTAGTTGTACTATTCACTTATATCATGATCTCAACAATATCTTCAATTATAGACCTACCAAATAAGGTCAAGGGTAGGTGGCATGCATACATGCACTATGGAGGGCTCACTCTTGGAGGTATTCAAAAGAATCATCCAAAGAAGGACCCCACAAGGACCTTGTGCAGTGGAAAAAAACGGTCAGTTTTGCTGAATTTTTAAAGTTCACTTGCTCTCTGAATTTGAAAAGGTGATACAAACTAAAGTTGTAGCTCTTGAGCTGAACTTTTGCCTCAAATTTTTTCATATTTTTTTGAGCTACGAGCTGTGAGCTATGATTTTATTAGTGGACCCCAGTTTTCCCATGCTATGCAGCCACACTCTCTCTTCCACTTTATCATTTTCCTCTTTCACACACACTTCTCCACTCATAAAGTTGGGTTTTGATTTGATAGGCTAAAAGTCAGTGTTGGGCACTTGAGTCTATTTGGTGCAGTAAAGTGTATTTGAGAGTAGTAATGCATGAGAGGAGTGTACTAGTGTGATGTGGGATTTGTGAGGGGTAGGTGGATCATGCCAATGTGAAAATGTATGCAAAATATGCTTCTAGCCTAGCAGATAATCTTCGGCGTGCCTAAGATAATTTTTATAAATTATTGCAATCTATGCCCTAGTCTTGCCCCATATAGCTTCTACTAGGTTAATTATGAAGGCTAAAGTGCTTGCTTGTGTTTCTTGCACTTGTTGTTGTGCCCGATTAGGTTGACAGTTCCTTTTTCAGTTGAGCTTGACTTGGAGTCATTAATCACTAGATGTATGCCCACTAAAGGTTGGTAAAGCTCTAATGTAAGGTATAGAGTGCCCCCTTTGAGTTTGAGGTCAAACGGATCAATAGCTGTGCGATAAGGATATGGTCATTTTGCTGTACACTAATGACTAGGCCTCCAATGCACCCATAACTCTCCATAGTACCCTAACATGACGGTCCCACCACATATGTGAAATCTAGTCTAGATATAGGTCCTTTATCTTCGGCGCGTCGAAGATACTAGGTCAGCTTTGCTGACACATTTTGCATCTTTGGCTCTAGCAATGTGTTACCCTACTAGTGATGAGCCCTTGCTTCACTTTTGGCATAATATGGGTGTCTGGTGTGGCCGGTGTTACCGTGTTAGTGGTTCCGATCCCGAAACTTCCTAGATTGGCCTGTGTTGCTGTGCCCCCTACAACTCGTGTGGTTGATAATGTGATATTCAAAATTCTTCTAGACATAGTTAGAAACTTACCCCTCATGGTTGGAGTGAGTAAGAGCCAACAAACAAGGCGTAGGAGAGCGTGGAAGGTGGCCAAAATCCACAACCTTGAGCTCTCTTTCTAAAGGCTAGAATCTAATTGAGAGGGAAAATTGACCAAGGGACTATACATACCTGGAATTTCCGATACCCCCCGTCCTATGCCTACCCAATCAGCTTATCATGCCTTACAATGTACTCCCGGATAAAAAATCTCTAAAAACTGACATCCATGGACCTTCTTGTCACAATTTTTTCCAGATGATTAGTGAGTTGGAGTGGCCGTCGAGTTTTTTTTATCGTAATTGCCCCAAAATTTTTCTAGCTTTTCCATTCAGCTTTGAGATTTGGCGTTTGAAGTCGAATCCAATTTTGACATTCCTGCTTATTATTATTTATTTATTTGGCTTTTGTTAGCAAAATTTAAAGGAAAATTAACTAGACTACTCAAAAAATTCCATCCTATACTTCAAAATAGAATACTAAAACACTTCTAATTTTATGATTTGGCCATATTTTTGTGGATTGCTTCATTTTCATAATGATCTTGGCTAGAAAACACGCAATATGAGTAAAAACCGCACTATTTTATGGCTTTTGGAAAATATGTACAATATATATACACACCAAGGGGTTATCCTATTGCATTCCCCAATCATCTTGTTATTAGGTAAATTGACTAATTTATTCAAGAAAGATCTTACGTTAACACACAATTACTTCAAAACATTGCCCTTGTCTTTTCCAGATTCATATGCTTTGTCCATTTTCAGATTGTCTCCCCCCCTCCTTTCTTTAATCCTCTGAGACAACAGAGTACCATGGTTGTGCAATGTGTAGGTTATAAAGTCATGTCTATGCATGGACCTGATTGGCCCTATGATGCTATTGATGTCAATGCAATTAAGTAGGCTATGCTATGCAAGAGGCAGGTCTTGAGTATTTTTCTTAAAGGTTTTTGATGGCGAGGTATGTTGTGATTGAAGTCTCTTGAAAAGTAAGTCTTGTAGCAATTGAGAGGATTCTTTTATGGTGTGATATGCACTATCTACAGCGGGATGACTAGAACCGGTGGTTTCAATCATGGTGGGTGGTTTGACTTTAGGTATCCACTTGTACCTGATGGAGGTTGGCTTGAGTTGCGGTGGGTTCTTTGGTACCCATAGTTTGACTTGTCTACTTTGGGCACTTGGTCTTGCGTTCTAAGCTATACATTTCTCCTTTGGTTGCCATATCCATTTCATCTTTAGTAGTGGTGGTTTCTGTTGAGGAGGAGGATACAGTGGTTTTCCCTTAGGGTTGTTGGAGGTGTATAGCAATCTTTTGGGCACCCAAATTTGCTGAGGTTGGCTCATAATTCTCTCACAGATGGTCTGTTTGAAGTGCCATTGCTTCCATTGCATTCGTAGGTGAAAGATCTATGAAGTATTGTAAGTTTCTCACGATAAATCTATGTTCTTGTTGTGTCTAACCTCCTTCTAACTTTGCTCATACTTCATGTTTTTCTTATCAAAATTGCATTTTATGCATAGGAGGGTGTTGGGGCATCATTGCTAAGCTTATAGGTGTATTTGGGAGCAAAAATAGTTAGGTAAAATCTGCCCTCGTACTATTAATTGGCGAGTTTTTCTTGTGGTCATAAGAGGGACTTGAGGGATCAGGCATGTGTCTTTATATGTTGTCCACCCAACCTATCAACTTGGTTGCATTTGGACTTCATTTGATTGGTGGAATGATGAGAATTCCTTGGAGTGTTGTAACTAGATTTTGCTACATGACATGCAATTGAGTGTTGTTTTGGGTAAGTAGGGATTGAGTATGTTTTCCAAGAGACTAAAAATATTTTGTAGCCTCCATGCACTATTTGGATCAGCTCCGTCCCATGGTATGCCATTTATGTCCGTGGTTCTTGCTATCTCTACAATAAGATAGTTGGCTTGGCAAGCAAAGGGCCCAAAAAATCCACTACATGCACACCAAACCCATCATAGCTCTGATACCAATTGAAGAGTGTAGTGCACAAAATGCGTGCATTCAATGTGGGTTGTTCATGCGGGAAGGGGAGAAGGAGAGAGTGCAAGGTATTGTGTGGGTGAAGCAAGTCTCAAGAATGAGAGGAGCTGAACACCAAACTTCTGGCCCTTGGCAAAGGTGCAACACCTGACCCCAACAATAGATACTTTGCCAAACAATCTACTTAAGAACAAGGCACAAGGAAAAAACAATATAATAATAAGAAAATAGCTTGCACAATAGAGATGCACAAAAGAAGAGAATAGAGCTATCATCAATTAAGATTCTTTTCTAATCACTATCACTCGCTCCATTCTCGATTCATTAGGTGGAATCTTCTACAGATTTCAATGTTGTGGCTTCAAGAAAACTTAAAAACCATGCTATGTTGCAACGCAAAGTGAACTCACAACCTTCGTGAGTACTCCACCCCACTATCCGTGATGCCTCCACGATCCCCCTTTTTATTAGAAAAAATGCCTAATCCACTTTTCCATTGCCTACCTCCTATTGCATGCCAGATGTCTCATCTCCTTAGCCAATTGCATCCTCTCACAACCTGACAATTGCCTCCTTATCCGTATTTCCCTCGCTTTCCACCTCCCACAAGAAGCTACTTCCCTTACATGCCATCAATTCACTCGCTTGCCGGAATCTCTGGGTTCTCCATTTTTCTCTCTCCAGATACCCATTAATAAATCACTTCCAAGATTGAACCCACCCACACACCTATGCATTAGTAAAATGCACAATGAGTTCCTATATTTGATGGAAGATGCAATCATTTAGTGCTTTGAAACCAGCAATTCTAGGGTATGATGAAATGCTATAACACTGTGTTATTATGAAACATGAGCTAATACTACCATGAGCAAGAAAGCATTGGTATTATAAAGATGTAAGAGGAGGCCCCCCCCATAGGCCCTTTAAAGGTAGTAGAATTGAAGAGCCTTTAACTACACAACATCCTTGCATGTTGATAACAACACATTGGCCCGAAAATTTTAGGGCACCCTTACCCATCCTAGGGAAGGTAAATTTTCAAGAGTGCTTGTCTCATGGGAAGGGTTGTCTAGCATTTCAACCTTTGAAATGAAAGAAATGTTTTTCTTGCCCTTTAGATCAAATTTTTACCAAAATCAAGTTTTGCCATATTGCATTCTAACCATGAGATTTTGGAAGAAAAATCTATAGTACAATGAGCAAGGGTGCATTTGACAATGTTGCAAAGAAATACTAGAAATAATTTCAACAAAGTCATGTGAACTACAACTAACTACAAGATACAAAATGAGCAAGAAAAGTAGTAAGGGTTTCACTAGAATATGCAAATACCTAGAATCGGAACGTGCATTGTAGCTGTAGTGATGACATCATATATTTTAAATTTTGTTGGACCTGCCGTTTGTTGGAATTTTAATCATGAAGATTCTCCTCCCAAACCTTTGATTGTTAATCTCATGAGGTTACTATGGCTATTCTATCTGCAAAGCCATGCCACATAGTTTTATGCAATGTTCGTTTGAAAACATAGAAGATGGCATGGAGATTTATAGCCTTTTGTTGAACTAGTGGCCCCACCTTACTTTTAACCCTTATCATCCCTATACAAGAATTCATAAGTGTATGCATTGAACTTCCATGTTTCAAGTAGTATTTCTCCCTTAAAAATCCTTGGTTTATTACCTAGTGAATAACACGGAGTCACCTACTATAGTATGCTTAGCACTCACAAATACACTCCATCTTGCTATAATAAGATGACTCTTCTATTGAAGCCTCTCCTGCAAGAATTCAAAAGGTCATCTCAGAAACATAACCATACCTTGATAGACTCTATTGTAGAAGTTTAGTGAATCTCCATGCCATGAACCTTAATAGATGTGTCAAAAATCTATACATTGTCACACAAGTCCTTTGTTCAAATCTTTACTATATTATAGTACAAAGAGAATCCATAGTTGGGGGGGTTTTGCGATATGTCTGAGTGATCTTTCACTGAATGTCAGCACGAACAAAGCCAAAGGGGCTTATATGGTACATACAACCACTTTAAGTATCAGAATCCATGGCTATGAGCCATATTTGAGCAAGTTTGCAAATGACATGGAACATCACTCTCAAGAAAGAATTTGTTATACTCCCTTGATTGGGTTGGACTTTAGGGACCCATTTGAGGCTTGTGTCGGGAGACTGTGAGACAAGATTTGGTTGTTTGATAATTGCAGTCTCCATTCCCATGTGGTTATTGTTGATTTCTTTGGCTTGTCCAATTTAGCTTTGAGAATCCATTTGTAGTTTGTTAAGCTTGTTGAAACATTCAGTAGTTGATTGAAGTTCTACCATCGATTGTGTTTAGCTTTGTTGGTTTTGTCAATTGGAAAGTTGTATTGCATCGAAGGACACATTGGTTTTGGTATCCATATCTTTTTTGGCTTTGATGCTATGATTGATTTTTGGATCCAAAAATTTGTAATTCTTCTTTCGTGATTACTTGCATGTAGTAGATACAAGAAAATCTTCCCTTGTGTCGTAGTCATTTGAATGCTTTTGTTCATCCCATATGTGATCTGTTTGCACATATGGAGTAACATAAGGCTTATCCTTGAGATAATAATGCAACATGTTATCTTTCCAATCTAGAACAGCCTTGTAAGTACACATCCACCAAACTCCCAAAATGATTCGTTATTGAGATCTCTATCTGCCATAATGTGGAACCAATGTGGGGAGTGGTTTCCATCTATGTTAATTGAGACATTGGCTTTTCCCAGACTAATCATGGTTTCTCGGTTGGTCGCTCTTAGATCAATTTGAGTTGTTTCAATCATTGACTTCAATAGTTTCAGGTAGGTTGAATATTGCATAGCATTGACATGTGCTCCGGTGTCCACCAATGCTCATTCCATTGTACCGTTAGCTAGCTCGATAGTAATCCGTACATCCATACCACCTAGCCAAGTTTATTTTTATCTAAATTACCAAAATAGAAGGTGGAAACTATAATTGTTCTTTGTGCTTTAAACTCCACGTGCCTGATCTTTAATTACTTGAGCTTTTTTTTGTTGCTCCTTAGCTAAATGTATCTTTTCTTGCATGTCCGCGGTGAGAGGTTGTTGATACTTTTTCAATTTGCATCCATTTATCCAATTAGACATCACCTCTCCCTCTAATGTTGCAAGTTGGACGCTTCACTTGGTGATATGTCGTTGATCACAAATGGGTCATTACCCCTCTTTTTGAGTTTTTTGAAATGTTGCTTAAGGGTGTAGACTAAAATGTAGTCACCCTTTTGAAATTCCTTGTTTTTCACATGTTGTTCATGGAATTGTTTCATTTGTGATTTTTGCGCACACATAGCCACAACCAATTTAAGTCTTGTCTCATCTAGTTGCATTAGTTAGTCCAGTCTATCTGACAACTCATGCCCAATACATCCCAAGTCTTGCACTATGCGTAGTGTAGGAATCAAGAACTCGGTAGAGAATATTATATTAATACACTAAGTTAAAATGTGTTATTTTTTGTGGCATTTTATATGCTACCCAATATGCCCATAAGGCTGAATGTAACTTCTGATCAGAGTCCATTCTAGATTCAGTGACAATATTTGTGAGCAATGTGCATCGTTTGTGCTCTCGGCTTATCCGTTGGCTTGAGGTGGTATGAAGCTAATTTATAATGAAGCACCATAAAATAATGAAACAGATGATTAATCATGTCATTGGAAAAATGAGTACCTCGATCAATCATGATTTCAATCGGAAGGCCATACCGTGTGAAAGTATTTTTGTACAAGAATTACGTTGTGGTTCTGGCATTATTTTTTTGTGTTTCCTTAGCCTCGAATCATTTGGTCAAATAATCTGTGGCCACTATAACGTATTGAGCATGCGTTCTATATATTGGTGGCAAGGTAGGACCTACAAAGTCTATTTACCATTTGGCAAAAGCTCGTGCTCCTATTATTGGTCATAGCGGCATGTCATCACGTTGCACTAGTACTTTAGTATGTTGACAAGCGTCACATTGTCTCACGTAATATTTGGCATTCATCAACAGAGTAGGCAACAAGATCCCTGCTAGGAGTATTACTTTTGTGGTTTTGTCTACCAAAAAGTGTCCTCCTGTTGGAATGACGTGTTCTTGCTCAAGTATGGGTAGGTACTCATGTTCTGTAGCACAAATCCTTAAGTTGTCATCTATTCCTTTCTGTAAAGGTGATTTTCAATGATAACGTAGTTTTTTGCTTCTTGTTAAATCAAGCATAATCTTGCTCTGCTCAAGTTATTTGGCAAAACCACTTGCTCTAAGTACTCCACAATGTAATTTGGCCACTTGGGTGTTGTTGCTATCCTGAATAGTGTAGCATGCTTGATTGACTTTTTGATCGATTGCATAAGCATCACATGAGCTAACATAGTGGTGTACACTTTTCTGGATGTGAGGCCAATAAACTCCAAGTAGCATCGGTCTTTGATATGTTTGCGTTTTGGCATTATGAATACTCGTAGTTTGTACATGAGCTTGCTTCATATATATCTCTTTTTTGGATGGCTCGATGAATAATCTGCGTATGCCATCGTGTCCTTGCTTATATAACCATCCTACAATCAATACTAAGTTGCGAGATTGCTCGATGATTGATGGCTGTCTCTCAATTTGCAGTGAACCAATGGTGAGAAAATGGTATAATTTGTTTGCTCCAACTTGGTACCATCTGAATGTTGAAGAGATAAGAGTCAGGAAAATCATCTTCAACCCCTAAAGGAGCTTCCCCATGTAGCATTTATGACAAATGGTATGCTCTCTAGTGTGTAGGTCCTTTCTTGACCACCACATTGAAATCAAATTCGAGCAATATTAAGAACCATCGAACTATGCGGCCCACATTGCATGGATTATTCACTAAGTACAAGAGTGTCTGATGGTCCACAAAGAATACGAACTTGTTCATGAGAAGGTAATGTCTAAACTTTCTTACAAAATAGATAATTCCCAAGCCCTCTCATTCTATGGTCATGTAATTTTGTTCTACACTATTCAGCTATCTACTGGAGAACCAGATTGGAAAATCCATGTTGTTTTCTCTAGGTTGCGCTACGATACATCCAATAGCGTAAGTCGATGCATCTACATCGACGTGGAAAATTTTGTTTCATCTAGGAACTTTAAAATTGGAGCAGAAATAAGTCTCTGCTTCAATTGTTGAAATGCTTTCTCACATTCCTCATTCCATTCAAACTTAGTGATGAGTGCGTAGAGAGGTCTTTCAATGATCAAGAACATGTAAATAAATCTGTGATAGTATCCACAATAATCCATAAAGGCTTGTAACTCTCTAGCTTTGGTTGGTATTGGAAGAGAAATAATCACTTGCTTCTTCTCAAGATCAGAAGAAATGCCATTTTTGGACACAATATGTACCCAAATCTTGCCTTGTCTTACCATGAAAGTTCACTTTTCACAATTTAGGCAAATATGATATGTTCTTCATTTCTCAAAGAACTTTAAGGGTTTGACATGTTCATTTCTATGGAGAGAATGCACACACAGGTCATCCATATAAATCTCTAAGAATTATCTTAGATATTCCTTGAATGCATGACTCATGAGATTTTGGCATGTAGCATGCGCATTGGTTAGACCAAATGATATCACACGATATGCAAATATGCCCATTTTGTTGCAAAGGCCTTTTTGTGTTGATCCTCCAACTTGATTGTGAGCTGATTATAACCTGAAAAGCCATTGAGAAAGCTGTAGACTTCCTTTCTAGCAACTCTTTCAATCACATGGTCGGTGATGGGAAATGGTTAGTTGTCTTGGATCATAGCAGCATTCACCTATTTGAGATTTATGCACACTTGTAATTTACCATTTTTTTTGTACCACTACAATAGGTGACACCCACTCTGTGTGTTTGATCTCATAGATAAGCTCTACTTATTTTAGCTTGTCTATCGCTTCTTTGTTTTTTATTGTAAATGTTTCATTGTAAGTGTCGGAACATTGTCGATGTGGTTTAGCATCTCTCTTGAGGCTTATCGTGTGTTGGAAAATTCTAGGATCCACCTCTTTTAGATCCTTGTACGATCATGCAAACACATGATCTCTATATTGTTTGAGAGTAGCTATCAACAGCTGTTCCTCTCCTTGTGTAAGATCTATTGCTATGTAGGTTGGTATTGGTCTTTCTCTTGGTTTTGCCAGATTAATCTTCTTTGCATTTTTAGGCCCATCATATGATGTTCCCAGTTCGTTAGTCTCTCGAATTGGTTGCTCCATCACAATACGTAGGTCTTGAATTGTGTTATTTTTGTAGTGAGAGGGTGCATCAAATCTATTTGAGTTCGAGTCCTCCTCACTTTTCATTTCTGTAGTTTAAACCTCCTTCAATGTTCATTTTAACCTTTGATATTCACTTTTGTGTTCCGTATTTGACATTGTTGGTGGTTTTTTAGTCTTGCCTTTCACTTGGCTTTTGATTTCTTTCTTTGAGTTTGCACCAAAAATTTATCAACTTCAAGGGCTTGCTGGCAATTTTGTCTTGGACATAGTCATCTACTCCCACGAGCATGAGATATTGTGTTTTGGTCATCAACTTTGACATTGGTTTCTCAATTTTCCCTTTTTGTTTCTTTGTACGTCTCATCTGATATTTGTTTTGTCTCCACATTTTTTCGTTAGGAAACTTGTGGAAAATTGGCTCATCTTGTTTTGTCTTATTTTGTTTTTAGAGCCACTTGAAAGTTCGTCACTCCTCAAATTGTGGTATGCATCCTCCTCATCATGTGAAAGATCCCATACAGAAACCTCATCCACCATCCATTTACAATCACTTGTCTCTATAGTTTCATTTGTTTCAGATATGTTTCTGGTTTCCTAGATAGCAGATACCATTAGAAAGGGTCTTATGTCATTACCATCTTTGTCACAAAAAGTCACATTGGTTACCTCATTTACACAAACATCAAGAGTCACAAGTATTTTCTCCTATCAAAAGGGCTAAAAAAACTCATGTGGAAATGGTTCCTTCATGTAGTAATCATCTTCTATTGAATGCTCTAGGATGAAATTGTCCTTTCTAAGACTCCCACATTTTGACGCTCTGCACATCCAAATATGAGCATCCTTCACTAGACAAGCAGGAAACTATGTTCTGTTGTTTGTACTGATAGCAAAGTCTTCTATCGGAGTTTGGTTTACGTCCATGTAACTATGGTCCTTGGTGTTAACCTTGGTTATGATTCCCTTGTGCTATAAATAGAGATAGTCAAAGCCCCATTCTTGAACCATCTTGAGTTGACACATAAAGGGTCATCCCAAATAACTTCCAAATTGTTGTCTTTTTTGAAATCTACTACCACAAAGATATGTTTGTATTCTATCCCGCATGAGGACACTATCAATTATTCCAACATTCCTAAGGATATTTCCACATGCCTATTGGCTAATTGCAGTCTCATGTGCATTTCCTTGAAAGCTGGTCTTTTTCATTTTTCCTAGATCCCTTTTGTAGTGATGGCTATTCCAACCCCACTGCCCAATATTGCAATGTTTGTTACTCCCTTGTATTCTAGAGGTAAGGTGGTGTTTCCTTCCTTTCCCTCACATTGATCGCCCACCTTATTCACTAGGACGCGTATTGCTTTGGGTTTCTCAAGATGGTTTTTTTTTCTTAAGTTCATCTACTAGGTCATCTTTTGGATGGATCTTCACTTTCATCTTTTCTAGATTTTTGCTCATTTTTCCCCATCAGTATGGTTTGATTTTTGAAAGTTCCATAAGAGTGATTGTACACCTTATAGGAGAAGACAAGAGATCATGCAAGCTCTTTGTATCCGTCACTCGTAGAATAGAATTTTATTGTGATGGAATAATTCTTACCTTGGATTTTGCCTCATATTCCCCTATAAAGGACGGTAAGGTTCTTATGGTCGCTTGTTTACTCTCTATAGAAACCTCCATTCCACATCTCCATATAGCAATTGAATATCTCCCGAATAGATCTCATGGTCCATGTTGATTTCAGGGATTGGTGATGATAACAATGTGGCACTTCCATCTTTCATGTTTTCAATTGTTTTCCATAGTGATTGTGGCCATGGTTTGTCTACTTCAGGAATTGGCTGTATCTCTAAGGATTTAACCTCATTTGTTGTATTCGAAACAATCCCAATAGTCCAGGGCTCCTCCTTGTTTGTTTTCACAGATTTGATTTTAATATCCAGATTTTGAGTGCAATTTATGATCAAATGATCCCTTTCACAACGGTCACAAAATCCTTGAATTTTACATTTCTTGCATTTGTTGGTTTCCTCCCGCACCCATGTGTTTTCTTTCCCCAGTTCATGTGTCACATGATCAGGAGTTTTTGAGCTTTCAGGATCTAGCAGAGCTTGATCAGCTTCAATGAATTTTTTAGCACATCTCCATTATTTTAGATTTGTATCCGGGTTCGGATAAGTTAGTAATCTTTGTTCCAAAGTTTGACTATTATTGAGTCTTGCCTCGTAGGCTTGCAACATAGCGTCTAATTGTTCGTTCACCATGTCTACCAAGACTGAACCACCTGAGTCAGTCTTTGACTCCTCTGACCCCTTTGCGTCTTTCTTGCTCTCTTGTTCTCATCTATGTTGTTCTTTTGTTTGGTTCAATTCAGTTTCTAAATCTATTTCTTTCTTTAGCCTTTTTGCTCTCATTTTGTCTTGTTTGGCTTTCCATGGTTTTCTTAAAAAGTCCTACTTGACTCGTTTTAAGATTCGTTTTCAGATTCCCTGTGTTCGAGAAGTTTCAAATCGTTTGCTCTACATGCTAATTTTTTACTCCTTCTTGAGCCTGAGCTCTAGTCACCACTTTGACTAGAAATGTGGGCCCATACTCATATTCGCTCGTGCATGGTAAAATTCCAATGACATTGAAAGTTTCCTTCCTCAATTTGTCAAGATTCTTTGCACCGTTTTGAATCAAGAAATCTCTCCCACAACCGTTATAGAATCCAAAATATTTTGTTCGTTGAACTTTATGTGGATACACTCTTGCCCAATGGTCGCCTCCACATTCATAACATGGTCCCTCGGGTTGGGCTATTGGTGGTGTCCCCGTTGGCTGGCCTGCCCTCGGTGAGTATCCTTTGGGCTTGTAGTTTTTTTTTTGCTATGAATATAAGCGTGTTTTCATCCATTGTGGATTGATTTCTAGTTATTTGAGCCACATATGAAGGTTCAACATCTTCACCAGCTCTAGCCCAATATGGATTTTCTTTTGGAGGTCCATACACCTTTCCCTCATGTAGTTATAATTATAGAATCACTCATTAGTGTCATGGTTTGTGTATATTTTCTCTATGACACAATACCTAAACACTCTTGGAGCATTGACTGCTTGTGGTTGCTACGGCCTCAAATTAGGGTTTTTCCTGTAAGTCAGGTTCATTCTACAAACCACTTGTTTGATTTATTGATCTACATTTTGTGTGATTGAAGCAGGAGAAATACGTTTTGCAATTGACTCACTGGTGGTGGCAGAAGAGGTACTGCTAGAGTTTGTCTTTGTGTCTTCAGCTACCTCCTCGTATGTTTTGCACTTGTCAACAAGGTACAATGCTTCCCTAGTGACTTGTTTGATTGTTGTGCATGCTTTTAAGTGTAAGTCCTTTTTGAGAGTTTTGTTTCTCAAGCCCTCGATAGAGAGAACTGATAAGCAATCATCTTAAGGTAACTCTCACGCTGGACATCTTTTGATGTATTGCTTGAAATGAATCGAAGCTTCCTTCACCTTTTTTTTTTTTTTGGTCTAAAAGCATAGATTCTAGAAACCATGTTGTGCTTGATTCCCCTCTTATAAAATTCCTCAACAAACTCTTGTAAGAGTTGATCAATGTTCATAAAATATCTACTATTTAGTGGCTAGAACCAAGTCAGCACCGTTCCCTCCAATGTTAAACCAAATCCATTGTATTGTGTGCGAAAGTTCACTACTTATTCCCATATTAAGACTTTCTTAAAAATGAAAACATGTGCGTATGGATCTTCTGATCCACTGTACTTCTTGGCATGCACTTAGCCACTTGAGAATGTTGCATTCTTTAAGTTTATGTTACCATCCTTATCATTCTCGGTTCTCTACAACTATATCTCTCATCTCGTAATCACTGATAGGTTCTCTGGAAGGGGTTTGGTCAGCCACTATTACCTCGGGTCTTACATCGCGGCTTTCAGTTTTGATATTTGACACCCTTGTGCTAAAATTTGTGTCTGGGATATCATTGCCACAATGTAAGACTATATTAGGTAAAGTGGGAAAATCCCAATTCCGGACAACTTTCAACATATCACGTATAAAATAATGAGATCTTTGTCAAAGACGTCAATTTGCTTAAGGTTTCATTCCAATTTATGCACGTAGATTACACATCGAGAATAAAATTGGACATGAAGTTTCATGGTTTTAGTCAATTGAACCATTAAGATACTAGTGCATTCTAGTTATTATCGTTGTGTATGCCTTATTGTCCTACCTATGATTTACCTCAAGGTGAAGTTTCAAGGCCCACCACTTATCCAAGCTAAGTTCAAAATGCATACCTAAACTTATTCAAGGTCCACCACTTGTCCAAGCTAGGACCCAAAGTGAGGAAAACAACCTACTTTTTTATGCCATTCAAACTCATCCAAGCAAAGTCAATTTCTAATCTAGGATTTCTTCATTTGAGTTTCATGGTGCACCTATCTAAGCTAGGCTCCCTTGGAGGAATATAAATCCCACCACTTGTCCAAGCTAGGTTCCCTTAACCTATGGAGGAATACAAAGTCAACTTCTTGTCCAAGATACACTCAAAGTGATATGTTAAAATGAGTACCTATAAACCCCATTCCCAAGACTAATGATCACTTTCAATTTTTATGAATATAGCCAAATTGACCATTAACAAACAAAAAAAATGAACTTTGTTTAAGATATTGCTTTCACTTTGCTTTTTGATATTTCTGAGCTACATCAAGAAGTGTCAAGATCACATATATTACATTCTTGAATACCATGTGATACGCCACTTTATGCACATAGATGTATTCTTTCAAACATATTCATGAGGATAAGATATTTAGGTATTCAGCTACACTTATGTTGTTAAGTCATCATAATTTTATACATTTAAAGGGGTTTTTAAATCCACCACTTGGCCATTCTAAACTATTCAATCAATTTCATGTTACTTGTGTCAATGCTATTCTATGTGTATTTACAAGAAAAAAGCAGTTGATATAAAGAAAATTTCAATCTATTTGCAACTATAATAAATGTAAATCTCTTGTGTTATTACATTGTTCTTATCATTAAACATATTTGGAAAACACAAGTCTTAAGGAAAAAGAATTAAACTAATGTCAATAATGGATTTTATGATAAAGAGTTGCGATTTTGACATTATGTTCTAAATGAATATGCTGCATATTTTTCAAAATTGATTGATTTAGATAAGAAATTTTTTATTTGTGCATGAGTACATGCATATGAATTCCCATGCTAATCTCACAACAAAATGGCATATTCTTGGATGAGTCTCCATGCTAATATGACAACAACATTGTTCAATGATTTTTTTTTTATATTGAATGAGTATAAAAAAAGAGGTCTTCTATTGATACAACTTATATTAAGTACAAAATAATATTTACCACCACCCATTGACCCAGCATAAGAAGTCATACTCATGTTTTGAAGAAAAAAGGACGTTGTTCATGTTGTGCTTGTGTCTTGAAGCCAAAAGGGTTCTCTTGACTAAATACATTTACACATTGTAAACAAAAATAGTGATCACATTTCAAACTAAAAATACAAAGAAAAATTTGTATCCTTAAATTAGAATTCACTCCATTAATAAAGAAGTCCCCTTGTGGAAACATCCAAGTTACAACAAGGCCTAAATATTTATAGTGGATCCATTTACACAAGATATGAGCACAATATAGATAATTATCTACTCAAAACAACAAGAAAAAGAGAACCCATAAGAAGGATGCACTCCATTAATAAAGAGTCCCCCAAATGTTAAGGTGCACTCCATAAGAAACACACTAGATTGAACAAAAGTCCCCTTGCAATAGGGTACACTTCAACTAGAAAAAACAATGTGATAAATGGTTGGATGAAATATAAATGTACAATTTATATTCACCTTGAATAACAACTTATAATGAACCAGTTCTAATTGATATTATGTAGTTTTGTATACAATTGATATCTCTATCACTACATTCTTGCCAAACAAGTTCAACATGTGACTCTCAACACTGTCTTCTTGACAAGTAGACATTCATGACATAAGTTGTCTGAGGATCCTCTACCTTGTTCACAATTGTATTGGAAGTATAGGTCCTCTTGTTTCTTGCACACAACCATCCCACTAACCATGGAGCTATTGTGCCTTCTAAGAAGCATTGAAGTTTCTCAGGTGTTTGTATCCAAAATTTTGGAAATATGAGATAAGCTCTTGGAATATTCCACATCACTCTATATGGAGTATCATAAAAAATTATGTGTTGGTAGCATGTAGATCCTCAAACATCCCCCAAACCGAAGTAAAATTCTTATGATAAATTTTTTTATATCCAATCATGATATACAATGCTTATTGCTCATAAACATCTTGAACTTTGAACAATGCATAGGAAAGCACATCTCAAGTATATGTTGAGCTTTGGTTAGGTTATATCAACTCCATATCCAAGGTTCAAAATAATCAAAACAGAAGTCCCATAAAGCTTCTGCATCACGGCGCACCAAATGATAAACTTCACCTTTGTCATTGAAAATTCGCATGTGCTCGGTCCATAATGGAACAATATCACCGTGTCGCATTTCAATTGAATGAAGTAGTAAACCCTCTATATCTTAGATAAGAACCCTTTGTTGTTGCTTCAAGGTAAGTAGTAAACTGAGTCGGAAGTGGTTGATGGCTTCGATGAGGACCCATAAAAGGTTGAATAGAAGAAATTTCTCTTTCAAATGAATTATTCCACTCTAAAAACAACGTATTTCTTTCTCTTGGCTCTGAAAAGAAACACGAAACATTTTATTGCTATTCATTTTTAAACTTTAAAACAAAATTGATGGTTTTAGCATTCAACATTTGATCACTAAAGACATCCAAAAGAATCATAAATACTAAAAACCATGTGATTATAAAAGTAGGGCAATTTGTCAATGCATAAGTAAACTTTAAAGCTCTTCAAGTCAATTGATACAATTGGTCTAAAAACCAATGGTGGAGTGTATACAATTAGGTGACAATTGGTTTAAAAACCAATGGTTCAATATCAAGAAAAACTCAAACACAAAGAATAATCTTTGTGTGAATTGTTTTTAGATCACAAAGACACAAAATTTTGCAAAGTAACCCTTGGCTGTTCTTAGAGGTTTCTTCTTTCATCTAAATGAAATGGTTCAAATTCCATATGAAATACTCCTTCAAAGAATAATCTGGATGAAATTTGCAAGAAACCATGATGAAGTGAGTGTTTTGAATCAAAATACAAATAGCATTTGCAAAAGTATTTATTGAAAATTCAACATGAATTCTAGTGAGTAGTACCTTAGTGTTTGAGAACATTGCGCTCATTTAGTAGCTTCTTCACAAAAGCCATAGCTGTTATAGCCTTCAATGATGGTGTGGCACAACCCATCTTCCTTGCTAAGATATTGATTGTGCTCCCCTTCATCATATCAATATTGATTTTTTCTTTTGTCATTATTTCTACTATTTCGTTCCTTCTAATCTCCTTTTCCCTGCTTGGATTAGTTGACTCCTCCTGCGTGCCAAAAAGGTCTCCTAGCTTCTCAAACATTGGTAGCTTATTTGTGGTTATCTCCTTTTGTGACTATCTTGAGTTTTGATCTTTCCAATAGTCCATGAGACCTTTGTACTCATTGTCATTGGAAATTGGGTCTTGTCCATAACGATTAGAATCAATAAACTCACGCACGTCTTTGCTCTTGTCAAGTTGCAACAAGTATGGGAGCAGCTCTTCTACGAGAACATTATCAACCATATTTTCTTTCATCAAACTTTGAAGGAAATATGCAATTATTTGTAGGTGAAACACAATATTTGTATGGAGAATCATCAACAAGAATTTTTCTGCGTGGATCACATTTAAAGCATGCAGATATTTTTGCCAATGGCTTAAACATAGTTGGAACTTGAGGATTGTTTGGTCTAAAAAATTGCAAGCCTTCGAGAGCATAGCAAGATTCTTGAGACCAAACTACAAAAAATGGCAATATCTCCTCTACAGTGCTTTGAAGTGTTCTCAACATCTGGTAAACATTAGCTTCTTTAGCTGTTGACCAAATCCCAACATTGAATCTCTTCAATACGGTCTTTAAAAAGTGGATGCACCTTGGCCGTAGCACAATATGCCTTTGTGAATCATTTTGAATAGATTATTGAACAGATTATGGTTGGTGACTTTGTTTCAATAGTAGACCATTCAAGTACAATATTACTGTCAACATGGATTTGTTGGGATTTGGTGAAACCAAAGTAAGTGCATCAACACTCTCTTGCACATCTTTTATAGATTGAAAGTTTTCACCCATGGTTTCCTTCGATGAAAGATGCAGCAAAGAGGCCTCAGGTATTTGCATTTGAGTATCAATAATTGGATTCAATTCTTCAAGTCAGATGTTTGTGGATACATCTAGAAGGCCCTCATTATTTGCTGCTGGATTGAAGCATTCCTTATCTATCCCACCCTCAATCCCTGGATATATTCAAAAAACAATGAAAGATCACACAATAGCCTCCTAGAGGATGACATATTAACAAGCAAGATATTTTGACATGATTATTGACATCCACATAATTATCACTTTTTCTCAAACATTACTACTCCATGTCTATTATGCAAGAAAAAAAAAACTTAGAGGGTAAATCTATCCAAAATCTAAGTATTTTAATTTTGTTACTTACGTAATTGAAAAGGAAAAAGGCTATAACCTTAGTAGATCCTAGATATTTGTAACACTATCCATTCAATCAATACTATGAAATAAGTTTTGTAAGGATGGATGCATCTTTGATTCACCACTTGGACAATCTAGACAAGTTCTTGGAGGCGAGAAAGAAAATTCGCAATCCACAATCACGCCGCCTTAAGCAAGTTTTGGAAGGGAAAGCTCATCATCATCTATTTAGTTATTGGATTTTCTAAAAACTATTTAAGAAGGTTTGGTGCATCCTAGATCCACCACTTGGTCATTCTAAACATAGTACGAAAGGGGAAATTCATCTTAAATCCACCATCTTCTCATTACATATATTTTGTGCAATGAAGGATGCATCCTAAATAAAATCAAATTCGTTCTAATGAAGTTTTGAATGGTGGTGTGCATCCTATGTATTGAATCAAAACAAGTTGTGGAAAAATAGTACTCATCTTAGATCCACCACTTGGACAATCTAGAAATCATGGAAGAGTAGATACTAGCTCAATCAAAAATTCAATCATAGTTGTTGAAGTGTCCATCCATCCAGGCCCACCACTTGGCCAACCTTAATGGCTTCTATCAGAGTGAGTGTATTCTAAATCCACCGCAAACAGTTTTCACCACTTATCATATCCTTGATCCACAATAAATGACCATTTTAAACAAATTATAGAAGCTTTGTTGCTTTTTAGATCTACCACTTGTCCATTCTAAAAATTTATAGAACACATATTGTTTCTTAGATGCATCACTTGGAGATTTGATGTTCAAGTTCTTGTTGAAGAGTAAGGGAAATCTTAATCCACCACCAAGCCACTTTGAGCAAGGTGTGAGAAGGAAAAGAGCATCTTGTATTTAGTACTTCCACTTTTGAAACAAATTAAGGAAGGTTTGGTGCATCCAAGTTCCATCAAAAGACCATTATAAACATGGTGTGTAAGAGAAAAAATGCATCCTAGATTCACTACCTTTCCATTCCACTTGTCCAAGCCAAGATCTACTGAGTTATAGAGGACCATAAGATCCACCACTTGTATAATATATGCCCTATTGAAACATAGAGAGCCATAAGGTTCACCACTTGTCCAAGCTATGTTCCATTCAAGAAAAGAGGACCATAAGGTCCCATTGTATGCTCTATTCAAGCATAGAGAGCAATGGGGTCCACCACTTGTCCAATCTCTTCTCCATTCAAGCATAAGGAGCCACAAGACCCACCACTTGTCCAAACTAAGATCAATTCAAGCATAGAAAAGAGAAAGGTCCATCACTTGTCTAGTCTATGCTTTATTGAAGGGTATAGAGCCATAAGATCCACCACTTGTCCAAGGAACTAAGCCATTCAAGCATAGAAAGGTACAAGGTTCACCACATGTCCAATCTTTTCTCTATTAAAAGACATAGATCCATAAGGTCCACCACTTGTCTAAGCTATGCTCCATTAAAGCATAGAGGACCATAAGGTCCACCACTTGTCCAATTTATGCTCTATTGAAGCATAGAGAGCCATTAAATCCAACACTTGTTCAAGCTATGCTCCATTCCACCATAGGTAACCACAAGGTCCACCACGTGTCCAAGCAAATTTTCATTCTAGCATAGAGAACCACAAGGTCCACCACTACATCTAGGCTCTATTGAAGCACAGAGAACCATAATTTCTACCACTTGTCCAAGCTATGCTCCATTCGATCATAGATGCTCATTTAAGCATAAGGTCTACCACTTTTCCAAGCTATGATCCATTCAAGCATAGAGAACCATATAGTCACCACCACTTGTCCAATCTATGATTTATTCAAGCATAGATATTAATGAGTTCTACCACTCGTCCAAGATCTACTCTATTCAATCATAGAGATACACAAAGTCCACCAATCTAAGCTCTATTGAAACATATAGAGCCATTAGTTCCACCATGTGTCCAAGCTCTGCTCCATTCAATCATAGAGGACCACAAGGTTTACCACTTGTCCAAACTATGCCCTATTGAAGCATATACAACCACAAGGTCCACAACTTATCCAAGCTAAGCTACAGTTGACCATAGAGATCCAAAAGGTCCACCACTTGTTCAATATATGGTCTATTGAAGCATAGAGAGCCATAAGTTCCACCAATTGTCCAAGCTATACTCCATTCAAGCATAGGGGACTATAAGATCCATCACTTACCAGATCTATGCTCTAATGCAACATAGAGATCCATGAGGTTCTCCACTTGTCCAAGCTATGTCCCATTCAAGTGTAGAGAGTCACTAGTTCCACCACTTGTCCAAGATAGGCTCCATTGAATCATAAAAATAGAGATAGATACACTGCATGTCCACAACTTCTATCTTATCTTCTATATATCATCCCTAGTGTCAATGATTCATTGCTCTCAAGCTTCATTGTATGCCCAACCACAAGTAGCATGGGTTATTTTGTCTCAATCTCCACCACTTGTGCTCAACGTAAAGTATCATGGATTATTTGGTGTCAATCTCCATGATTTGTCTAACCTATAGTCCACTATGAATATGTTTATTGTGGTTTTAAGCTTCAACTTTTCTAGCCTTCTGTCATTTTTAGGATGGACTTTGAATTTGGGAAAAAAGTGCACATGGTACTGATAGCTATTTTTTTGGCTATCCAAATTGCCATAGTGAGCTACCTCACCTTACCAAAATCACCCAAACACTATGGCTATCCCTACCATTTCACTGTACATAGGCGTGTGTGAGTTAGGGGACTTTTCTCATATTTTCTAAAAAACCCTCAATTAGCTAGTCACTCAGCTAGTTGAACCAAAAAAATAAAAATAAAAAATAAAAAAGGGTATATTATGGCCTCTTTGTGTGTAAATATTTCATTGTATATATGGTCTAAATTTATGGATTTTTTATAATTATTTTGGTATTTTATTTAAATATTTATACCTAGGTGTGTGTTTTATGAAACCTATGTACGCCTTCTTTCATCCTCTTGCATCGTAAGTATTTTTTTTTGCCAATGTGTATATACTCTAACCTCATATTTTTCTTTTATATAAATCACCCCCACATTTTTATCCTCACCTTTGTGAAAACAAAAAATCGATTTCTACTCCCTTAGTCACGTTTATTGTATTATTTTCATTTACTTGCATATCTTTTCCTTTTACACCCAAAATAATACAAAGAGTGACTATATCATATGATTCCAATATTTTTTTCCATATCCATAATTCTTCCATATTTTTATTATTATTTTTACTCATTATTCTAACACCATGTGCTCATTGAGCTAAAATCCATGAATAGTCCATACACTAGTCCCACCATGTATATATTGCTTTATTCACCAATAATCCTCCTCCATGCATGTGTAAAGTGTAACTTGGATGCTTTGTATAATGATATGACAAAGGAGGGGCTCACTATTGGATGCATTGAGAAAATTCAACAAAGGAGGGGGCCACTAAAAGACTTTTGCAGGCATAAACAACAGGCTTTTTGGTGAGAATTTTGGCACCTATCTATTCTCAAAATTTGAAGAAGTAAACTACAGAGAAAATGTAGCCCACAAACTGAATAATTATCTCTTATTTTTTCATGATTTTTGGAGCTACCAACGGTGAGATAGGATTTTTTGAGTGGACCCCAGTCTGCTCACTTCTCTCACAAAGTAACCCATAGTCTTCTCTCACCTCCTTTCCCACTTCCACACACACACACACTCATTCCTCTCCATCCCTCACTCAAACCTCTACCTTTCATGGTTTCTCTCACCTTCTTCACCATTAAACTCCCCTCTTACCCCCATAGCTCTCCTATGAGCTCTCCATGTATATAAACCATCTCTATGCCTCTCTCTATTACTTCCAAAGTACAATTCCATCTTAGCCCTTCTCTATATACATGAAATTCAGCATGTAAACCATGCTTAACATCTGTAAATCAAGAGATCTTATCTACCAAATTACCATTTTCATCGCGATAATCAACCTTGGTGGTGGTGGCGTAAAGAAGTGAAGACAAAGAAGAAGATCGATAGTCATTTTGAGAACCTACACAAGTAAGTCAAAAACTTCTTCAAGCTTCACCATCACAAGGATTTTCTCACTTCATTCAACCATCCATCCCATTCTACCCATTGTAAATATATCATTAACTTTCTAGTGATTACTAACACTAACCCATAACACACTAACACAAAATAGCCATTGACTTAACCATAAAAGACACCTCACCTCAAGACATGTGCATAGTCTCTCTCTCTCTCTCTCTCTCTCTCTCTCTCTCTCTCTCTCTCTCTCTCTCTCTCTCTCTCTCCTTCCTTAAAACTCTAATTTCACCTTATCTACCATCAATAATGCTCTCTTTTGAGCCCACATCCATGACTCAAGCAGATAAAGAAGGCCCGCAATGTTTTGATATTCAGAAAAAATAATAATTTTGATTTGTTAGCTTGTAAATTAGGATTTCCAATAATCTTAATGAAGGGTCTCCAACCTATAAATAAGCCCCTCCCCTTCTTGTAAAACAACCTCCAATATCTCACATAGCATCACAACACTCTATGCGTGAGGAGAGACTTAGGTGTAGCAACCGCTTTGTGAGCTTCACTCTTGGTGGGAGAGAAGCTTTCAAGCTACACATTGCAAGTGAGAGAGCGTGAGTTCAAAATCGCAAAACTACTATTGTATATGTTCCTCCATCATCAAAATATTGAGGTTTGGTGCATCAAAGGCGTGATTCGACGTTCAAATCTTCGTCCTTCCACTTGTGCGATACGGTTTAGTGATTTCAAGGTGACTTGTGTATTTTGAGTTCTATCGTTTGATCTTGCTTTAGAAAGTGTTTTAGTGTGTTTTCATTGCCAATTTTGTGTCTATTGTAAGAGGGTATGTGGTGAGAGGTCTCCCACACCCTAAGACTGTGTGTGTGTGTTGGCAATGTTTAGTATCCACTAAGCATTGAGTGAGTTTTTGTACAAACTCTACGATAGCAACATAACGAACCATCTCCATTTGCAAGCCACAAATAAGGTATTAGGCAAGATCCATTCCTCTCTCTCTTCCCTTTGCTTTAGCTCTCTCTAGTCCACTTTGTGTGTGTCTTGGTGTGAGGTTGATTGTGTGTGTTTTTGTGGTGTATCTTCTTGGTTGTGACAAAATCTCTCTTGTGTCCTAGTTTGCATACCATAACTAGCTGGTGTCCCTATCTTGTTTGGGTTTGTTGTTGTGTTGTGCTTGTGGTTGCCCTAGCCCCAATTGAGCAGCACGGGAGCCTTGAGGGGGGTTTAGAGGTCGTCTCTCTTGGTACCCGCCCCGGACCGCCTCAATGTTGGTGCCCCCACGGAGGACAGCTTGTGTATCTTTTTGTGTAGGTTCAATCTCTAGCATAGTCAAGTAGGTTGCATGAATCACGAGAATTTGTATGATCCTTTATTCGCATTGCAAGGCAAAAGGTACATATAATTATTAGTACTAAGTTGCAATTTCAACATGTAATTCGTAGAATTTTAGGTCCCCTTAGGTTGGCAGAGATAAACGCATCAATAAATCCCTTTATTTTGCCTCTCATTAGGTACGACCTTAGTTTGGATGTCTATATTTTTGTTTTGTTTTAAGCATTAGGTCATGCGTAGACCATGGATAATGGCCCAGGAATAGAGGTTTTCCCCTTCCATTTCACTCCACACATTAGAATAAACGTTGCAATTAGTAGGAAGATCCACTTTCAACAACGTATGGTGTTCATGTTTGGTGCCCAAAGAGTAGGAGAAATTCTGGCGTCACCAAACCCTGTCATCCTGCCTCTTATTGATTATCATAGGTCATTTGATGTGATTATTTTTATTTTGTTGTAGAATAGATTGCAATTTAGAAAATATTACTGTGTAATCTTTTAAAAAAAAAGGTGTTGTCACTTTGAAACTGATTCAATGGAGGCCCAACGCCAAATGTCCGGATATCCTCTTTTCTTTGGAGAGCCTAGAGAGGATGCATAATTATTTTTAGCAAATTTCAAGATGTCTTGTTGTATCAAGAGGATAATAACTGATCAAGAACGTGTAGAGATGTTTGAGATGGTCCTTAGGAAAGATGCTACCACTTGGTTTGACTCTTTGCCTGAGGAAGTTAAAGGGAATTACACGAAAGTTGTGAATCATTTCAAGAGATACTTCTTTGATCCTCAAAACACGCAAAAGCTATGGCAAGACATTGTTTCTCACAAACAAAAAAACTTAGATGACTACTACATGTATAAACAAAAGTTTCTACATCTTTGGGCTGTATGGGTAAGAAATGTTGCTAACCCTGGTGATGGTGCAAAGTTCCTAAAGAAGGAGAGGTTCATAGCCGGACTCTTTCCTGACCTTAAGGTAAAAGTTGAGGTGGGTGCACCTGCTACCTTTGATGCAACTGAAACTAGGGCTGCTAAGAAATATAGGAAACTCAAGTGCTTAAGGGGAGAGGTTCCAATAGAAGGTCTTAGACCCAAAGGTAAGTCACAAGCATCAACATCTATGGAGCTTCCTGAAGTAACGGTGGAAGTGATTGAGAAGTTAAATGAATCTTTAAGCAGCCTCTCAATTCACCTTGCACAAGATGTAGGTCCAAAGGGACAAGCAAAGAAGTCTGAAGAGCGAGATCCACGACCTAAGAGAGTCTTGCAATGTTGGAATTGCAGAGAGTCTGGACATGGGATGTATAATTGTCCTTGGCCCCGTGGGGATCCAGGGAGACCTAACTTGAATTACCCAGTGATGAATGCTGGTGAAGGAGCTGGTCAACAACCGAGGCTTCTACAAAGGCCAAGTGGACCAAGACCATCTCCACAAGGGGTGGAAGGAGTTTCACCTTTGCCTGACCAAAATGTCAATGTTGTAGAAGTCACACAATCCAAAGAGGGTGACATTGAAGCAAATGGCATTAAGCGTGGCCGAGGAAAAAGTAAAGAGAAAGAAGGTGTCACATCATAGAGTGACCATGGACGAGGAAAGAAGGCAAAGGAGACCAAGGAAGCTAAGAGGACTCGACGTCGTATCAATCTCCAAGACTTCCCTCTTGGACATGGTATGGCTCCATACAACCTGTTGGAAGACATGCGAGGTAAGGGTCCTGATATCTCATGGACTCAATTCCTTGCATTATGTCCACAAGTTAGAAGGGATTTAACAAAGGCAGTTAGCACTAGGAGGAAGGTAAAAGAGAGTGTTCCTGTTGTAAAAATTGCACATGCTGAAATGAACGAGGATATTACACCTGTGCTAGATTGTTACATCAAAGGAAGATTGGTTAGGAAAGGTCTAGTGGATTGGGGTGCACAAATTTGCATCATGACAGAGGGGCTCATGCAAAGACTAGGCATGCACATCCATGAGGCACCTGAAATCAAAGTGAATATGGCAAACAATAGCAAAGCTAGGTGTGTAGGCATTTGTAAAAATGTTTTTGTAGAAGCCTTTGGCATTAAGAAGGCAGTGGATTTCTATGTCATGTCTACCAAAGGAAATGGTTACCCATTTATCCTAGGAAGACCATGGCTAATGAAAATGCGAGCTTTGTAGGATTGGGAGAGTGGAAAGCTAATTTGCAGGAATGACAATCATAAGAAGGTTGTCTTTGACATGAAGGAGCAATGCCAAGAGGAGCTCCATGACGAATCATCTCAAAGTGAGACGGAAGAAGATTGGACTGATATCACTTCAGAAGAAGAAAGTAGCGGTAGCATTACTGAAGAGGAGTCTTCCATCGAAGTCATGGGGGTAAGGTTTAAGACAAACAACCAGGAGACCTCTTGTTGAGGTTTGGAAGAGGTACGTACTCAAGAGAACCAAAATGTGCAAGATGAAGGAATGTTAGAAGGTATGTTGTCTACAACACTTACAAAGGATGAAAGAGAGGAGTTCAAAGGTATGTTAAGGAAATTTCCTAGGATTTTTTCTAAAGATTACACCGATGTGCATGGGGTAGATGTTCTTCAACACAAGATTGAGTTGAAGCCAGAGGTCAAACCTAAAGCTCAAAAGCTACGAAGGCTAGGAGTCATCAAGGAGCAGGCTCTACTCAAGGAGGTAAGAAAGCTTCTAGTAACAGGTTTCATATATCCAGTGGAGAATTCAGAGTGGGTCTCTCCCATTGTTGTCACTCCCAAGAAGAACGGCAAGTGGAGGGTGTGTGTGGATTACCGTCCGCTCAATGAGGCAACAAAAAGATATCACTTTCCCCTCCCATTTCAGGATGAGATACTAAATGAGGTAGCTGGTCATGAGAAGTACACTATGTGTGATGGCTACTCAGGTTACTTTCAAATAGGGATTGCATTGGAGGATCAATTGAAAACAGCCTTTATCACTCCTTGGGGTTGTTGTGCTTTTAGAGTCATGCCATTTGGTCTGACGAATGCTCCTGCAACATTCCAACATTTCATGAACATGGTATTTCACGCATTCTTTGGAAAGTCAATTAGGGTGTTCATTGATGATTTCTGCATTTATAGCTCAAAATCATTGCATCTACAAAGGGTAGAAGAAGGTGAAGCTCTACGACATGGGAGGTCAACTCAACCCCGACAAGTGTCACATAGGTGAGGATGAATTGATCTTGCTTGGTCACAAGGTTTCCTATAAAGGCATTGAGGTGGATCCTTCAAAGGCAAAGGCTCTTATTGAGCCCCCATCACCCAAGAATCTCAAAGAGGTCATCTCATTCATTCAGAAGGTGAAGTATATGTCACGCTTCATTCACTTAGCTTCGGAGTTGCTTCACCCTTTGCAAAAGTTGACACAACAAATAGAATTTGCATGGTCTGATGAGCTTGAAGAGTACTTTTGTAATATTAAAGTCATCCTGTCAGAGCTACCAACACTCATGCCTCCTTGTTGGGAGTACACATTCTTTGTTAGCTCTAGTGTTGGGAAAGAAACAATTGGTGCAGTTTTGCTACAACAAGATCCCCATAGTACCCGGATGCGACCCATCTACTTTGCTAGTAGGGTCATGAATGGTTTGGAGAGAGGCTACATGGAGGCAGAACTCATGATGCTTTCTCTCATGTTTGCAATGAGAATGTTTAGATCCTACTTGCTACCAAAACCTTTTGTAATTCTCACTGCAGAAAATTTGTTTCCTTGGGTGTCATCTCAAATGAATCTTAGCACTAGGATCTCAAAGTGGATTATGGAAATGCAAGAGTTCCAATACTCTTTCAAGGTAGAAGATAGTGTGCGTGCACAATTGGTAGGGATCCTTACTTATAGGATACATGAGAAGGAGATTAAGGTGCCTGAAATACTGACGCTACCATTCCCACCACCAAAAAGTATTCGTAATGCTTTTACCTTGTTCTTTGATGGAGCAGGGGGAGGGCTAGTGTTGCTCAACCCAAGTGGAGAGGTGGTCATGAAAAAGAAGGTCAATCTACCAGGTTCAACTAGCAACAATGAAGCAGAATACGACACACTACTTCATGGTTTAAAGATATGCATTGGACAAGGTATACAACGTCTCATGGTAAAAGGAGATGCACTTCTCATTGTGAAGCAGATTTTAGGCATTTGGGCATGCAAGAATGAAAGCCTAAGGACAAAAGTTCATGCCATTCGTAGGTTATTTAATCAGTTTGAAGAGGTGCAACTATATCATATCCCTAGGAAACAAAATGAAGATGCAGATTTACTTGCACAACAAGCAGTTACATGTGTTGAGAAAGAAGTGCAGGTCATCATGGTGGCAGAAACTATCAAGCAATCGAGGTACCAAGGATTGGAGTCATTGACTCCCATTATTGGCTACATTTTGGAGAGCGAGTTTCCACAAGACTTCACTAAAGCTCAGAAGAGGAGACTCATGAAGAAGGCAAGCGCGTATCTCTTCCTAGAAGGATCCCTCTATCAAAGAGGGAAGAATCAAGTGTGCAGAAGAGTACCAACTATCGAGGAAATTCCAGCCATTTTAAAAGGTTTGCATGAAGAGGCATGTGGTGGTCATTTTGCCCAAGAGTTGACTGTGAAGAAGATTTTTCTTGCGGGGTATGTTTGGCCAAGTCTGCATGTGGATGTCCAACATTGGTGTAAAAGCTGACACAATTGTCAAGTAAACGGGAATAGAAGATTGGTTTATGGTCCAAGACAAATATGCTTGCAAATGGACCCTTTGAAAAGTGGGGCATTGATGCTATGGGTCCTCTGCCTAGGACAAAAAATGGTAAATTATACATTCTAGTGGTTGTAGACTATATGACTAGGTGAGTGGAAGCACAAAGTGTGGCAAAGGTAAATGAGAGGAAAATGAGCAAATTTGTCTACACTCACATTTGTTGTAGATATTGCACACCTTTGGAGATTGTTTTTGATAATGGTCCAGGGTTTAGAAAGGGATTGCTCACAGAAGTCTGTGAAGAACTTCACATTCTACATCGTCATAGCACACCATACTACCCACAGTCAAATGGTTTGGTGGAGAAGACTAATGGTGTCATTGCAGGCATCATTAGAAAGATGGTGCAAAACAAAACAACGTTATGGGATGACTTCTTGGATGGTGCCTTGTGGGCATATCGAACCACATATAGGGAGGAAACAGAGTTCACACCATTTCACTTGGTCTATGGTCAAGAGGCCTCGTAGCCTATCGAGCTCTATAGGCCTTGTAGCCTATCGAGCTCAACATTCCAACAATGTTGAGTGGAAAAGAGAAGCAGCTTACGAGTGCTACAAGAGGAAAGCCACACAAGCGAAAGAAGAGCTCGACAAGAAAGTGAAGGACAAAGGCATCAATGAAGGAGATCTTGTGCTAAGGTATGACAATCGATTCGATAATCGTTTTGATGCCAAGTTTGAAACTAGATGGCAAGGACCATACATAGTCAAGAAAGCTTTCAATTCAAGTTACTATCAACTTATGGACTTGAATGGGAAAGAGCACTCTAGGAAGGTAAATGGGTATCGCTTGAAGACCTATTTGAGTCGCCTTCTACCAAAGATCTGTCTAATGGCAGCTATCTCATGTAAGTATTGTTCCATGAAGCATGAGTGTAACTCGAGCCAAAATACCAAGGGGCCAAACAATGAAGATCTCGTCAAGGACTCTGAAGCACTCTCTTTGGAAAAGATTCTCTATGATGGTACATGAATATACCATCATCCGGGGGGAGGACTGATGATAGCCATTTTTTTGGCTATCCAAATTTCCATAGTGAGCTACCTCACCCTACCAAAATCACCCAAACACTGTGGCTATCCCTACCATTTCACTGTACATAGGCGTGTGTGAGTTAGGGGACTTTCCTCATATTTTCTAAAAACTCCTCAATTAGCTAGTAACTTGGCTAGTTGAGCCAAAAAAATAAAAAAATAATTAAAAAAAGATATATTATGGCCTCTTTGTGTGTAAATATTTCATTGTATATATGGCCTAAATATAGGGATTTTTATAATTATTTGGTATTTTATTTAAATATTTATACCTAGGTGTGTGTTTTATGAAACCTATGTACGCCTTCTTTCATCCTCTTACACCGTAAGTATATTTTTTTGCCAATGTGTATATACTCTAACCTCATAGTTTTCTTTTATATAAATCACCCCCACATTTTTATCCTCACCTTTGTGAAAACAAAAAATCGATTTCTACTCCCTTAGTCACGTTTATTGTATTATTTTCATTTACTTGCATACCTTTTCCTCTTTCACCCGAAATAATACAAAGAGAGACCATATCATGTGATTCCAATATTTTTTTCCATATCCATAATTCTTTCATATTTTTATTATTATTTTTATTCATTATTCTAACACCATGTGCTCATTAAACTAAAATCCATGAATAGTCCATACACTAGTCCCACCATGTATATATTGCTTTATTCACCAATAATCCTCCTCCATGCATGTGTAAAGTGCAACTTGGATGATTTGTATCATGATATGACAAAGGAGGGGCTCACTCTTGGATGCATTGAGCAAATTCAACAAAGGAGGGGGCCACTAAAAGACTTTTGCAGGCATAACTACTAGTCTTACTGAAAGAGGATCTCTTTCATACAATCATTGTACCTAAATAAATCTAATACTGAGTTATTTTTGTACATATCAGTTCATTATTCCTTGGCCAGCTGTCTTTTGAATGTAAAAATTCAATTATGTCTTATTAGTTAAGATTTAAACAGCTACACACACATCCTATACATAAGGTTTCTTCTTTTCGGGGGAAACCGGGATGCTTGCCTAGGAAATTATCTTAGGAATGGAGCTCTAAATTGGACCCACAGTCTATAAATCCTTCATTGGTAGATTGGTGTTAGGTGGCCCCCTTTTTCTGGTTCCCTACTCAAGGCTACCATAGTCTCTGACTTTGCCGGTTGAAGGTTTGCAGGACCAAGTATACTTTACAATATAGACACTTTGCTAATCTTTATATCACCTCTGTTTCAAGACTGCTCAGGTTATAGAATGACAGCTCGCATGAGTACTAATCACAACCCTGAGAATCATGCAAAGATTCTTGATAAGATTAAGCTTTACCTTAAAGATCATACACCAAAGAATGCCTTGGCTACTAGAACTAGACCTTTCCTTGCTAGGAAAGCCAAATTATATATTACATACTATGGCAAGAAAAAGTAAACCTGACCTCACTATTTTTGCAGACTCTTGTCTTATCTCAAGGATTGGAACTTACCTCGGAGCCCCTCTCTGTGGCCTCCTCTCTTGTCAGATGTATTAGCAGTTTGGATGCTTCACAGCTTATTTATGATTCAGCTCTTCTCTCGGATAAAAAAATTTCTGTCTTGCATATGTTGTCATTTAATGACTGGGTAAAAATTCTGGCTACATTGGACAAAGACCCCCAAGAAGGTGTCAATTTGCTGTCCCAATATATTGCCCAACTTCCTGTCCTTGCTTCACAATATCAGCAGAAGCTTGCCCAGTTCTCCTCATCTGGAGTTGAGCTATCAAACTTCCTTAGGAAACTCTGTGGGCTTAACCCCTCGTTTGTCTGCACCCCAAATACCCCCTCCATCCCTCCAACTGGTGGAATTTTCTATCGAGATAGTGCAGCTCTAGAAGCAGTAAAAGAATTTCAAAATAATCTTTGCTCCCTCAATGATGTTAACCTCCTTGAGATGGTACCAAAAATCTGTAAAGTATTTCATGTCTTACCAATAAGACAAATAGAAATTTAATCTCTCGGAGTTGACCATCAACTATGGGTACTGCCTAACAAAGCCTTCCTGGCTCCCATTCTTAGTGAAACCTGGGTGTACTTGGCCAAACTTCCTGCCTCAACCATGGAAGACTGTAAACTCAAGATTCTTAAAGGTGGGCAGTTCTTGGACAAGGGAGAACTAATTAAAGCACCCTTTAACCTTCATCTCATCGACCACTCCAAATGCCCCTCAAATGCTGGATTATACATACGTACTAAAGGTAGCATGAAATTTGCAAAAAGTAACCCATATTTCTACATAGAGTCCATTTGGAATATCTACCGCCCCTATGTGAAATGTGCTTGCAGGTTTCTTGACCCCAAAGCTACCTGTGAATCAAGCATCATGTGGTTTGATCATGCAATATGATTCATCCTTAACCATTTGGATCTGTCATTCCCAGAAAAACCAGTTGACTTTCATCTATCCCTCATCTGCTCATGGCTTGGTGGACAGGCTAAGCAGATTGTAATTGCACAAATTGCCTTTAATATCTTCCGTGGTCTTATGCATGATATTTTGAAAGAGATTAAAGCAGATGAGCCCCTGGTCTATACCTCACCACTTATGCTAACTTTAAAGGGGTCAAGTTCATCACTAATCTGCTTAAACCTTGTATTGAAGATGATGATTCTCCTGCTCTGAAAAGAGCTAACTCTTTGGCTACTCCCAACTCCTTCACCTCATTTTTTACACCTAGCTCCTCATCTAATCGAGGAAAATCTCGTAGTTTTACAAGAGGGAGAGGCAGATTCCCTGCAATCAGAAACTTCCCTGAAACCTAACCTATGAATAAATTGCAGGTTTCTACAAACCCATGTGCAAGAAGAGTTCTCAGCAAAGAAGATTCGAATTGTGGTGCTATCTACATACACTGTCTATTTCACAATATCCTTCTCGATTGGATCTTACCAAAAAATCTTTTTTGTGAGTGCTTCGACTTATTGTTTGGTAATCATAAACTACTTGACAATATTCTCATAGGATGGAAATACCATCATCCTATAAAAGGATTAGTTTTAAATAATGACTTTCTTAGACAAGAAACTATCCCTTACTGTACATGCATTCAATTTACCTCATTCTGCAAGAATTTTGAAGGATTTGGTAACCATGTCTATACTCAGGACCTTAGCATTGTCGATAATGTCACAATACGTAAGTTACTGGCCAAAGGGCTCAATCACATACCTAATTATCCAAAAAACCCTTACCTTGCCCTATCAGCTTTACTTAGCTACCTCACTGACCTTGTCAGTGCTCTTCGATTGGAGATGACAAACCTACCAGACTTAAAGGAATTAGTGAAGGAAGGCTTCCTTCATAAAATTTATCGGCTTCCTAGGAAGTGGCTTTCTTCTGATAGCTCTTGGCTTACACCTCAACTAGCTCTTGATTTTCAACTAATCTCAGATAAATGGCTTGTGGTCGGGCTAGACAAAAGCGCCAACTGTCCTACTATTATGTGCAAATACCTTGCTTGGAAAGCAGCTCGGGATCGAGTATCAGGTAAAGAATTTTGTCATACTAACAATACACCACAAGATATCTCTAACAAGATCTCTAAACATCTAGGACAACTTGGTTACTCTCTTAGTAACACCAGGTTACCAGTACTATTTCCCACATATAAATTCCACAAACATAAATTCAGATGGATATCTGATGCCTCTAAGTGTATCTTCACAGATATCACCAAAGAGATTACTCTTTGCCTTGATATTATTCTCACAGAATTTGAACTCATTTGTGCAGAGAAGCAGAGAATCTGCAAGGATTTCCTAAGTATCCAATACAATCCCTTCTGGTTAACAAAAAACGCTATAGAAGTCACACTTAACCTTCCTCAACATATCTTCCACATCTTTACAGCTAATATTACACAATGCTATGAAAACATTCCACTTAGTGGAGATCTCGGCCTTAAGACAGTTTTAGCTAAGGTTATTAATTTAGCCTTTACCAATGCTAAAAAGAGAAAGTATCATTTTATCTCCCTATCCAAGAAACCTAGATGGATTCAAGCATCTCACTCCATACACCCTCTACACTTCAATGAAACAAAGCTCTGCTCCTATATTTTCTGGCTGTTGAATAACTGCACTGTTATTGCAGGCGGCTGCTGCTTCAACCAATGCCTTGGCATCCCTATGGGCTTCTCTTGCTCACCACTTATGTGTAACATTTACCTAGCTTTTTTCGAATACAAATGGTGTCTTAAGAACATGGAAACCAACCATAAAATACTTCCATTATTCAATCATACTTTTAGATATATGGATGACCTGCTTAGTGTTAACAACAGAGTGTTCTCTAAAGAGATTGACCTAATCTACCTCCACTGCCTAAAATTGAGCCTACTTCTCTCCCAGATAATTCGACTGGTGTTGAGAACTTTTGCAAATCAACCCAATTTCTTAACCTTTCAATAACACTTCACTCCCCATCTACAGGTGGATATAAGCTTAGATTTATATGGAGAAAGGATCTTCTTAAGCTTCCTCACATAGAATTCATTAAAAGGAATAGCATAAGGCCATACAAAGCCTCTATTTGCTCTTGTATTGGCCTTCTTTACTTAATTACTGCCAGCATGCATTTAACCATACTCAGATCCGAAACACCATCATACAAGCCCTCATTCGGCATAACTGGTCTGGACTATTGTTTCAAAAAGAGAGTCTCATCTCTCTCATAAGGTAGTAGGCCCATACACAATGGGCCTACTACCGATCCATTGTGTGTGGTGCCTGGGTTAGGGCGGGTACACACACACACACACACACACACACACACACACACACTGGTATACTGGTCATAAGTTGTATTTTTTAAGAAAAACTCCCCCCCCCCCCTTGTTGCTCTTTTGCCTGGACAAGACTAGGTCAACTTAAGAGATTGCAATTAAAAAATGGATCACTAAAGTTTACTACTACCGGGGGACTTAGCCCTTGAATGTATTATGATGCTCTGTACTTCTGGAGGGTCGAGCATGTTCAATCGAGTCTGCTCTCATGGCGCAGTGAAGTCCGATTTCTTCCCCCTTGACTATCGATCTCCATTGATGGCCATAGGTGTGCAACTCTATGCTATCACACACTCATGAGGGAGTGCGGCCTGACTCTCTCACTACCTTGGCACAACATACGGACAAGCCAGCCTCCTCCTACTATAAAAACAGGTGAGGGCACACCTCTGCCCCTCACTTAGCCATTGTGGGTGTGTTGAGTTATTTTGTGAACACCTATTGTCTGCTTTACTACCAAGGAGAATGGAGCTCTCCACGCAGGTGACTCAGGTGTTTATTCTCACCCTTGCTGGGTTTTGCTGGTTTACTGCACTATTTATGCATGATTAAACACTAAAAGGTTTTAATTTAGGGAAGGTGGTCCTACCCTATGCTTGTTGCAAGCACGCATACTGTGCAATTAAAACTACGGCTATGGTATTCTTGTAAACTGTTTGCAAACGGAATTTTCTGTTGATCTTATATCAAGGGGCTTGATATGGTAAACTTAGGAATGATACACCCGTGCCTGTTATAAGCTGATATAAACGTCATATTGGAGCTGCTCCTGACCGTGAACTGGTTAGGTCGCCTCTGTGGTTTATTGTCGGCTATGTCATTCTTGTAAAATGTTTACGAGCCGCTGTAGGTTCTTACAGCTACGGGCTTGACTGGTTATTTTGCTAGGCCTAGACATTATGGTTGGCCTTGGATCTCTTGTGCATAAAAAATGATGGTCTGTGTTTGTTTGTTTAAGGGAAAGCTTGCATAAAAGATGGGGGTAGCCATAGTATGGTGTAAATGGCTCTGAAATTAACCGCTGCTGCTGCAGGACTTCACCTTTACATTAAAAAAAAATGTGTGCATGTGTGGCAGTATGTGTATGTGTGTATATGGTTGTATGATGGTTGGCTTGATGGCCATTCTTAACATATGCTACATCTGGATATGTATATTGATAGACGGGAACTGGTTCTTTGTCCCGACTGTGTAAATGGAGGCAACATTTGGTGATGGCCGATGGGTCACTTCGCTCTGACTCTAGCTGTTGCAGGACCTGGAAAAAACCAGCATAATGACTGGTTTTGTTCGCTGTTTTAACTGGGTTTTTTCTCTCATTAGGAAATAGAGTTATTTATTTGACTGGCAGGTTTCAAAAACTGTTGGTTTTTTTCTGTGATAAACTGGTTGCCACACTTGGGCTTATCACCATTGGGATATAATATCAGAAAAGGGACGGGGTGTTTTTTAAGTACCCATGAATGTTGAAGCTTTAAGGCAACATACTCAAAACAGGCCGGACACTATAGTCCGTGATAGCTTGGCATTTTTTGAAGGTAAGTATATAGCAGTTAATTTTTTCGGCTTTGGAACAAAACTATGGTTGGTAGGGCCGGACACTACTGTTCTTAAAATCCGCTAATGACTTATGGATATGAAGGTAAGTATATGGCCAGTTTTGTTTCCGCTTGGGTATAGCTTCCAAGCTATTGCTCTTAAAAATGAGGTTCCACCTTTAAAAAAAGGGGAGTCTTGCTACTCTTTTGACTGGTTACACTGGTGTCTTATTGGTTATAAAAAATGAGGTAGTCATCACCCTCATTTGATACCTTTGGTTGACAAAAAGTAGTCGGATTTCACATCTCTTTGTCTAAAGAAGTACCTTTTGATACCATGGGTTTACTGATTTTGAAGGTAAGTATATGGTTGCTTTTTTGTCTTAAGCATAGCTACTGAGAGCTATGGCTCTTGAAATAGTTTGACTTTTGATGGACTTCACCATTTAGAAGATAGACTGTAAAGTAATAAGAAAGACTGCTAACATACCAGTTCTAATGAATAAACTAGCTTGTCTAAAGTAATTAAAACCTATAAGATGGACATGGATAACAACTGATATGGTCCATTGATACCTGTAAAACACATCCAAGGATAACAGAATTGTTGTCTTGTTTGGATGGATGCAGGTAAGGACTCTATCTTATCTTGGATGGCTTTCTTTTCTTTGGCAAGCAACCTTTCTATAATGAAATACTCACTGAGGAACGTTGAAGTTCTTTTACTACTAGTCTTACTGAAAGAGGATCTCTTTCCTACAATCATCGTACCTAAATAATTCTAATACTGAGTAATTTTTGTCCATATCAGTTTATTATTCCTTGGCCAACTGTCTTTTGAATTAAAAAATTCAATTATGTCTTATTAGTTAAGATTTAAACAGCTACACACACACACACACACACACACACACACACACACACACACACACGAGCTTACCTTTACACCTACAAGCAAATAGGACACATGTCAGGCATGCAACAAAACCCCCAATTTTGGCGGAATCCTATTGGATGGACAAAGAGGTGTACCAATTAGGATTAAGCTAGTGTAAATTCAATTTCTTATTTTAGAAATGCTTGATAAAAGAACCAATGATATTAATCACCCTAAAAGAATATTGGACAGTCAAAAGGTCCAATGAGAAATAAGCAGCCCATAGGTTTGCTTAGTTCGTATTGGCAAGAAGATTAAAAGGTCCAATAAGAATTTAGATAATTAAATTAATTATCTAAGCTTTTACAAAAAGGGAAAAGGGGTAGACACTTGTCACAAGGCTCTTGACTCGGCATCTCAAATCCTATTGGCTAAGCTTTTCAAGGGCCAATAGGATGCCATCATGAGTAAATAGCAAGAGGGGTAGGGAGGGGGCTGATGTTTGCAAGGCATTATCACACACACACACTCACACAATCTCATGTGTGAAGTAAAGATCACTATCTCCTTCTCAAGCTTTAATGGAAAGCTCATCATCCAATCCAAGCTTGTGAGAAGGGAAGCTTGTGATGCAAATCCAACCAAGAGCCAAGATCCAATGCATGCTCACCTCCTCTACCATGATAATTGTAAGCTATGCTAAGATTTTATGAGTGATTATGTGAGGAGACATACTTCTTTCTCTTAAGAATACTCCTTCTTCCTCTAGAGCTACTCTCATACCCCGCTAGCTCTCACCATCTTCGAAGCTGTGTGAGGTCTTGGGTTTGAGACCGTGAGGGAATTGATGTTGTGTTTTCAAGTGTAAGCTTGGTGCTTGAAGCTTCCATCTTCATTGCACCAGCAAGTTATTGAAGGAACACAAAGTATTGTATTGTAAAATGTCTCTCTCTCTCTCTTTATATATATATATATATATATATATACATAAATATGTATATATATATATGTATATATATACATATACATATACATATATATATTAATAGCCATTTTTTTTTGGCTCTTATAAAATATTTCAAGAAGCCACTTCAAAACACCCTAGCACAATGACTAGGCTCGCTTTTTCATTGTAAATAAGCGTGTGTGTGGTTAGAGTTTTTATCACATTTCTTATTAAATCATTGAGCGAGTCATTCGGCTAGGAGACAAAAAAATTAATAAAAATAAAAAGCCATAATATTACGGTCCTCTTTACATGTAACTATTTCTATCAAATAAAGGACCTAAGTATACAGAGATTTTTCAAAAATTTTGTACTTATGTAAATATATATTCCTAGGTGTGCGTTATTAGGCCTAAGTATGCTAGCTTCCATTGCGTGCCATTCCTTATACATGTTTTACTATCATTCTATCCATTACGCTCTACTCACACAAGCCTTGAATAAACTTTGTGTGACTTCATTGTAAAATTCACCAATAACCTTATCGGCTCCGTCATATTTTTTTCCATCCCTCCCAGATAAATATTCACAAGTACATAGGTTTCATCTTCAAATAAATTTCATAAATCATTCAAAGTAGAGAATAATTGAGGGTCCCTTCCCTCATGATTTTCCTCCTTTTATTTTTTCACATATATATGTTTTGCCACCATGCATCCCATGTGTCCATTTTTCATGACTAGCTAACCTATATTCTTGTCCCACAAGTATATATCATATTTGATACTTATCGTATACCATACATGTGTGCAAGCTCCTTGCAAAAATTAGGTCATGGTTGATGTATGGGAAGGCTCACTTGGAAGCTACAAAGGAAAAAGAATCAAATAGTGGCCCACTTCAAGCCTTATGAGGTGCTGCAGGGACAACTTCTTGCTCGAATTTTGGCACCCTCTTTTGATGCAAATCAGAGGACATGTCCTAAAGAGGAAATGTAGCTCATAAGATGAAGTATTTTTCATAAATTGTTTAGAAATTTTCAAGTCAAGGGCGATTTTACATGAATTTTATGGCCGACTTCAAAACTGCCACCTCATGCACCCAAAAGTCCTTCTATTTTCTCACGCCCTTCCACACACCTACTCACTCATACACACTCATCCCTCACCTTCCCACACTCAAACTTGCACATTCCATGACTCTTCTCACCTTCTTCACCATCCTCATTCCCTCTCTTCACCATAGCTTCCATAATATACACATATACTTTCATATATCTCTACACCTACTCCCATATTCACATTCCCTCTTCACCATCATGAAGATTACAAAAAAACAACAAATTGGATATGATTTATCTCTGCAAATGAAGGATTTTCAGCAAGAGGACCTTGAAGTCTTCAAATCCACGCAACGTCACCATCAACCGCAACACTGTCACATTGACGCTTCATCCACCGGTGTCACTAGGTGAACTTCCTCTCTGATTCCATCTATCCCCCTAATTTTCAATGCCCTGTTAAGGCATTTTACCATTGTCATGCACCTTGTGTGCACCTCATTGTAATCATAATCACTAACCTACCAACACTAACCCTAATGACAAAAGAACCTCACCTCAAGTAAGGATAAGTAGTGGTTGAACTCCCTTTCTTCCTTTTTTTTCCCTCTCCTTTTTCATTCACCATCATCAATAATGCTCTCTCTCTTAAGACATGCATGTGACTCAAGGAGATAAGATAGGCCCACTCCATTTTGAAAATGCAAAAATGCTAAGCTCAATTTGTTAGCTTGTAATTTAGATTAGCCATAATCCAAATAAGTGATCTCCAACCTAAAAATAAGACCCCTTCTCTTCATTGTAAAAGAGACATAGATAGCATTCTAGCACTAGAGGCGTAAGGAGAGACTTGGTTGTAGACACTATAGTGTGAGATTCACACTTTAGTGCACTATAGCATTGATGCTACATCTTTCAAGTGAGAGAGTGTGAGAGTTTCACATTTCAAGCCACCATTGTACCTATTCTTATAGCCATCAATTAATTTGAGGTCTTGGTGTTCCAAAGGTGTGAGTTTGTCTCCAATTCATATTCCATCCGGTTGTGCAATGCCTGTCAAAGATTTGAGGTGATGTGTATGCCAAAATTTCTCATTTGAGCTTGTGAGATTAAGTGTTTTGGGTGCATTTCATTGCCTAATACTAGTTCATTGTAAGAGGTTTGAGTGGTGAGAGGTCTCCCACAATCTAAGACGATGTGTGTGTTGGCAAAGTGTTGAGCACCTTGTGGTGTAGTCTCCATGCAGGCTCTTTGACAGTGTAGCAAGGTGTGCTTCCACCTCTCAAATTGCAAAACAATTGTTTGAGCAACCTCACTCTCCATCTCTCTCCATTCTTTCAATGTCTCCTTCTCTACTCCTTCTATAGAAAAGTGTTTCTTGTTTGTTTGTGTTTCTTGTGTCTCCCTTAGGTGTGGATGACACTCTCTTGCGTCCTAGCTTGCATCCATAACTAGGTGGTGCCTCTTTTCAAGTTGGGGTGCTTGGCTGTGTTTGTGTTGTGCCCTAGCTTCATTGAGCAGCACGAGAGCCGTGAAGGGTGTCTAGAGGTCGCTCTTCTTGTTGCCTTCCCCAGACCGCCTCAATTGTGGTGCTCCCATTGAGGACGAGTGGTTGTGTGATCATACACAAGGTAAGTCTCCAAAAACTAGTTGTTTTTATATGAACAATGCACCACCTCCTAATCCTTCTCATGCAATTCAATTTCATCAGTTTCATTGGGTGCATTGAGGACGAGTGGTTGTGTTATCATACACAAGGTAAGTCTCCAAAAACTAGTTGTTTTTATATGAACAATCCACCACCTCCTAATCCTTCTCATGCAATTCAATTTCATCAGTTTCATTGGGTGCAGGGGATTAGGATAAATATTTGCATTGATAGGAAAATATTTTTTCAACAATGTATTGTATTCCTCTTTGGTGCTGAGGCATTAGGAGATATTCTACAATCCACAAATCCTATTATACTCCCAATTGTAGACTATGATGTCTCTTTTGATGTGCATGTTTTTATCTTGTTGTAGCTAGGGTAATAAATCAAGGGGACTTGTATCGTACATTCATTCCTTTGGCTAGACAAGATGTGCATGTAATAGTCGGCACAAAGTTATAATTTTAACGTGTTTTTCGTCGTATGTTTGGACCTAGGCAAGTAGCAGCTATCAATGCCTCAATCAATCCGTTCATTTTGCCATTGATTCACTAAGCTTTGATGTTTACATTTTCATTCTACTTTGAAATTTGATCTTGCAAAAGGGAAAAAAAAAAGAAGAATTTTTTGAGTGAAATCAGCCTTGTCTTCTTATTTTTAGGAACATGGATACAACTAGGCAAATGAGTGGCTACCCCTTGTTCTTTGGAGAGCCTGGGGAGGATGCATAATTATCCTTAGCAAATTTCAAAATTTCTTGCCGTATCAAGAGGATAGTAATTGATCAAGAACGTGTAGAAATGTTTGAGATAGTCCTTAGGAAAGATGCTAGCACTTGGTTTGACTCTTTGCCTGAGGAAGTCAAGGGAAATTATACGGGAGTTGTGACTCGTTTCAAGGGATACTTATTTGATCCACAAAATACTCAAAAGCTATGGCAAGACATTGTCTCTCATAAACAAAAAGACTTAGATGACTACTACTTGTATACGCAAGAGTTTCTATGTCTTTGGGCTTTATGGGTACGAAATGTTGCTAACCCAGGTGATGGTGTAGAGTTTTTAAAGAAGGAGAGGTTCATAGCTGGTCTCCTCCCTGATCTTCAGGTAAAGGTGGAGGCGGGTGCACCTGCCACCTTTGATGCAGCTGAAACTAGAGCTTCCAAGAAGTATAGGAAACTCAAGTGCAAACGGGGAGAGGTTCCAATAGAGGGTCTTAGACCTAGAGGTAAGTTACAAACATCAAGGTCTAGGGAGCTTCTCGAGGTAACGGCTGAAGTCATCAAGAAGTTAAATGAATCTTTGTGCAGCCTTTCAACTCACCTTGCACAAACTGTAGGTTCAAAGGGACAAGCAAAGAAGTCAGAAGAGCAAGAGCCACGACCTAGGAGAGTTTTGCAATGTTGGAATTGCGGAGAGTCCGGACATGGGATGTATAATTGTCCTTCGCCCAGGGGGGAGCCAGGGAGACCTAACTTGAATTATACAGTGATGAATGCAGGAGAAGGCACTAGTCAACAACCGTGCTTTTGCAGAGACCAAATGATGCTGATGCTCGACCTCCAAAGCGGCAAGTAGAGGGAATAACACCTTTGTCTAACCCAAATGTCAATGTTGTAGAAGTCACACAATCCAAAGAGGGTGACATTGAAGCAAATGGCATCAAACGTGGGCGGGGAAAAGGTAAGGAAAAGGAAGGAGTAACATCACAAAGTGACCATGGACGAGGAAAGAAAGCAAAGGAAACCAAGGAAGCCAAGAGGACCCGGTGCCACATCAACCTTCAAGACTTCCCTCTTGGACATGGTATGGCTCCCTACGACCTTATGGAGGACATGAGAGGTAAGGGTCCAAGCATATCATGGCCTCAATTTCTTGCATTGTGCCCACAAGTTAGGAGGGAGTTAACAAAGGCAATTAGCACTAGGAGAAGAACCAAAGAAAATGTTCCTATTGTTAAAATTGCACATGCCCAAATGAATGAGGATATTACACCTATGCTAGATTGCGATATCAAAGGAAAACTAGTTAGGAAGGGTCTAGTGGATGGGGGCGCACAAATTTGCATCATGACAGAGGACCTGATGTAGAGACTAGGCATGAACATTCATGAGACACCAAAGTGAAAATGGCAAATAATAGCAAGGCTAGGTGTTTCGGAGTTTGTAAGAATGTTTCTGTGGAAGCTTTTGGCATTAAAAAGGCTGTTGATTTCTATGTTATGTCTACAAAGGGAAATGGATATCCATTTATTCTAGGTAGACTGTGGCTAATGAGAATGCAAGCTTTGCAGGATTGCGAAAGTGGAAAGTTGATTTGCAGGAATGAAAATCGCAAGAAGGTTGTCTTTGACATGAAGGAGCAACGTCAAGAGGAGCTCCAGGGAATCTTCACAAAGTGAAAGAGGGGATGATTGAACCGATGACACCTCGGAAGAAGAAAGCCGTGGTAGCACTACGGAGGAGGATCATCCATTGAAGTCATGGGTGTAAGTTTTAGGCCAAATAACAAAGAGACATCTTGCCAAGGTTTAGAAGAGGTAGCCCCCCAGGAGAACCAAAGTGTGCATGATGAAGAAATGCTAGATGGTATGTTGTCAAAGACTCTTACTTGGGAGGAAAGAGAGGAGTTTAAAAGTGTGCTAAGAAAGTTTCCTAGGATTTTTGCTAAAGATTACACGGATGTACATGGAGTGGATGCCATTCAACACAAGATCGAGCTAAAGCCGGAGGCCAAACCTAAAGCACAAAAGCTACAAAGGTTAGGAGTCATCAAGGAGCAAGCACTACTCAAAGAGGTGAGGAAGCCTCTAGTAGCAGGGTTCATCTACCCCGTAGAGAATTTCGAGTGGGTCTCTCCAGTTGTAGTCACTCCAAAAAATAATGGCAAGTGGAGGGTATGTGTCGATTATCATCCACTCAACAAGGCAACAAAAAGGAATCACTTTCCCCTCCCATTTCAAGATGAGATTCTTAATGAGGTAGCAAGTAAAGAAAAGTACATGGTATGTGATGGATACTCTGGTTACTTTCAAATAGGTATTACATTGGAGGATCAATTAAAAACAACCTTCATCACCCCTTGGGGTTGTTATTCTTTTAGAGTCATGCCGTTTGGTTTGACAAATGCTCCAGCAACGTTTCAACGATTCATGAACATGGTGTTTCAAGCATTCTCTGCAAAGTCTATTAGAGTATTCATAGATGATTTTTGCATCTATAGCTCTAAATCATTGCATCTACAGAAGGTAGAAGAAGGCTTGAAGAAGCTATATGATATGGGAGGTCAACTCAATCCCAACAAGTGCCACATAGGTGAGGATGAAGTGATCTTGCTTGGTCACAAGGTTTCTTCCAAAGGCATTGAGGTGGATCTAGCAAAGGCAGAAGCTCTCATTGAGCTCCCATCATCAAAGAGTCTTGAGGAGGTAATTTCATTTATTCAAAAGGTGAAGTACATGTCACGCTTCATTCACTTGGCATCAGAGTTACTTCACCCCCTCCAAAAGTTGACACAACATGTAGAGTTTGCATGGTCTGATGAGCTCGAAGAGTACTTTTCTTGTATAAAAATGGTTTTGTCAGAACTACCGATGCTCATGCCACCACGTTGGGAGTTTACATTCTTTGTTAGCTCAAGTGTGGGTAAGGAGAAATTGTGTGCAGTCTTGTTGTAGCAAGATCCTCATAGCACTAGGATGTGGCCTGTCTACTTTTCTAACCGGGTCATGAATGCACTTGAAAACAATTACACAAAAGCATAATCTATGATGCTTTCTCTTGTCTTTGCAGTGAGAAAGTTTAGATCCTACCTCCTACCAAAAACCCTTTATCATAATCATTGTTGAAAACTTGTTTCCTTGGGTGTCATCTCAAATGACACTGTCCCAGGAAAATGGATCATGAAATTGCAAGAGTTCCAATACTCTTTCATAGTAGAAGATAGTGTGCGTGCACAATTAGTAGGGATTCTCACCTATAGAGTGCATGAAAGGGACATCAAGGTGCCTGAAGTGAAAACCCTACCCTTACCACCACCAAGGCACTTACCTAATGCATCCACCTTGTTCTTTGATGGAGCATTTAAGAAGGCTACAGGAAAAGCAGGGGGAGGGCTTGTGTTGCTTGATTTAAATGGTGAGGTTTTATGAAAGAGCATGTGAATTTGCCCAGTTCCACGAGCAACAATGAAGCAGAGTACGACAGACTAATTCATGGTTTGCAGATGTGTGTTGCTCAAAAGATACGGCATCTCATGGTAAAAGGGGATGTACTTCTCATTGTGAAGCAAATTCTAGGTATTTGGGCTTGTAAGAATGAAAGGCTAAGGCAAAAGGTTCATGCCATCTGTAGACTCTTCAATCAATTTGAAGAAGTACAATTGTATCATATTCCTAGGAAACAAAATGAAGATGCTGATTTGCTTGCCCAAAAAGTAGTTGCATGTGTTGAGAGTGAAGTGCAGGTCATCATGGCAGCAGTAGTGATGATAAAGCAACCAAGGTACTAGGGGATAGAGTCATTGTCTCTCATTGTGAGCTACATTTTAGAGGGCGAGTTTCAGAGGGCTTCACAAAGGCTCAAAAGCGGAGGCTCATTAAGAAGGGGAGTTCGTATTTGTTTTTGGAAGGCGCCCTCTACCAAAAAGGAAAAGATCAAGTTTGCAGGAGAATACCGACAACCAAGGAGCTTCCAGTCATTCTTGAAGGTTTGCATGAGGAAGCGTGTGGTGGTCATTTTGCACAGAAACTCACTGCGAAAGAGATTTTGCTTGCCGGGTATGTTTGGCCAAGCTTGCACATTGATGTTCAACATTGGTGTAAAAGCTGTCACAATCGTCAGATTAATGGAAACAAGCACCTGTTGCATGGTCCACATCAGTTAGTCCTTGCAAATGGTCCGTTTGAAAAATGGTCCATTGATGCTATGGGTCCATTGCTTAGGACTAAAAATGGAAAATTGTATATCTTGGTGGCCATAGACTACATGACTAGGTGGGTAGAAGCTCAATGTGTGGCAAGAGTAAATGAGAGGACAGTTAGCAAGTTTGTGTACACTCACATTTTTTGCACATTTGGCACACCTTTGGAAATTGTTTCTGATAACGGTCCAAGATTTAGGAAGGGATTGCTCACAGAAGTTTGTAATGAGCTTCACATTCTACATCGGCATAGCACACCCTACTATCCTCAGTCAAATGGTTTGGTAGAGAAGGCTAATGGCATTATTGGAGGAATCATCTGGAAGATGGTAAAGAACAAGACAAAGCTATGCGATGACTTCTAGGATGGAGCATTGTGGGCCTATCGGACTACCTACAAGGAAGCAATAGAGTTCATACCCTTCCACCTAGTTTATGGTCAAGAAGTTTTGCAACCCATTGAGCTCAACATTCCAACAATGCGACTTCATGGAAAGGTGGCACAAAGAGAAGAAACAACATGGGAAGATCGTCTTCTCACCTAGCAAAACTAGAATGGAAACGGGAGGCGACTTATGAGTGCTATAAAAGAAAGGCTACGCAAATAAAGGACAAGCTCAACAAAAAGGTGAAAGACAAAGGGATCAAGGAAGGAGATTTGGTGCTAAGGTACGATAATCGCCTTGAAAATCGATTTGATGTGAAGTTCAATACTAGATGGTAGGGTCCCCACATTGTGAAGAAGGCCTACTACTCATGCTACTATCAACTCATGGATTTGGATGGCAAGGAGCACTCCAAGAAGGTGAATGGTTATCGACTAAAGCTCTTCTTGAGTCGAGTTCTACTAGAGGATCTATAAGAGCATCGAACAGCTACAATACCATGTAAGTCTTTGAGCTTGGCACTACAAGATGAAGATTCGAGTGAGGCACCAAATATCACGAAGGATCGAAAAACACTCTCATTGGAAGATATGCCTTTTGATGGTACATGAATGTACCATCATCTGGGGGGGGGGGGGGGCTAAATGATAGCCGTTTTTTCGGCTCTCATAAAATATTATAAGAAGCCACTTCACCCCAGAAAACCACCCTAGCACAATGACTATGTTCGCTTTTTCATTGTAAATAAGCGTGTGTGCGATTAGAGTTTTTATCACATTTCTTATTAAATCATTGAGTGAGTCATTGGGCTAGGAGACAATTTTTTTTTAAAAAATAAATAATAATATTACGATCCTTTTTACATGTAAATATTTTTAATCAACTAAAGGACCTAAGTATAAAGGGTTTTTTCAAATTTTTGTATTTATGTAAATATATATTCCTTGGTGTGCGTTATCAGGTCTAAGTATGTCAGCTTCCGTTGCGTGTCATTCCTTATACATGTTTTTACTACATTCTATCCCTTAAGCTCTAATCACACAAGCCTTGAAAAAACTTTGTGTCACTTCACAGTAAAAATTCACCAATAACCTTATCGGCTTCGTCATATTTTTTCCCATCCCTCCTAGATAAATATTCACAAGTACATAGGTTTCATCTTCAAATAAATTCCATAAATCACTTAAAGTAGAGAATAATTGAGGGTCCCTTCCCTCATGATTTTCCTCCTTTTATTTTTTCACATATATATTTTTTGCCACCAAGCATCCCATGTGTCTATTTTTCATGACTAGCTAACCTATCTTCTTGTCCCACAAGTATATATCATATTTGATACTTCTCCTACACCATACATGTGTGCAAGCTCCTTGGAAATAATAGGTCATGGTTGATGTATGGGGAGGCTCACTTAGAAGCTACAAAGGAAAAAGAATCAAATAGTGGCCCACTTCAAGCCTTATGAGATGCTGTAGGGACAACTTCTTGCTTGAAATTTGGCACCCTCTTCTGATCCGAATATGAGGATATGTCCAAAAGAGAAAATATAGCTCGTAAGATGACGTATTTTTCATAAAATTTTCACAAATTTTTGAGTCAAGGGCGAATTTACATGAATTTTATGGCCGACTTCAAAACTGTCACCTCATGCAATCAAAAGTCCTCCTACTTTCCCTCACCCTTCCACACACTTACTCACTCATACACAGCC